>NW_028288570.1:327594-655189 GCF_059628265.1 Tinamus guttatus | reverse complement strand
TCCCAAAGATCTGCAGTGCAACTTGTGATAGTCAGTATGTTGACAGATGACCCAAGAAAGAGTGAACTATGCAGAGACATTATGAGTGTGTGGGAAAGAGTGATAAGCAGGTTGATAGGAAACCTGGGTGAATAGGTGACGAAATGATGATTAAATTCAATATTTGTGCATGCAAACTAATGCAGAAAGGGAAAAATCACTGCAAGCATTCAGATAAAAGTCAGGCAATGGACTATAATTTAGTTATGTTCACTCATGAAAGAGATTTTGGCATTGCTATAGATAGTTTTCTGAAGTTAGCAGCTAAAAGCAAGCAGGATGCTAAGACTAATTAGTAGGAACGGGGAATAGACAACTAAGCAAAAAAATCTTCAATGCTTCTTGGAGTTATGGCTGCAATGTACCAAACAGGATACAGTAAAAATGATACAGAGAAGGATGAAAAGGATGACAAGCAGATAAGAAGAAATTAAATAGACCAGAACACTTTAGCCTGGAAATGACTCAACTGAACAGGCAATAGATATGAGAGAAGAATATGATATCCTGAATGTCAGAGGGAAGATGAACGGGAAACAATTATTCGGTGTTTCACATAGCTCAGGATGTGGAAGACACCAAATGAGATGATCAGGGAGCACGTATAAAAGAAACTAAAGGAAGTTCTTTTTTAGAAGTAAAAATCACATGCCAAAAGCATAAATGAGATCAAAAAGATATTGCACAAATTCAGAGAATAAAAATCCTACAAGGCTATTAAATTACATGATTCAGATACCACTTTTGGCTCCAGAAAGCCGCAAACTGCAGATTAGGAATAGAGAGAGACAATCAGGAAAATTTAATTCTTTCGATGTTCTCCGATGTATCCCTTGCTGGCATTGACACAAAGCTAGATGGACTTCTTCTCTTACCCATCAAGTCCATCCATATGTTTTTAGCTCTTTCAATAGGCACTCGCTTTTAAGCAGCAGAGCAGCTTCTGCAAGCAACAAGTAGGGAGCCAGGGAAGCATTCACCAGCCAAATGCCTGACAGTCTCTGACAGAGACCTGCTGAAGACCCTGATCCAGAACAGCTGCAGGAGGCACCCAGGCACAGATATCTCATAACCCAGGGAGGCATGTTTTGGTGGATTGTAGCATCTTCTCTTGATTGTTTTGAGCAGAGACATACTATAATCATATTACTTATTCAATGAAGGGCATTTTAAACCAGTTCTGCTATACAACACTTGCTTATAAATAATAACAAAAGGTTGGTTCAAAATGCAATGTTTTACATCTTAGACTTTGTTTAAATAATTGCAGTCTTATATAGATTATAATACTGATCTTTTTAAGGCAAATGAAAAATAAAAAAGTAGAAATAAGAACCTCAGTCAGCTGATAAATTTCTTTTAAAAGTGTAGTTGTGATTATAAACTTGGGGAAAAAATATAAATTACTAGAATTCTACTAGAATTATTCTTCTCACTCAAATGAATTGAATTACTACATTTCCTTCTTTAGAAACAATGGTGCTTGGATCTTCCATCTATCTTCATTGCTGGGCTATAATGTTTCAAATCATAAGGCTCATTTTTTTCAACCAAAAACTCATACCAGACATGTTGGAAAATTTGATACAGTTTTTTAAAAGTTCATTAATGCACAAAAATATATTAGGAGGAAAATGTAATTAAAAAATAAACATCAGAAACAATTTTATGTGCCTGAAGTGATCATTCACATAAGACTTCTAATTTAGCACTATTGAAGCAAATTAGAAAAAAAACAAAAAACAAACAAATAAACAAAAAGACAGAAATGAAATTATTGGCAGAAAATATTCTGGCAAACACTTAGGAAAAGAAAAACTGTTTCCAGAGAGCATACTTTATGGGAATTATTTATTAGTCAAGTGGTGCTAAGAAAATAACACCAGCCTCTGTTGCTCAGTTAATGACATCCTTCAAAATTTCTGAGAATTTAAAATAGAGTCTGTAAAGTGCATATTGAATTAAAAATCAGAATGCTGTTTTGCCATAAAAATAAATAAATATTAGTAATAAATTGATCATGCCATCTTTTTTTAAAAAACTTTTTAAATTTTACTATGGACTTATGATCTACGATTCTTAAGATTTCTCTTCTCACAGCTCTGCAAACATCGAAACACGATATGGAGAATTTCTCATGTTCCTAATGGTGGTGAAAACTTATTTCTAAGGCAAAGTGAAAAGTGTGTGTTTTTTGTTGTTAATTTTGTTAGGGCCAATAATACTTTCCAGTGGCGGACAAAAAGCTATAAAAAAAGAACCTAACTTAATTATACTTAAATAACCACGGTGTCTCCAAAAAGTAAACAAATACTCTTCTGTGGCATTGCCTTCACCACAGTATTTCCTAAATTTAGAATGTATGTATACCACAGGATTGTATTTATATCATGTCATGGTAAATGTTTACTTTTTAATACGGCATGTTCACTATGCATTTATAAAAATGAACTGAGTAAAAAAGTTGAGAATGAGTAAAAAAATATGGGTATAAACTGCAATAAAAAAGGAAATCAAGCAATACTTAAAGAAAAAAAAAAGTGAATTTACTTGTAAGAATACTGCTGCCTCTTCAGTAGTCAGGCATTGGAAGAGAAATGTAGCCTCTTCTGAAGACCACAGCAAAACTGCTGCTTTAGTTTATCATGTGTGAACAGCACTGTGAACCAATTACCCCAGGGTGGAATGAGGCATGGAGACTTGCTTAGCTAAAAGAGGTAGGATCTTTCTATTCAGTGAGCTTCAGTTGGCTTAGGTGAAGTAGGATGTGCCTTGGAGAGAAACTGGACCTACTGCTCCTGTCTTAAATATTTACATTTAGCAGGGGTCAAAACACCTCTGCTGAGTTCTGCAGTTCTCAGTATTAGAAGCAAGCTCTCAGCTGGTGGGAACTGTATTACGAAGTCAGTGATCTCTCACCTAAAGACTGGCCAAAGAGGAGCTTTTCGTCTACAGAACCTACGTTTTGCAGTGTTACAATAACCTCCCTAGCTTGGAATTCTCCCCTTCCATGTTAGGCTTTGGGACAGCTCTTAGAAGCATCAGCAAAAAGTCAGAATTCTCATTTGATGTAAAATTCTACAGAACAAAAAAAAAAAAAAAAAAAGGTGCTTCCACGTAAGTTCACAAAAAGAATCTATTTGGAAATTTCCCATGGAAAGGAAAGCCCAAACATGATTAGTTTATTTATTAGCACTACTAGCAAAATATTTTCTCTCCAAAATTTCATCTTGATTCTATTTTGCAGTCCTAATAGAACGAAGAGGACTTGTCTCCCATATTGTGAGAACCTGGATGTTCAGGTAGCCATGTTCCCAGCTTTGTGACAGAGATCCAGAGAACCTGGGCCTCTCAGCTATGTGCCAGATAATCTGCCAGGGGGTCTGAAATTGCCTGAGCAGAATCCTGCTATTGTTACGTTAGAAATTTGTTGAAATCCCTAATGTTCTCATAAAACATTTTGGTTTTGACAAAATGTTGCTTTCTAATGATAACTCGTTTCATCTAAAAGATGTTTTCTATTCTAGAGATAAAGACAGAGTATTTAGCTGGATTGACTTGAAGTAAAATATTGCATAAGAATTTCTTTCTTTTTTTTTTTTTTTTTCCGAATATTACATGGGCCATGAGCTGCGAATCCAACCACTACTCATCTTAATTTATAAAAAGTTGTGAGAGTTTTTAGGAATACTAATTTCTACTTCCTTCTGGAGAGCCAAATGACAACATTTCTTAAATTTTCCATTACTGATGATGCCTCACCACATGATTTAACAGATGAAGAGAGTTACCATGTTCATCCTGCAAAAGAAAACAGACTACATCACGGCAGGAGGCTTAGTAAGTTTGACACTTTGTGCTTCTTTTTCATGCCCTGTAATACTTTTGATAGCAAACTTCATATGCCACTTTTTGCTCATTTCTCAATTTTATTTGTCCCAAGTCCTGAATCATTTTGGAATAACCAAAAATAGTCATGGTAATCATTCTGTTTTACAGTTCATAAAATCTAACAGTAATGAATATCACAAAGATTGATTATCCTTTAAATGAACTCCCTATATAGGCTCCTAGAAGCCTAAGGCCATGCTATGTTTGAAGAAAACTGGATCTGAAGTTTTTAAGTTTTTTTGAACTTTCTCTTGGTAGAGCTCTTCTGGTAGGAGTCCTTGCATGACTGTAAGATCTTTGGTCTTATTATGCAAAATTATTGTCATGTTATTTCCATATATCATATTTCACAAGGAAAATCAGTATGGAAAGAATTTATTTGCATTCATTTCATAGACTTTTAGAGTCGTTAAAACTAGATTTGGAGAGAGTCTCTCATTCTCTAGAAGACTGTAGTTAACATCCTTCCACTGCAGAGAAATCAATAATATTTCAGAAGCTAGGACTCGTTGTACACAGGTGTATTCCCCATAAAAAATAATTATGTGACCAGTTGGAGTAATTTTCCTACATTCTTCCCTCCTCTGTCATTGATGTGTTGGCATGAGAGAAACTGCACTCTCTGAGAAAAAATATTTTGCGCAGCTCTAAATGGTGTGTCCTTAAGAGCGTCTCAGGGGCTTTACGTCGTGGTTGCATGGTATGACATAAGGGAGCAAGGCAGGCAGGCAGTGCGAATTCACTGAGCCCTTTGAAGTCATGGGAGCTGCACTCTCCTATGCCTATGGACAACCCTCCTGCCCATTCTCCTTTCCCTAGGAAGATACAAGAGCTAGCCTTTCCGAAGGCTGTCGGGAGAGAGGATCCGGCCGACAGACAGATTTCTGTGTCCAGACAGGGCAGCAGCTGAGCTAGCAGGGGCACATGTTTGGCTTCATACGGCCCCTGTTGCCATTGGTTTGAGTGATGGCCTACCATGGTCTTGGCTGGCCAGGGCAGCAGGTGCCACAGCATCGTTTCGCTGCCCAGCGTAGCAGCAGTTACTTTTGTTGTGTGTGGAAATAGCAGCTGCTCCACTCGCTGTAGCTGAGTGAAGCGGCAGAGCTTCCTAACTGGTCTAGTGTATAGCTGGAGCATCACACAAACCACCACTATTAGCAACACTGCTCCGATTTATCCCTTCATACCTTCTCCATCAATACTGGATAAAAGGACTCAAAGACAAGAGACAAAATGGATTTTTGCATAGTATTGATCTCACCAAATATAAAAGTAAGCAGAAAACTCAAATGCCCCCGAGGTATCATTATTTCTGTGTTCTTCTATTTACATGAACTAATGGACCAGTGTTTTCCCCAAGTTAGCAAATGGTGTAAATTATATAATATTTGATCATGATTTATTTTCTCAGTCTGGAGTCCTTCTTTTACACACAGATTATCCCAAGAGGCCATTTACAACCATGATTCTATGGGCTGTAATCACAGCCCTAGGAATGCTAACATGAACTCTTTTCTACTTTACACTGAATATTCACCAGCATCTGCTATGGCATTAATATAAAAAGATTTTGCCACACATGGCAGCCAATTAACAAACAATATGTTGATATAGTTTGGGGTTATCCCTTCATCTTCTATGCAGAATCAGCTGTGGAGATGTCTCCAGGGGTCTAGCTTGCAGTCCTCAGCTTCTTAATTTACATTTGGCCTTACATCGACTCTTTTTGTCTTAATAGTATAATTTTTCATTTGTATACAAATATTATATGGATGTTGATCAGGATTTCCTCTTGTGTTCTTTTAAGTCTACAAGCTGTTTAAGTCTATAAGGATAAGCTTTCTTTTATTCCAGATGGATGTCTCTAAGTAGAAATTGCTCTGCTACTAAGGTAAGATAAAGAAAGATGAACACTATTTCTTATTTTTGAGTTAAACTTGCTTTTCTTGTGCTCTTATAGAGAAACACCTTTAACATTTTTCAATGAATATAGTGTATAGTGGTCAACAACTGTGATGCTTATTTAGAGTAAATTTGAGTTTGTAGAATACCATTATCCTTCACTTTTCAACTACTTTGCCTGAAATGTATTCTAGCTATGCCAGTTCTAAGGTTTATTTTCAAATTTCTTCTTCTATGCTGCATAAGAACTCTGAATATGTTAAAAATATATGCATATATCTGTGCAGACCCAAGATTTAAATTCTTTTCCTGGCCCTATTGGGAGTAGAGTGCCAGGAGACAGAAGCATCAAACTCTCCAAAGAAACAAAAGCAACAACAAAAACAAGCAACCAAAAAATCCCTGTATTTAGTTCATTTAAACATGTGCTGTACTCCATATAGTAGAGGGAACATACTTGCTTTCTTTTCAAGATCACTAAGATTGGGAAGTTTCATTTAACTTTACCCATTTAAAAATTAAGCACTTCACATAATGTAACACAGTCATCTAGGCTCCTTCCTAGTAGAGAAAAAAAAGGCATCTGGAGATGCCAGTTCATTGCAGCTTGAGACATGTATCTGTAATGTGAGACTAAATGCTCTTACTGCTGTTGTTCAGCTCCTTACGGTCTGTACTTTATAGTGTTTCACTTTGTTGACTCCATGTTTGTGATACCTCTTGATTTTCTCTAAAGTGCTTTTTCATTGTATTAAATCAACTAAGCAAACAAACAAACAAACTCTTTCCTTTTCTTATCCTTATTGAAAGTGAATGAGAATTTTATTATAGGTTAAACTCATCTTGGTGTGACTAAAATAAAATGAAAAACTGAGTATTACATATGCATATTTTTGGTTTTGCATATTATTGATTTTATATACATTTTTATAATACCAACTGGCATCAAAATTAAATTTGTGTGAAATATTCCACTCTTTATGCTTGAATTTAATCATTAATCTCCGTGTAGAGATTTTCCAAAGAGACACTTGAAAAGAATTCACATTTGAAATTGCAATATATATCTGAGGTAAAATTTGGGGGGGTCTTGTCAGAACAAATTTGAAAAAAAAATATTACTCAAATTGCTCTGCTGCTGTGTGCTTTTTTTCCAAATGGTAGACAGGAGTAAAAATGAGGAAAGAAAAGGCAAAACAAATGGAAGAAGGGAAAAACAAAAGCTAAAATAAGTAAAAAAATTTAGAGGTCACCAAAGGAGAATACTTACAGAGACTGTGATCTGGATTCAGTTATCATGCTCCAAAGAAAATAACGAGGTGTTATTATTTTTATTATAATGGAATGAGTAAAATCAGGGCATTTTTAACATTGTTTATTTATGTCAAACCTGGGTTTGAGGGAAATATCTCTGGGAAAACAGAGTAAAAGCAAAATGTAAAAGTGTCCATTGTTGGAGCCATTTCTATTTATGTTTATATGGATACGTGCTTGGTTATGTCAGTCTCTAAACGAAGCAGAAATAAGGAAGACACATGAACAGATCTATTCACTAAGTATTTACCTTTGTAGGGCTCAGGGGAACTTTTATTTTGAAATAAAAGTAAAGCTATGCTGCTCTTGGGTAGTCTCATTCTCTAGTTATTTTTTGGCTCTCCTCATTTATTTTTTTACCTCGCTAGTTTTGAAAATAAAGAATAATCTAAAAAAACGGTTCCAGCATGATCTGAGTATTTACTCAGGAGTTACCTGAAGCCCGTGAATTCATAACACTTGGAGAGACTGCACTGAATTTTGAGCAGCCGTGCGAAGCTTCGTCTCTGTTGCAGCCCGCTGGCTCTGGACTGCAGCTCCCTCCTCCCTGCACTGGGAGGGAAACATGCACAGTTGAGCGTTTGCAGTGGGTTAGGGCCAAAGCCAAGGGAAATCATGCATGTTTCATTCCTGATTCAATGAAAAAGATTAAGCAAAATCGTAATTTTCCTGTCTCATTATGAAACAACACAGAAAACACTTTCCTTATTTCAGCTGCAACTTCTAAATGAAATATGACAGCAAATAATGAGTGAAATGGTACTTCTTATCTCTGGGGAGAAGTCTGCAAGGAAGTTTGCTCAAGACTCTTAAGAAGAAATTACTCATGCACTTACTAACATTGTCACTTAATGCTGAAGAATAAAGAAAATAGCCTAGCTGAACCAGAAAAAGCTGACTACGAGCCAAGATACCATTTTACTGTTAACTTCTGTAGTTTTAAGAACTGAGAAATACCATGGAAGTTTACACGTTTCTGCTACCTATCAATTTTATCCTGCTCAGTAAAACTGAGATGCTAATCCTTGTGATGGGATTTCCATTTTACCATGTGCAGGGAATTTAACTGTGACTTAAGTTATAATTCAACATGTCAGATCAATGATGTCAATGAATGCTGATTTGTCCCAGTAGCATTTGTTGCTATTACTGCAATAATGAAGACAGGTGGAATCATTTGATTATGTCTTTTGGGAGAGCCTTTACTAAAGGTTGAGCTGGCTTGGAAAACGATGGTAACCTCAGTTACTTTTCTGGCAGTGAAATAGAAGTTTTCAAAATGCTATAGAATTAAATATCTTCCACTTTCTGGAAAACATTAAAATTATGAGACAATGACGGTGAATGTTAATAATATGCTGTTGTCTTTTGTAGGTATAAAGTATCCATGCTGTGTCACATGAGCTGTAAACAGAGAGGTTTAAATCCATATTACCTTCCCAAGATAACTCTTTATTTTGGTGCTAATTCTTCTGTTACTTGTCTGTATTTTACCTGGCACAAGCCTGTCATATCAGCAGACATCACAAGCAAATGATACCTGTCTACTGTATTAGTTTTGAATCATCCTATTATTTTATTAATTTCTTTTGATTCCCTTGTCCAAATATTCAGTCTACCTGCCCAAAATTTAAAAATAAAATCAGGTGTAAATCTAACATATGCTATTTTTTACATCAAATAGTAATTTTAATATACATTTTCTAGTTTAAATTATTACCTCTCATTTTTAAAATGCCTTTCCCTCCGGATTCACTCAAGTATTCAAAAAATAACATCCAAGTAAGTAAAACCTATTGAATAGACTATAGATTATTAAATGGCACTTTGTGAAAGTGTCTGCCAATATATTAGAAGATGAATCAAATCTTTTTTGCCATATATGGAAATGCTGGAGGATTTGAAAGATCTGATCCTTGATAAGAAGGAAACCTGATGCACCCTTTTTAACACTGTTTTTCCTTAATTCTCTTTCCTTCTTATAATGATTTTCAGTGATCCCTTGTCCCACAACTCAGTCATTTGAGAGTTTCAGAGATCCTCAGACTTTAAGACTCTGGTGAGTGCCACACTGGCAGCACTGGAAGAGATGAGTTTTCATATTAACAGCTCTAAGGAATTCACAACATGACAAAAAAAGTAGAAAATAACCAAAATTACACATCATCAAATACTAAGTGAAGTGTACATAAAGCGCATAGTCCTAGACCTCTAGTACTAAAGGGAAAGCAAATGGGTATTTGGAGCTAACCACCACAGTGAGTTGATGGCTGGAAGCAAGGAAATGCTTTTTCATATCTATTTTATCTTCATTCTCTGCTACACTTGAGCTGCTTTGGAGATTTTTTTTTCCTTTGTATCTAACCTTTCCTGTGACAATTTGATGCCAAAGAATCAAGGCTTTTAAATAACAAATGAGTGGTATTTTCAGCTGCAGAATAAACATTAAAGATCAGTTGTGTTTTACATAAAAATGGCTTGTTTACATAGGGAAATTTACACTTGTAAGGTTTGTCTGTGTCAATACATATGCATGCAAGTGTTCAGAACTTCTGCCTAGTTGAAATAGCACTGATTTTTAACTGGACTGGATGAGCCCCCTAGAGTTTCCAGAACGAACTACTTCTGGATGTGAATTGAAAGAATTTTTTCTGAGCGTAATTATACCTACCTCTTTGAAATTGGTTTTATATTTGTGCCACTCAATTCAATTTCTCCAATGTTTGCAGAGAATCAACATATGAAAAAGCACCACCATGGCTGAAACAAATTAATGCAAATTCTTATCAAAATACTAATGGGAAAGTTTTGTCTTGTTCATCAAGCTCTCTTTAATTTTGTTCTCATAGAAATGTGATTTGATTTTATTCAGGAGCCTGCAATTTGAAGCGTTTCTGTACACTGGGAATTAAAATCTTGACTCTGTAGCTGATGACTAGTCCTTTACAAAGTCAGCTTTATCTTTCACCTTTTCATCCTGTGAGGTAAAACATATCTAAAAGGGATGGCTGAATTAACCTTAAAGTAAGAATTCTGTTACAAGAAAAACATAGTAAAAAAAATAGGTTAAAATCTTATGCTGTGCCTATTAATCAGAGAGCTATACATTTTCATGTACTGGTTTACTCCAAGAAGTGATTACCTAGAGATTTGCTACTCTGTAAATTAAGCTTTTCAATGTATTTTCTTTCTGGTATACATATATACATATGTATACCAGAAAGATGCACTGCCTTCAATATCCACACAACTTTATGAAATACATTTTGAATGTATGGCTGCAAATCAATGGATGGCAAAGAGCGCAGAGATATTGAAGACAGAGACAAATATCTCCACAGCAAATGGGCACAACTTTACTACTTTTGGCTTAAGGCAAGTTATGCACTAGTAGCACTTCTGGTGTTAGTCAGCATCAAGCAAAGCTTTGATCCAAACTTTACCCTGGTCTTCTAAAGCAGTAGCTCTACCAAACACACATGTTTCTAGGTCCTAAAGCTATCTAAAAGAGAGTGAGCAGTGTGTGAGATCCTAGATCCCAGCGTCCCATGAGCCATATTGATTCGAGCAGAATTGCTTGGATCAAGCTGAGGTGGGAATTGTGGCTTTACAACCAGTTCTCATATCAGTTGGGGGTAGTTGTAATTTGCTCTACTCTAAAATATCTATATGTGGTCTTCCTGCTTGCAGCAAATAACCGTCACACTCCTCAGCTGGAAAAAATATGTGGATACCTCTGTTTGGGGCAAAATAGATAGGACTGCCTCTTAGGTAAAGTTGTTCACTAAGTTAATTACATTAAGGAAAGCAGGATACGCAACTCAAGAACAGCCCCCATGCTCCCTGCAACTACATATATACACAGCTAGGTTCCTGAATGCAATTTTATCTGGATGAAATGATTTGCGTTGGTGCAGCACAATAGGTTGCCAGTGCGTAAACAGTCTCTTAACATTTTGCAGCCCATTACATTTTGCTGCCCAAGGCAACCTCCTGCTCTTTTGGTTATACAGCCCTGTTTTTATTTTCTGTTGTCAGATATGAGCCTATATATCACTCCCTTTGGGAGAGGCTGGGCTCAGCATTGCAGTATGTAACTTCACATCAGCAGCTGTGATGGCAGGCAGCTACTTAAGGATCCTGCTGCCCAGCAAAAAGTTGCTGGGTAAAAGGAAAAAGGAAAATAACACTATAAATAGACAAAACGTGGAAATAATATGCTTTATTAACTACTTTTATTTCTGTATATAGGGCATGTGGGTAATAAAAGTCTATTTCCCATGCCCCATGCCTGAAGTGCCATTTGCAGAGGACCAGCCCAGAGTTGGCAGTGATTCTAAATATGTTGTTTTCATGTCAGCAAGTCCATTTTGGGGATTAAATTGTCCTTCCCAGATGGGGAAGCATTTGGTACTTCCCAAACCTGCAGTCAAAAGGATTCTGGATGCAAACATGAAATTCAAAGAATGGGCAAGCATTCGTTTGGACAGAAAAATAAGCAGCTTAGCCAAATGACAAAGTCCTTGTGCTTAGAAATATTGAAGCTTTTGCAGGGAAGCTGCTGTTAAAATGAATCATCTGTTAATTGCTAACACATGCTGTGACACCACTGCTATCTGCTATTGTAAATGGAACAAAACGCTGTATCTTAATATACTAATGCATGGACTGATATTTTTAATCCCTTTTTCATCTCAAACTGTGCACCAGAAGCATCATATATGAAATGCATTGAAATGTAATAAAAAATAACAGAAAGATTTAGAGAAATAGATGTTATTATGGAGAAATGTTTAATTGCTCACTGCGGGGAACTCTCATATTTTTCGTTATGAAGTTGAATGGGACACATTATCATCATACAATGCTAATATTAATTATTTGAAAGAGTTTTGCCTAGGCATTTTGCCAAAATTCAGGATCTTGTGGGGCTGTGTTTGTTGGGAGGAAACATTGAGTCAGTGGTGTCTTGGATCTCATCCTGTTTGTTTCCAAAGGGTCCCAATCCTCTTTCCCTCAACACAGCAAGAGTCAAGCAGCAAAAGACAGTTTCCATATTTGCAAATGTGGGGTCCTTTCGAGCCAGCACTGTCTGTAAGCTTTTTCTCCATGGCACACAGCTTGTGCTCTGGATAACTAGTCTGCAGCCTCTCTGTCTCTGCATTGCTGTTCCTGATTCCACATCATTGCCCTGCTGCCTTGTCACATTCCCAGAGATATATGTTTCAATGCAATCAGGTCGAAATGGCACAGGGATGCATAATGACTTCTTACTCCTGTCTGCTTGGGGTTACCAGTACTGACATATATTTCTTTTTTTTAAGCTCTCTGTTCAGTAAAAAAACTCAATGGCTTCTTTTGACTTGTTTAAAATGCTATAGTTACTGCCTATTTTGTTAACTTCGACTCAAAATCCACTTTTACCTTTTTTTTTTTTAATGAACTAGTGATTTTTCACTGCCTCTGTTTCCATGTGGACAGATTGTTATACTTTGAGGTCTGTGGCATGGTTGGTGCAAATCATTCTGCAAAAATCATGTCATTATCAGACATTAATAAGTTTCATATTGGATATGCAGCAACTACAGCACCAATAATCAATTCTTGGTTTTGAAAATATTTGTTGTTGCTTTCAAAACTGCTGGATTTATATCAAGGGAAAAGAGAATTATTTTTGCTAAGTTGGAAATACTTCTGAGTTAACAGTCCCTACAGAATCATTTCATTTAAGACTTTTAATTACTGTCTAATTTTCCTGGGTCTTCTGTTAGTCTCCTGAAGTTTTCCATATTGGTGAATTTATTGATTTTTTTTTTTAATTTGAAGGAAGGATTTCAAAATTATTTGCTATAAATTACATTCATATAGATACTTCCAAACTAACCAATTCTGCTAGCATCAAAATTATTTTATTTGCCACTGACTTCAATGTGAACAGGATTTGATTGTCTTCCATAAAGTACTTCTTGCATTGACAGAGAATGAGATAGACAGGCAGAAAATGAAAGTGAGAAAGAAAGAAGAAAGCATTTCTATAAATGTTCTCTATGCACAGAGAGAAATATTGTGTTTGAAGCTATGGTCTCCCAATCCTTCCACATTTTCACATGTGTGTTTCTTACTGAGGAATGATATTAGATTACCATATGTGCAATGCACGGTGTTTCAGCAAAATTAAGGTTATACAGAGTACAGGACTAATTTTAGAGAGTAGGGTCTACCCAGGTCCCAGTCCCAAGTCTGAAGGTGCATCTAGGTGCATTTATTCTGTTTTTAGCTCTGATCATGACAGAATGTCTAGAGAAGACTAAGAAAAGGGCAAGAATAAGAGGTATTTATTCATAACACTTTTCTGACTTTCAAATAGTTTTAGCTCAATGAGTTCTTGATTCAGTGAGGATTTCCATGTATTATGAACTGCAAGAGGAAATTCTTACATATGAATGCATCCAGTTTCTCACTGAGCCAACATAAATGAGACATCAAAATGTACACATTTAAATCATTTGTCAGTATTTTTTTTCCACTGCCATGGCTTAGTTTAACAACAATAAGATGCCACAAGAACAGTTAGCAGTACTTGGGCCAGATTCTCAAAGGTATTTAAACACCTAACTCCTCTGGAAATCCATTATTTGAAATGTCTGAAGACTTTTAAAGGGTTTTTTTTCAATTTTACATTTAATAAGTTCATATCAGTGGTGTGCAATTCAGGACAAAAAATGTATACACTCCTGAATTTTATGGGGCTATGTCCTTAAAGCGTTTACCTTGAATGAGTGTGTGCATGTGCATTTGAGTGTGCATGTCTGTTTTATCTCTTTTCTGCCACTCTTGGCATGAAGAGTCAAGGGAGCTTGTGTAAATAACAGTCCTACTTGCAATAGTGGCTCAGGAACAAACACTGCCCTGCAGTCTTCTGACTGGAGTAGTAGTTTTGGTTTTAATTACTATAGCAACAAGACTCTGCCTATTGAGAAAGGAGCTGGCAGCAGCTTGGAAAGGACACTGAAAATCTTTTAAACAAATAAAAGATATAAAGAAAAGTTTTAGCTAAGCAGTAGCAGTAGCCTTCCTAAGAGACTGCTACAGGTGGCTGAATGTTTCTCAAACTTGTTTTTATGGGAAAATAGATTTTAGATAAATCTTTTTTTTTTTGAAAAAGCATATTCTTTCTTAAAAAACAATCTGTTTTTACAAAGATGCAGATATCCAGAAACCATTCTCCAGTGCCTCATGGAAGTTAACTGTTGGATGCCTAATGCTTCTCTTCTCTCTTGTAGACAGAATTTTCCATTCTGGTTTTACTTCACAGAATTCATCATGGCAGGCAATTTTAAGTTACATGTAGTGACATCTGGATATCATAGCACATGATGGGAAATAAAGCCTGGTCAACAAGCTGATGTAGGAGAACTTAGGCACAAAGCAGTTATGGTGCAATTTCTATGAAATTCTTTAACATTTTTGAACATAAATGGAGTTTCAAAATACAACATGTTTTAACTTAAAGGATTATGACAAAAATTTTCAGCTACGGGACAAAATAAATCTACTTGTGATATTATATTGAAAATCTAAACTTCCTGTGCCAAAGGCTGGTCAAAAAGGAGAACAAAAGATTCCTTGATGACATGAAGGGATTTCCATTTTAATATAATCTTTTTCAAGGTTAGTTTCAACTTTCCAACCCAAAGCCCTCAAAGACTCAGAGAATACTTACACACAGAGAGAATACTTGCAGAAAGAGAGAATGCTTACATAGATGCCCATCTCCTAAAGAAGCTGAGATGTTATAAATGCATCTAAAAAAATCAGTTTAAGACCCAATTGTTCACAAATTGGGTGATTTGTAGTTGTAATTAAGGACAGAGTTGCTTTTAATTTCCTTCCCCTACTAGAAGAACTCGCAGAAGACCCAACTTCTCCCTCTCAACGCTTATTCCCATCTCTGTGCCACTATTTCCTAATCCTTAGCTATTTATTTATAAGTCTTCTAGTGACTATGCTGAAGCAGATTTAAAAAGCAAGTCTGTGAGCTGATTTCCAGGGCAGCTTCACAGACCTTGTATCAGCAGAATTCATGGGCTGGCATGGGTGCAGCACAGACACAGAAATAGGCAGGCAGAAAGAAGGAGAGGTTGCTTCCTCAGACAGTTCTGTTGCTCATCATAGAATCATAGAATGCTTAAGGTTGGAAGGGACCTTCAGAGATCATCTAGTCCTGAACACACAGGGTCACCTAGAGCACATGTTACAGGACTACATCCAAGCGGGTTTTGAAGATCTCCAGAGAAGGAGACTGTACAACCTTCCTGGACAGCCTGTTCCAGTGGTCTGTCACCCTCACTGTTAAGAAAGTTTTCTTTAAGTTCCTGTGGAACTTTTGATGCTTCATTTTCTGGACGTTTCCTCTAGTTCTGTCGGTGGCCACCACTGAAAAAAGGCCAGCACCATTCTCCTCACTGCCTCGCTTGAGGTACTTATAGACACTGATCAGGTTTCCTCTCAGCCTTCTCTTCTCCAGGCCGAACAGGCCCAGCTCCCTCAGCGTCTCCTCATAGGGCAGATGTTCCAGGCCCCTGATCATCCTTGTGGCCCTGCGCTGGACTCTCTCCAGCAGCTCCACATCCTTCGCATACTGTGGAGCCCAGAACTGGACACAATACTCCAGATGTGGCCTCACCAGTGCTGAGTAGAGGGGCAGGATCACCTCCCTCGACCTGCTGGAGACGCTCTTCTTAACACGCTCCAGGATCCCACTGGCCTTCTTGGCCACAAGGGCACACTGCTGCCTCATGGTCAACTTGTCGTCCCCCATGACGCCCAGTTCCCTCCCTGCAGAGCTGCTCTCCAGAAGGTCGGTCCCCAGCCTGTACTGGTGTCTGGGGTTATTTCTCCCCAGGTGCTGGACCTTGCACTTGGCCTTGTTGAATTTTATGAGGTTTTTCACTGCCCAGTTGTCCAGTCTGTCCAGGTCCTTCTAGATGGCAGAGCATCTTTCTGTGGTATCAGCTGCTCCTCCCAGTTTGGTATCATCAGCAAACTTGCTGAGGGAGCACTCTGTGCCTTATGTTTTCTAAAACTTACTCCTAACATGACTAGGGCCCAACGGGCTTGGCCTAATTCTCCATTCCATAGAGAAAATTGGGTTGCAGGTACTACTGTGTGCAAGAAGACTCTCCCCAAAAATACTGTATTTTCAGTTTGCCCATGATGATTTTCAGTTTGTGATGATGATTTAATTCAGATAGAGGTGTTTTTTGTTTTTTGGTTTTTTTACTCCTATGATAATGCTCTCCCCCCATACATTTTATGCACTCCTTTGGTTTATATCACTCCTGTCTTTCCTCAATTTCCCTCTAAATTTCTCTTGGAGAACTAAAGCAGAGGTAGGAGGCCAGGATTGAGGCATGCTTGGGACTTGAGGTTGGCATGTCAGTGCCATTGAAGAGACTCTGCACAGGGCTGAGTCTGCTCTTTCCAATTTACAGACTCATTCATGGCCACCTGTGTTTGCATGCAGGAAAATGAGGGAGTGTTTCCAAAAGGACTCCATGAAAACCCATTTATCTGTTGATAAAAACCATATCTGTTGAATTCAAGAAGTTTCAAGCTTCTACTCTGCATCACAGAAAAGTCATGTATAGATTAAAGAGAAAACTTTGTTTATTGTTAAATAATACCTGTCACTCACCTAGCGATGTCTCAAATCATTAGATCTGAAGCATTCATAATCCTTTGCAGCAACCATGTGAGGCTAGGCCTTATTAAAAAATGAAGAAATCAAGGTACAGTTGTCTAATCTAAGCCTCTGCCCAAGCTAAGAATCGTACCCACAAGCCCTGAAACATTGCTCCTAGAATTATCACCTTCCCATACTGTTCTCAATAATTGATTATAACACAGGAAAAATGAGCAGAGGAGAAAAGCATGCCCTCCAAAACAGCCCTAACGCTTTTGTTCCGTGCACACATTGCCCTCTGTCAGAGCTGCTTATATCTTAAATTAGCTGGTCTGCCGGTACGTTTCTGCTGGGCTACTGGAGGTGAATAAACTGTGGAAAATTTAGAACATATGGGAGGAAAGTGTGCTTTTTTTTTTACACTTTGGTCAGTTCCCTTTTAAAGATGTGTCTAGCATGAATTTTATTACCGTCATATCTCTCTTTTTTATTATGCTTAGAAACAGCTAGGCCATAGAGCAAGAGAATCGTTCTCTGATGTGTTTTTCCATCACTTCCTCACTGCTCTTTGTTCATAGAACATTCTTTTCCTCTGACAGTCTTCCTTACCTCTATCATTTCCACACTCCAGATTCCACATACCCTCCACAATATACTTTTTTAATTCCTGTAATAAAACACTTGCCTTATATCAATAAGTTATCCTGAAGCCTTTATTGCTCGTTAATGCTATGGACAATCATTTGTTTTTACATTTATAGCATTTGAACAAAAGTCTCCAATAGAGCACTTAAAAATCACAGAAGTGTTAGAAAGAGCAATATGTTCCCAAAAAAATAACTAATAGAATAGAATAGCATAGAATACTTATATACTCATGACAAGGAAAAGGTTGGGTGTGCAGTGCTATCAGCTGTTGTAAATGCTAAGTATTATTTTCTAAACAGAAGCCATTTGATGCTGAATACCCCACAATTTTGCTCTGTCTTTGTTGCTTTCCTAGCCCCAGTGCAAGGATGCTTCTTGGGTCACTGCACTGCTGAGCCCAAACTAAAGGTACGGTATGTAAGAAATTAACTGATCATCTTTGACACATGCAGAACTCCAACATATCCTTCTTTATGAAGGAAGAACAGCCACAAGTTTATTCCCTCTGCCCAAATAAAGAACAAGCCTTTCTAGAGGGGATCACCACACTTGAATTCAGCTTGAAGGAGGTTAGTGGATCGATAGTGATCAATGTGCATACTTTTCCACTGACTCTCTTCTCAGTCAGAAAAGTGATGCTAAAATTAGGGTTTCCTGCTGCTGAAGAGAGGAAAAAGAACCTTCAAAGAGCAACTGAGCCTGTCTAAAATTTTATTCGCCCTTTGATGGTCTTCACTGATGTCCATAGCCATCAATACGCTAATCAGGCAAGTGTCCAGAGAGTGACAGGATTAAACTGGTTTCTAGGCTTGGAAGAGTCCAAGAGAAAACTGAGGACAGAATCATTTATGGCTTCCCTTCTGGCTGACATTATATTTTCTGAACAATTACTTTGCCACAGGGCTCTTAAAATTCTAGGTGGACTTTTGTATTTTACCTCAACTTGTATTTCTCCTCTCACAAATTTGTCAAGCAAGCACTTTTATGACTAAATGCCTGAGCAATTTCTAGTTTTCAGTATTTCACACAACAATATGAAAAATATGTTGCACCTAGATCCTTTTAGTGACCAATACTAGACTAAGGATCTCACCCTTAGGGAATGTATGTCATGCAGGTACTTGGAGTGCATGGATGTGTGTGTAAATATCATTATTAACACTTGGCCTTGAGTAACATGCTTTGTCAGGAGCACAAAAGGCACTTCACCTTGATGTCTAAATGAGTGGTTTTGAAGAAAGGAGAGGAATGTCTACAGAATAACACAATAATTGCTGTGGTCTTATCTTTTGCAGTAAGTGGAGCCTTGTGGACAGCTTTTCTCTGACGGGGTTTCACGTCTCATTTTCTTTGTTCAAGTAACAATAGTATAGATGAGTGAGTCTAATTCTAAACAATTCTAAACATATTGTGCAAATATATTTTCAAATATTTACATGGCTACTCTGGTAGATAAAATCCTTACAAAATTCTTAGAAAACCTACTGCTAACACAAGAACTGACTTAAATCATATTAATGGATGCTAGTTAACTTTCAGGTATGCTCTGTTGTTACCTAACTTATGCAGACTGAGGCAGAACATTTCCGCACTGACCTGAATACTTTATGAGAAGGTTTCCCATCTAAAGAGACATTTTATTTTACTTTTGCTTCTCCTGTGTTCTCCATGAATATATAAATTAACAGTAGTAGCAGGAATACTGTCCAGTAAAGGGATTTTTAATAAAATCTTTGTTACTTTGATGAAACACTGAGAATCTCCTGCAGTATTTGTGGGGTAGAAGCTGTACGTCTTACAAACAGTGGAATACTGCAAAGAAATCAGGGGAATGTGAAAATTACAGTTATATCAATGAGTGTACAGATCCGAACCTGATCCTAATAAGTTTTCTCATCACTTTAAGGGATACATCAATAAAACTGTTCAGTTTCCAAATATCAAAAATATCATAAAGCATTTCTATTGGTTGTTTTGTAATATAAATTATCTGCAGAAATCATTCAAAGATTAATCTTGTTAAAGAAAGCATGAAAATCAAGACCTTGTTCAAATAATCTTGGAAAAAAAAAGAAACTACAATTATTGTCATGAATTACTGACTGATTCACTAATCATAATTTAATCCCTCCATTTTCTTTTAGGTTTATGTTTTGCTACACTGCATGTTAACATACTTCTTAGGGGAACTACTGTTAAATGTTGTGTCACATAATAGCTATGAGTATGTAAGCATAGGTGTGGATTCAGCACTGGGTCTGCTGAAGTGAGCAGGAGCCTTGCCTTTGCTCCAGACTGGTTTCATACGTGAAGCATGCATGGTTTCAGAAGTAGAGGACACCTTAGGCACAATCCAGGGCAATGTGCAGCACAGCATCCAAGGTCTGTTGGATGATGACTTGCCACAGTAATCTGTCTGTCATCCTACCTGACTGTGCATGAAGGAAACGGAGGAGTGTATCTTTGTGAATAATCTCTAGGATGCTATTCACACTCCAGCTCTTTATTTACTAAGCATGCACCTGTATCTCTGAAATAAGCAGATCAGAGGGAAAAAGTCTTCTGATAAAGGGTATTTTCCACCCTGACTCATCTGTCTGCTTAAAATACATCTCCAGAAACTACTGGAATAGAATGTACTTTTAATGTACTTTGATAGCAGGGATTGTCACAAATGATACAATATTTTCTGTGGCAGAAATGTATTCACTACAAAAACTAGGAGATTGCAAACACCTACTGATATTCTTCATTTACAGTAGTATACCCAGTTCCGTTAAGTTTCATATTGCGCCCTGAAATACTTGAAAAATCTAGTTCCTTTGGTTAAATGGATATTCTAGATTCTGGTGGACGTTTTCAAAGTATTTGTAAATAACAATCAAGACGTAACATGAAAAGACATTTAAAAATGATAAACATGCTTAATCACAAAATAATTCATTTGTAAATGAATGGTATTGTTGGAGTATTGTTTGGGCACTTAAAAATTGTGCTTAGAAATACTATTTTGAATTCATCTGTATTTACTTTATTCCAGTGGAGAAACATAAACAATTATCCTTACTCATTGCAAGTGGCTGCTTAGGGATCTAGAAATAGAATTGAGGTAGTTTGCATGAAGGAGCTTAAGCAAAAGCAGTAAAGATCAATCATTATCTGCGTTAAAATTATAGCTTCTAATTTGTAGAAAATGACACAGACATTAGAGAAATTCAGTGAAATGGTACCTATGATACCGACTAAAGACAAACGGTGAAGAAAATAAATAGACCCTTTTGACAGCAGTGAAATTCAACAAGTCATCACTAAAGATGACTTAATATTACAAAAGGTATTTATTTTTCCTTATTAAAATAAAAATTGGATAAAATTCACAAGTATGTCAATAATTATATTTTAGATTGAAGTAGATTATATAGCTCATGGTATAAATGCAAACTAGATAAGAAACAGACTGCTTCAATAAAAATTAGTTCCCAAGAAAATTCTCTGTGTACTGGAGGAACTATTAAAAAGTAGCAAAGATCAGGAGAAATAAATCAAGCAGTAGGTTAAATGCACTAATAAACAGTCATCACAATAGCTCACACTCCCCAAAATAGCATTAAGGATGGTTGAGTGACAAAGTACGGGCTATTTCAGAAATGAAGGACGGATGCGTTTCTGTAATCCTTCTGACTTTCTAATACTCTGAGAGGCTGGAGAATATAGGCTTTTTTTGTGAACTTTAGCTGGTCATTAGTCATTAATAAACAAATCATCTTGTATCATTTGTCCTTAGTGACAGAAATATATAAATATATAGAGAGAGATAAAAAATAATCAAAGTACACCTGTTTATTATTTGTAAAGACTTAACAGTAAGTTTTTAATGATTAATTTATCTGGCGTCTAATGCCTTAATAGATCATGAGAAACATCAAGGGAGGAATGTGGTACTGCATTTTTAAAGTCTCTTTCGCTCTCACAGAATGATAATAGGCATGGAAGCTATCATTAGTCTTGTTAGATGATGGTTCCTTTAGGAATCTCTTATGTGTTACCTTTTAGAGGGAAGGTCAGAGAAAATCCCCCTGGGAGTCCCCTTGCAGGATACAGCTAACACAAGCGTAAACTGTATGGAAATGGCTAAATTATCTTCAGAGAGACCTTGGTCTTTCACATCAATCAGACCTTTCTGAACTAGTAAAACAGATAAGCATCCTGCTGGTAAGACTGTTACTATCCATATATTTGTCATGACTGTCACACCAAATTTTCAACAAAAAAGACTGCTGTCAAACTTTTTTTGAGGAAAATATGTCAGTTGCTAAAGGTAGGTGCAATTTGTTTTATAAAAAAAACCAAGAACATAGTACTGTTAATATAAAAGAACGTAACATTTAAGGTTGTAGTTAAAAGCCACAGAGTCAGGAAACATAAAAGTTAATGTTGCAAGTGCAACCTCAGTGCTACCACTGTGCATATCTTGTATTTTTATGGTATAGATTTTACAGCATAATCAATAATCTATTAAGCTTTACATTTAACAAGAAAACAGGATTACAAAGTGGAGAACTTATAGAATATTATTAATAGTAGTTAAAAACTGCGCGTTTCTTGACTTTTCTTGACTTTGCACAGACTTGACGTTTCACAGTAATTTTGCAAGTTTTGCATTTAAATTAATTTTATTTTTGGAAGATTTTGAAAGAAAGAGGAAGAGAAAATTGCCTGTTCTTAGTGCTTGTATTATTTCTTTTCCAAGTCAAATACATTTTTGATGTCCCATGCTGTTAAAAAATAGCATACGAAAGAAAAATAAAGCTTTAAACTCTGTTTGCTTGTTTGTTTAAAATGTTAACTCTGAATCTGTATTATGACATATCCCCAAATTATCACTATCAACTCTTGTTCCTTCCAATTCTAATGTATTGGGTGTTAAGGTTTCCTTGGCAAAAATGTGCAGGCTATGCTGGTACTATTCTAAAAGAATGATACAGATAAGGAAGTTGGTAATGATTGTATCAGGCGATGGTGGGATACATCAGGTAATCCCTGATCTGAGAATCCCACCAATGTTTAAGCATGAAACATGTCCTTGACAGCTTGATGTTATGGCTCAGGTCTTTGTTGTTGCACTTTTATCTATGATCTATGACAGGAAAAGAGGCATTCCTGTTAAAAAATTTGGTGACTCCATGAAGTGAAGTTTTAAGATTCTGATATATTTCTTACCTGAAGTAGAAATAAAATCTCTTTTCTGAGATTCTTAGCTAAAAGTAATATAAATTGTGCATATAAGGTGGCAATAAACTTCTCCAAATCCACTGTATTCATCCATTCTACATAGCTCTGTGTTCCATTTGAGATTCCCCTAATTCAATTCTCATCATATACAGGAGTATTCCCTTTCCCCAGTCTAATTCAATATTTTAGAGGGTATTTTCTCTCTATCAGTCTGAGAGGTGACGGCTATTGCAATTTCCTCTTCAATGGACTAGTGAGGCTGACACCAATAACTAAAAGAATATCACTACTGGATCCTGTGAGAGATGTTACACATAAGCTAAAAAACTATTGAAATCCCAAAGTAAATATAAGTCCAGCTCAATGTTATACTTAAACTAAAATTAACTACCTGATCAATAACTTCTTCTCAACGATTCTCTGGGGTGGAAATATATCCAGGTGTGTATATGGAAATCAGGTTGGCAACCTCTCACCCCCTAAAATGTCAAGCCCGTTCCATAAACCTTGCTCCTTTGGTAAACCTGCTGTGACCCAGATTACCTCCTTCTAAAACAGCATAAAAAAATACATCTAGATAAATTTCACTAAGAAAGTTTCGGTCTGATTTTGTTGATTTCCATCTTGTTTGTGTGGTTATTCAGGCACAAATTCAGGCTCTTGGCAAATCTCCCAAGTACAGGATTCCCTGTGATGGTCCACAGTTGCACTCACTGTATGGGTATGCATGGACTCACTGTGCCTGTGGGCCTAAAATACAGACTGTTTTGTCTCAACAGCACCAGCAGGGATCTATGCGCTTGTCTTTTCCCCTTTTCAACCACTTACCTCAATTTCCCACCTTCATTTTGGGCTGTCTATTGCTACCTCTGTATTATTCAGTGGCTTTCCCTTATATGAATTTGTCCTGTGCTTACTTTAGCTTGACTTTTTTCTGCATATTTTGTAATTTACTTATGATTTTTTCAGACAATCTGGAGTTTGTCAAAAATTTACATTTTTTAATTTTTTTTTAATTCTTAGAAACCTATTTTTCTTTTTCTTTCTCTTTGATTTATAGCTTTCCCACATTAAGACTTTCACCTTCAACCTGTGTTTGAGCTGTGAGAGAATTTACAAATATTATCGTGGTCATATCTATAGTCTATTTTGCCTATTTCTCTAGATAAGTACTGTATTTACTATGGCTTAAAAATTAGGAACAGGAGAGACCACTAGATGTAAAAATATTTTTCTTCATTTCCATGTTACTGTTCTAATTGCTTCACCCAATTTCACTTTGGCTGATGTTTTACAGAGGAAATGAAAATAAGTCTGGATTAGAAGACCATCTTTTGGTCAGAAGAGTGAATTTAGCACTGTCTACTAGATCTTGTCCTTCAAAAGTTAGTTTGAACCTAGAACAAGCACAGGTAGACTGTCTTGAAGACAAATTCCTTCAGAAAACTTCATTTTTTTTCTGGGAGTTCCCAGAATCAAGTCAATTCTCCCTCAGTTTATAGCTCTGAAGTCAAGATGTTTCGTTATTTTGCTCTGAATGAACAAATTGTTTTTCAAGTATCTTTATCTCTTTTTCTTATGAGGGATGTGCATGACACCATGTTAGCTCAGCCAAGTCAAGAGAATCCTTCAACACGAACAATAAGATTTTCTTCCTCTCCTCAGGACTCAGTGTGAGAATCCTGGTATTTTTTCAAGTGGACTACTCTACCATATAAGGATGCCCATGATCTGGGAAAAACAAAAACACCTATTTACAATTAAAACTCAAAAAAGGATCCTGAAAATGGAGCCCAGTACAAAAATCTTGCTTCCCTGTAGCATTGCTTACGACTAGGCAGTAAACTCAGAGATAAACACTTCTCTGTGGCCTTCACTTTATCCCGAGGGATAATGAATCTGAAAATGATATTAATGGTGATACTTTGAACTGAGTGTGCCTCAAATTCAACTTCTTTTCTTTGGACATCAATGGGAATTTCAAGTTATTGAATGCCAGGATCAATCTGTTCCTGACAAAGGAGCTTTATTCTCTGATACCAGTCTTTCTTGAAGTTCCCCATGAAAGCAAAATCAAAATAATTAGCATTCTTTAGGAGTGGGCGAGACATTTTTGATTCCAGCACAAATGCCCAGACCTTGCTTCAAGTCAAAATTTGCTGTCACACGGTCCTCATTTGCTCAAATAATGTCCAAGATCAAACACACGTAAAAATGACTGTTAAATGAGCTATACCAATACAGTCCTAACTTGGAAAGAAAGTAAGCAGAATAGGAATTAAAGAGAGAATAGCGTAAGAATACTTAAGGTATAATAAGGTCAGAGAAGTCTCAGAGATTTCTAGTAATGTCATGTTGCTGTACAACTGCAGCTGTTTTATCTAAAATAAAACAGGACTTTTTCATAATACTTTTTTCACTGTCATCTGCATGGACTGCTCAGACTGGGGCTATGGAAGGGCTCAAAATGAGACTAAAAAAAAAAAAAAAACTATAAGTTTTAGTGATAGCATCATCTACATTACATTTGCGTTGTTTTCACTAAGATTTTGTATTAAAAATATTCTTTTTTTTTCAGTGACAAAAAGCATTGGGCACTAACTTTCTAACTGTCGCGTACAAGGCTAGGTACGTTTTACTTTCGTATTGTTACATATTCATTGAATTAGAATTACATCAACGTACAACTTAATGTGAAGTATTGTTAAATAACAGAATAACCTTTCCTCCATCAGAACGCCATTTTCAGTAAATTAAATTACAGTGCAAAACCTTTGGTATATTTGCAAATGAAACATAAAAGCTCTTCTTCCTCTGACATTTATAACACTTCTTATATGTGTAACTATTTTTTTCCTAAAATATGGTTTATATGGATGTCTGAAATGCAACCAGAATCTGTGATTGAGCTTCAAGTAAGTAGGAATATTCTATGTAAAGATTTAAAGGTGCAGCTGTTTCTGCCATTCATTTGGGTAATCACTGTACATAAATTTATACACCATGAAAAGCTTTATTCATGTTCATATGGTGTGAAAATTGAAAGAAAAACTCTAAATTAATTACCTTTTTAAACAAAGCCATTTAGATTTATGACATGCAGCAAGGGAATTTGTTCCCCTATCATTAAGCTCCTGTGAAACACAGAGATGAAATATGAGTTAGGAAAAAGGGTTTACGCTCTGTAGAGAATTTAAGATGTGAAAAGCAAATTAATTACCCTTAACTTCAATCAACATGCTCTTATGAGTTTGGGCAAAGTCTACTTTCAGCAGCAGTCTGGAGTGCTGGGAAGTGCCGGCGGGACATGATCTGCAAGTGGGACATAGAGCAGCCTAACCCCTTGCCTTTGCCAAAACATTCCCATTGCCAGCTGCAAATTTTAGAATATGGACCTCAAGTACCATAATAACATGTTATTACTTTCCCTTCACATCTTACTAATAAATGTAATTTGAAAGCCATTGCATAGCAGCATGCCTTACTGAATACCATACATATTGTTTTCTGCTGGAAAGTGGCATTTTCTTCGGCGTGAAATAGGTTGGTGGGTATGCAGAAAAGCATTGCTGCTTTGGTTTCTGTGAATATTGCCTTTAATTCTTATTATGAATCTCAGAATTTATTATTGTATGTACTTATTATACCCCAGTCTTCAACCAAGCGTTTATTCAGGTAGCATTTTCCAGCATGCATTAACTGCTAACTTACAATCATAAAAAAAGGTGGGCATATAAAGAATCAATTTACAACCTGAAATTAATCTCCATGAAAACAAAATATACTCAATGTGTTTTTGCCATAAGCAAGCTATACTATAGTTGCCTAAATACAGAGGAGAAAAGTTTTTTCCCTCTCTTCTTTCAAGCTTAGCCAAGTTAAAAACATTTGTTTCACAAAAAACATAAAATGTATAGAGAGTATCATTCAGGGGAAAAAAAACACTTTAATGTCTAATTCTTCAACACTTGTTTCAGCATGCTAACAAAATCAATGATGACAAAAATCACTTCCTCTTAATCTGTTATTCTTGTGTTCCATTGAAGTAACTCGAGATCAATATGTATTGATCTGCTCCCTAATTATATTAATTTTACTTTAGAAATTAGGGAGGCCATAATGAGAATGTGAAGTTACTTGAAGACAGTACATTATAGGTAGTCTAATTTAGCAGGAGTCTGTGCATGAGATTAATTCATTAAAAGCAGCCAATTACCATACAAACAGGGGAGATAAATAAGATTTTCTCCTTTAATTTGCATTTTATATATTCCTTTGTAATTTTTAAAAGCTTAAATGAATTTATAGCCTAACTATGGTTCTAATGTATATCCATTTTATTCCTAGGGCACATAATTGCATTTAATTCTAACCTTTGACTTTGTCCTTTAGGCATAACATTTTAAAAAATGAGAACGTGGAGTCCAGATATGAGACATTTTATGTGACATTTTAATTAAGAGAAATAATGAAATGCTAATACTTTTAACATTCTAATAGTTCTTTGCACTAAACTTTTCTTCACTTACAGAACATCTGTTCAATTGACAGAAGAGGATGTAGAGAAGGAAGGTGGTTTGACCATCTTGACTGAGGATCTGGCCCATAAATGTAACTCAGACACAAAGTACTAACTTCAAAGATAAACAAAATCTTTCTTTCATTAGGATAGATTTATGTTTTGTCAATGCACATGAACACTTGATGATACGATTTATTTGAAGAATTTTGTTTGTTGCTTGGTGAGATGAACAAGTGGATTCATTTACTGTACAGATTACTGAATCCTTCTCACCGTGTCCTGCTATGCTTCATTCTAATCTAGATAACCTGAAACTTTTTTGAGATATTTTATTCTTTGCTGTTTTATAGCTGTAGAATCAGGAGTATCTCCAGGGAAATATCACAGTCAGACTTGTGTAATGCAGTCGACAAAAAGAGAATCAGACCAAACGGATCTTTAAAGAAAACTATGTGGCATAATCTATTAGGAGATTTGTAATTCTCTTTAAAACATACCAAAAAGTCTTTTGTTAACTGAAAACAACCTTCTTCCAGAGACAATGTATGATATCATCCATTTTTACAAAGTTAGAAAGCTGAAAATCATAATGAACGAAAGAAAATAAAACATTATGAAACTGGAAAAATAATTGAAAACCTGTATCTTCATATCCAAAATTATTGTCTATTTAATATACTGTGTTTATAACTGCTCATGGCATAGATAATATTCTCGAACAAAAAATCTCATTAAAAATAAAGGTCTTAGAGAAATGAAAACAGTCCCTGAAGTAGAAAAGCTTTGCAGTTTCAAATATACCTATTCTGAAATAGCTGTTATCAAAGGTGATATTTACTGTCAAATGCTGGCCTGCTGCTGCCAAACCTCAGTGTGAAATATCTTGCAAATATTTGGAAAGACATTTGGCTTTCAAGTAAATTTAGACTCTTCTTTAGCTCAAGCTGAGCTATCTTTTGGTACGGGCCCCAGTCATGGTTGTTCTCAACAAGGAAGACACTAACTGCCACTGATATATTTAATTGATGCCAGTGGACCATAGTGAGGAACCGAACTAGATTTACTGGCTTCGTTGGGTGTTGGCAACACAGACACTGGTGCTAAAGTGTAACAGAAACAGCTGAAGAGATTAGGCTACCAGATCTGGTGAAGCAGCGCTTTGCTGCAATTTCTCTGTATGCTCCACAAAGCAAAAAAGAGAGTTTAAAAGCAGTTTTAGCAACATCTGCTGCCTTCTTCAATATAAGCTGCCTTTCCCTGCCAGCAATAATTATCTGCTTCATGGAAAAACACGACCAATATGAAGAATTGTCATTCATATTGCAAGCAGATTGCCAGACAGATAACACATCAGGAGAATGATGACGATAATAACAATACATTAGTGTTAGACACACTGCATTCCTGTGACATTCCTGCACTGGATACAGTGCTGCAGAGCAGAAAGGCATTCCTTACATAAGTGTTCAACAAAAACGAAGGGTGAGATTTTCAAAAGTGATCCACATCTTATTTGCCATAGGATTTTCTACTGTTGCCCATGACTGTAAGAGCTGAACACATGGAATGCTTCCACTGTATCTGGGTGCAATTTGAGAACAATGGGAACTGTCATCCCATTATGCTTTTATTCCACTCCCCCCCCCCCAACTTTTTTTTAAGTCTTGCTAGGAGACTGAGGGTGTATCTGATCTAGATAGGCCACAGTAGTAACATGAGGGTTGCTTCTAAATAGGCAGCAGGGTAAATTAGCTTGTGCAAACCTTGGTGCCCAGACTGCCAGGCATACATGAGTTAGGTAACTTAGAGCTGGCTTGGCTGGCTTAGCGAGCCCAAGCTGCAATCCAGTCTCCAAGACTGAAGTGCAGCATTGTTTTGTGCTGCCAGGCCCGGCCCTATCCTAGCCATTTTGTACAAACTCTTCTGTTCCTATATGCTTACTGTTAGGATACTCACACTGCACACACGCAAAGCAGCGCGCTACCTACCTGTAGTCTGCCCACCCACATTTGCAGTCAGACATGGAATCTTTTAGACACTAAATGTCCTCTAGTCCATTCTGCTAACATTATTTGTTCCAAAGAAGAAAAAAAAAAGGAAAAAAAAAAAAAGAGAAAGAAAGGAAGAAAAATCCTTAAATCTCCCTTCATCTATTAGGAAAGTTTCTTAGGAAAGAGTCAGACCCATCAGATTTGCTCCCATCATTGGATGCTCCTAAAAGTCATTACAATTCAGTGGACGACAAGTTGACCATGAGGCAGCAGTGTGCCCTCATGCCCAAGAAGGCCAGTGGGATCCTGGGGTACGTTAAGAAAAAGCTTCTCCAGAAGGTCGAGGGAGGTGATCCTGCCCCTCTACTCAGCCCTGGTGAGGCCACATCTGGAGTATTGTGTCCAGTTCTGGGCCCTACAGTACAAGAGGGATGTGGAGCTGCTGGAGAGAGCCCAGTGCAGGGCTACAAGGATGATCAGTGCCTGGAACATCTGCCCTATGAGGAAATAGCTGGGCTTGTTCAGCTTGGAGAAGAGAAGGCTGAGAGGAAACCTGGTGAGTGTCTACAAGTACTGTCAAAGAAGGGAGTGAGGAGGATGGTGCTGGCCTCTTTTCACTGGCGGCCACCAACACAACTAGAGGAAACGGCCAGAAACTGAAGCACCAAAAGTTCCACAGGAACTTAAGGAAAAAATTTTTTTAACAGTGAGGGTGACAGAGCACTGGAACAGGCTGCCTGGAGAGGTTGTGGAGCCTCCTTCTCTGGAGATCTTCAAAACCCGCTTGGATGCAGTCCTGTGCCACGTGCTCTAGGTGACCCTGCGTGTGCAGGGGGGTTGGACTAGATGACCTCTAGAGGTCCCTTCCAACCTTAAGCATTCTATGATTCTGTGATTTTTATGAATTCAAGTAATGTGATGATGACTTGGTAAAACCCAAATTAAACCAACTTGGATGAAATTTATGACATATACGTATGTAATTAATTACAATGCACTTAGGAAAACAGGTGTGGTAAACTGTAGTAATTTTGATTTGTTTTCTTCTGTATTTACATTTTACCTCCCTAGAAACATAAAAACATAAACTAAGAAGAGGCCTCCGGAGGTCATCTGGTCCCAATTCTTGTGCAATCTTACATTAATCTTAATGTAGATGTCAAAGACCAAACAACATGAAAAGAAGTGGGGTAGTCTGAATGGCAAAGCTGAACAGACACGCTTTGGATATCAATGTTTCTCTCAGCTGTTTACATGAGTGAGAAGCTCCTTTTAAGAAGAAAAGGCAACAAAAGCTTGTTACAATACTCCAGATTTTTTTTTCAAACAAAACCAAACTATTTTCAAAGGAGGTAGGCCAAGTTTTGTAAGGATTTGTTGATCATTTCTAAGCAATGATGCACAGCTAGATAGTTGGAGTTGATAAATCAAAATTAGCTGCCAGTATTCACTTGTCATATCACTTTTTTTTTTTTTTTAGCTATTCCATTAAAATAACTATCCTAAGCTATAAACGTGTTAAACACTGAGATACTATCAACATCAGGAGCCTAAAATAGCTAAGATTTTTATGCCTGGGAAGGAACAAGCAAGACAAAGTTCAAATTGCAAAAGTAAATTTTTAAAACATCACCTGAAGCACCAGAAAATAGAAGTGTGATATCTCATCAATTCCTAGGTTTTTGCTACGCAAGGGTATATAGTACCAATATTTTGAAAAAGAAACATTTGATATTCAGAATTACAGAAGAAAGGAGGGTCACCCAATCCACATTGAAAGCAGATTGGAGTTTCAAGCATAATTACCCACCACTACATTCTACAAATTGCCTTATTGTAACCATCAACATGCTTTTAAGCCTTAGGTTACAAGACAAACTGTAAAAATGAAAGCTGACATGCTTGTCAATATTATACCTCCTCAAAAAACCCATTGAAACAGTGGGGAGGAGGAGGACAAAGTAGTAAATACAGGAATGTTTGGTAGAGCCACCTACAGCTGAGTGTGAACAAGGCAAGTAAACAAGACCACAATATAGACACAGCTGAAAGCACTTAATTAGTTTGTGACAATTACAACAGTCACGTGATTGGCCTCAGCTCATTTTTCTTTTTCTCCAGGACTAGAGTTTGCTCAAATGCAGTGTCAGGAAAATAGATCCTTTTGCTTTAGATATGAAGTTGAAGGGTTTTTTTTTTTTCTCCCAATTAAGTTTTTCTAAAACAGAACAATATAACTTTGAAACTTCAGAAGGCGACATATGATTTGCTCTCTAAATGTGACACTTCAGTATTTAGCACAGCTGGTATCATTTGCTGATTTGGTCACTTATGTAAGGCTAATGTATCAAAGAAGCTTTTTTGTAGCATGAAGCTCAAAGCTATCTGGGTTTTCAATTTATAACTAGTAGTGTAACATATGTACACAGGATGGCAAGGTTCAGTCCTCAAGCTTTGTTTTAAGGCATTTATTGAAAGGTACTAGTTACTGAGGTGGGCTTAGAGACATAGATATCTGTGGAGCTACCGTTTTTTAAGCTACCCACCAATTTCATGCAAGAAACTTAACAGCCAGAACTGTTTGTTCAAAACAGCTTCCACACCTTTCCAAAAGTTTTGCTTACCATTACTTCAGATCTACTGGGGTGCAACCTGAATATTGCTGGACTCATAAGCAAAGTCCTGATTCTTTCTTTAATATATCCACTACTTTCTTTAATATCCATGTCTGTTAAAAGCAAGCTATTACTGGAAAAAAAAAAAAAAAAAAAAAAAGGCTTTCAAAGGCAAGAAAAGATGTGTTCTTCATTTTTAATGTGCAAATTCCATGCAATCTTTCTTTGATACAGATCAATAGAAATAATCATGCTTTTGCATCCCCAGAATAATGGTTCATTCTCTTACATTTAGCAGAAATTATCATAGAATATTTGGCTCTTGATATAAAAAAAAAAAATCATTTTTATGAGTTCACAACTGGCCAAACTCTGGATCTGGCTCAGTGTCATCCCTACATATACTACTCTAAATAAAACAATGCTAAAGTATTTTATTCTCTCTTTCTTTCTGTTGCTCCCTGCATTGACTCACACAATAGAAGAGAGCCCCAATTTAAGCTCCTTGTGGCTCGTGGCAGCAAATTATATGTGGAAATCGCACGATTATGGAACTCTTTGCAGAGAATAACAAAACTAAATGCAGTTTAGCTCCCCCTTTCATAGTTCCTGGGGAAGTAATAAGTGCCTCGTAAAAAAAGACACAAACCATTCAGGATACACGAACATGAAGTCAGCTCAGAGTCTTATAAGTCTAACAAATAAGTTACAGGTTAATTAGCTCTCTCTGCTTCTGATATGAAGTTGCTTGCACTCTTGGCTGCAGTGATATTCCAGATTTAGGAGAAATGATGTAGCATTCCCCCATCCAAATCCCAACAGGTAAAACAGCCTTATGTGGAATGTGGCTTTAAAGCCTTTTGGACTGAGTTTAGAATGGTTAACCCAAATTTCTTCTGCATGAATCCTTTCATCAGTGAGTCATTATGCAAAAGGTAGTCACTAATTTCTCCTCCTTCCACTGTTTGCCCAAGAAAATAGTGTGCAATTTGTACCCAAAGCTGTGATCCTTCTGTCCAGACTGTATGCTGGGCTGCTGGTTAAGCTTTCAGAGCTGTGTAAACAGCCTCAATCCCAAGCTCAGTCACCACAGGCTTCCAAAATCTGTTCCTAAAACACACAGAATTCAACCCTATGATCAGCAATCGCTGTGTTTAGACTTGGATCTTGTAGCTAAAACTGGAGAGATATTAAGGGTATCTAGCTTCCTCACTCACCTGGTTTTGGGAGTACTCCTGGAAAACTCCATTAAAAAAAAAAAAAATAGATCATCCTAAATCTTGGCTAAGGATCATTTGTAATACACAAAGTAACCTGCCTGATTTTCCTGTGCTGTATGCTGGAAAGGTTCCTCAGACAGCCGCAGCTGACAGGCAATTAGGAAGTTGCTCCGTAGCATTTCACAAGCTGTCAGCTAATGGCTCCCAGCTGAAGCACAGGCGCTAGCTCTATGAGTGCTAACTGTGCCTCACCGACAGCTACTGAAGCAGCAAAACTGAGCACAGGAACTCGTTCCGAGACAGGCAGGGAAGCCATAAAGCTCCTGTTGAGAAACAGCAGCTCCCAGTTCTAGCACCCAAGATAACTTTGTGTTTGTGTCTGTCTCCAGCAGTGGTTTGCTAAGGACAGACTGGAAGACAAAGCCTTAATGCCCTTAGTTCAGCTGAAAGCTATTAACTTATAGCTGAGAGGCAGCAAGAAGCTGCTTTCTAAACTGTTTCCCAGCTATACCTCTGTGAGTGTTTCCTTTTCAAGAGTCAAGCTGGCGACATAAGACTCAAACTTAAATCAAACTTGTCTCGTGCCAAAATCAAACAAGCAAGTTGGAAGGGATTCATGTGCTTGGGAAGAAGCGAGAAGTAATTTATGGAGCTCTTTTCCATCATCTCTCAGCTGTTTGATCCTTAGCTGGTTCCCAGCTAAGATGTACTAACTGGTTGGGAGGGTGTGTGCAGTCGCTCTGAAAGCAAAATCAGACAAGCAAAGATGGAAAGTTATGGCTGTCATGATTTAGACTTGTATCTTTAATTTTCTCTGAAATAGAGCAGAAGATCTTGCTCAAAAAATAGCAAGGTAAACCTGAGAAAAAGCATTTAAGTTCCCTCCTTCTGTATTTTACAGTAAAAATATTTAAGTCCAATTTCAGAGATTGAGAATGTGCATGTTCCCTCCAGGCTCCTCCCTGTGTTCAAGTTCTGGCATATTTTCTGTTTGGGTGATGAAGATGGTGGACAAGAAGAACAAGCTTGGTGATTTACTGATGTGTGCAAGGAGCCAAAATGGACTGCCAGATAACGATCCTTCAGGATTTCTTCTAGAGAGTCTTTCTTTAGGTAGCTTGTATTTTCAGAGTGTGTTATCTACTGTGATATCCATCTTCCACTGTTAGTTTTTTTCATTTGTTACATAAGAGTGGAGAGCCCTTGATGAAGGCCTGAGTTTTTGAGCCAAATATTCTGAGTCTGAGTTCTTGAATATATTACTGAAAGTGAGCAAGAAATAACAAAGTTTTTCTCAGCGTCTACATAGGACGTCTCCTTGGCAGATGTCTATTTAGGACAATTTTAATATGATATGTTGTTTTTAAATTCATACATATGAGAAAGACATGTATGCTATTTGCTTGATTGGAATGATTATTTCAGTTTTTTTTTTCCCTGAAGTGCTTTGTGAACTACTAAAATGAATTATACAACACATTTTAAAACTGGCCTTCTGATCTGAGATGTTGGCTTTGAGACTGAAGTGTGAATTCCTCAGCTGAAAACATGTAAATTTTTGATAGTCAAAAGGAGAAGAAAATTCAGGTGTAATTTGTTGTTTTCAGATTTACTCATTTGGGCCTAAATTACTTGTACTTTGAAAAAAAAGTATCATCAAGCTTCCATCAAAAGCTCAGTGGCTCTTCAGCTTACTTAGCATTTTACTTTTTTAAATTAATTTTTCCATTACAATTTTTTGCGACTCTTGATCAGTCTCAGGAAGTTTCTGTTCTTAATAGTCTAACCATGTCTCCTATGGCTAGTTCCACAAAACTCTATTTTCAAGCAATATAATGTATGGTTTTAAATATTGTGGTAATAGTTAAAATTAGGAAGGTGGTTATGTCATTAGCTAACAACTGTTATAAAAAGTAAAAATTGTAATAAAAACACATTCACTCTTGATGTATCTATATTTATCATATTTCAATATCTCTGCTACAGTTTTATAGTTAAACAGTTACAGTTAATTTTACTACATCCCTATAAATATGTTGAATTTAGGCATGAATGAATTGGTATGGATTTAACATTTTTCATGCACAAACATAAAAGTAGTTTTGGTAAAACCAAAAGTATTTGCGAATTTAAGTCATATGTTATAAAATGTTCTAACCAAAAAGCAAGAATATAGAAGAGTCAAATAATTTTGAACTCCTACAAGTCTTTTGGGTTTTAGGCTCATATATTATGATAATTTGAAGAATGCTAGTGGAAGCGGCAGATTCCATACACTCAGGTCAAAAAAAGGCCTTATAATAGGTAATAATTCTGCTCGTGCAAAATATTGAACATAAGGCTCTGCTTCCCTCATTAGAGTGTGAATGTCATCCCAGGAAATCCAGTAGTTTCTCTTCCACCAGGCTGTAAGGATTTCTTATGCTAAATTTGTATTATTTGAATTCCTCTTTTTAATCATTACATTATTATTTTTAAATAAAATGTTAATACTGTTGTTAATTTAATGCTTTTGAGTTTCTTAAAAAATATTTGTATAAGTTTTTCAAGACCCATGGCAGTAAAAATTGAGCTTGTCTAATGCTGTGGTTTTCCTTCACATTTGTATGGCATGACAAATTCAGAAGAAGCAGTAAACTCACTGCAACTTTGTCTATATCTCGAATGTTTCTAGGTAATAAGAAGTCAGTTAAAATAACCTCTGGCTTCCATTTTGTGAAAACAAATAATAGGGCTGGAAATAACCTCAGAGTGCTGTGAATTTCCAAGGTGGAATATCAATAGCAGTTTTCAATCGATATTTCAATTATCACTAGAATTTTCTCAGTATTTCTAAGCCATTCTTCAATCAAGTATTGTGAAAATAAGCAAAGTAGCTCAGGGAGCATGGAATACAGTGAGAGGCAGGCATCCCAGTGATGCTGTCTTGCTGTATGAAATCACATATGCCTCTACCACTCAATTAATTTAATGTCTAAGCTGACACCTGTGCCCAGTGCCAATCCCAAACATTGCAATCTGTAGCTCACTGCTCCTAATCCTCCAGTAGCTCTAAGACAGGTACCAAAGAGTGTCCCTCAATGGTCTTTACTCTTCCTTGGGAGGGACAGAGTAATGCTGAGCCAAGGAGAAGCCAGGGCTGGAAAGTTAAAAGCTGAGGGAAAGGGTTTTTAAAATCTTTTTATTACTGTAGTGGGAGAAGGTGACACCAGAGCTAACAAGGAACCCTCCAACAGACAGTCCAGGGAAAGCTGAAGAAAAAAATGCCTATTTTCAGCAGGTAGTCCTCCCCAGCCCATGAGACAAAATTCAACATAGACCTAGCCTGGCTGATATCAGTCAGATTTCGGCTAATGCAATGAACTCCCAGATTAGGCCTAGATTTCATGCATGCTAAATTTCAGTTATTCTGGAGAAGGACATGAGCAAGCTATACGAAGTTGGAAATAGATCATAGTTTCATTCTTGCTCATCATGTCAAGGTGAGCAATTGCTCACTGATGCAATAGAGGAAAAACGTAAGCCTGCCTGAGGCAAATAGCACAAAGATGAAGAATTAAATGCTTTTAGATCTCCCGCAATTATGATTAAAGCAGGAGAGAAGGTGTTTTCTTCAAATATATACACAAGAAAGAGATAAACAAAATGAAAAGTATGAAAACAACACATCTGTGCATGATACAGAGTTGTTAAATCAAGCTCAGCAAGGGAAAAGGTTTGTCCTTTGAGTACTGACTAGGTATTAGGTGGCAGTAGGGATACAGAAAATGTGTTTTATTTAATAGTACTGATAAATGAAACCAAATGCAGCTCGTTACCACTGGTGCTGGGTTGAGTCATTTTGGAATACAATATGTTAACAGCTCCAAGTCAAACGTTAAGCAATCCAGCAGTACTATTAAACAATGGCCTGTTTATAACCCCATTGAGCCACTCTATTTTGACTTCCTAATGTACAATATAGTACATGAAATCCAAAGAGTGTCCTATGGGCTGGTCATTTTCTTACTGTAAAGGTCACAAAGCAATATATAGAATTTGCAAGGTCATCTCTGTCATTACAGTGATTATTAACTAGTCCTATGGTAGGTGCTACTATCTGCAGAGGTTAAAATACTGTCACCAGGCAGTGAGGTGCCTGCAATTAAGTATGTTGAAGGAGCAGTATAATAATCTCACCTTTTAGCCACAAATGAAACCTTTTTCCTTCACCTTTCTTTCTTCCCTTCGTAAAGGAGTTTTTTCATTTCATGGCAGAAAAGACCTACTATCATAATGTTGTGTTCTGCCACCATCTTTGCAGGAGGATTAGGACATTATACAGGGAGAACTGTACAACCTTGTGATCAGTAAACTTATTTTGGACTCCTTCCTAAAAAAAATCTGACCTCTGGTGCCTGAGAGTACCTCTGTTGCAACAATTCCATGCTGTGCAATACTTTGTTAAGAAGCACTTGGGTGCTTGTACAGTTCCTGCAACCTATGGAAATGCATTAGTTTGGGGCTTCATTTCACTGCACTAGTCTCTCATCAGGAATGATTAATGTGGGATGGCACAGTTGTACTGCTGCTGGTTCAGAGAGTAGGACAAATGTTTTTCTGAAAGATTCTCTATTTGGTGATTTAAAGTAAATGCATAAGTGTAATACAAATAAAACCTTAAACTCTTGAGATTTCTATCATCTTGTGAACTGCACAAGAATGAGTATGTGCTAGAGAGAAGAATGTGATATCATCACAGTTATTGGAACAGGATTGAATCCTCCCAGCTGAGAGCAGCAGCAAAGAAGCCACACACAATGGCCAGTGCATTACGTAACACGTCTTCTCCACTCTTATTCTAGAAAAAAAAAGGACAATGTGGAAATCTTTTTCCCTAATAAAATAGATGTAACATGCCTCTTTCAAATGAAAACAAGATGATTTCACAAAACAAAATAAAAAAGTCTATTTGTTCCTTATAGATCATTCCAAATTAATGTCTTCCTCATCCTGTATAGTTTTGAGTTTCTCCGTTGTGGCAATATCCCTGATCATGTGGGCCAGAGTAATGCTGAAATTTTGAAAATGCCGCCTCCATAAGCTTTTGCAATGAAAAAGACTTGGTTTGTGTTTATTCATACAAAAGTCTATTCCTTAAGGTCCTATGAAGCTAGGCTACAGCTACAGTGACAGCTACAAAACTACTTGTGCTTCGGTAAGTACCTACTTTTCTCAGAGTTAAAATATTTTATTTTCTGGAGTACCATCAGTGACTTCCATGTTTGGTGAGAGGTCATTCTTAGCACAAAACATAAATATAGAAGAAAAATCAAGTTTTAGTTGGATTGGGGATTTAGATTTCTTAATACAACCACCACATAATTTTATGAAAGTTTCCTGACAGTTTTTATGACAGTTTTCCTCTCAGTTTTTCACTTGGTAATTATATAGGGAATAAAAGGAGAGAAAATAATACAGATTCTGAGGATTTAGTTGATTCTCATTGACTTGTGTTTGTCTAATTATTAATTAAACATACTGATGATATAGCCTTGGGAAAAAAATTAGCCTTTGGTGTCCAAATCAACAGCTGTACCTGTTGGTGGAGGAAATCATTTCCAAAAGTTATTTTCTTTTCACACAGAAAGCAAAGAATTCCAGTTGCTGATGTCACAAGTGACCTTCTTTATGGAGGTTTATGGATGCAAAAATTAACTTACTTGTATTTATAGTGACGTATTGCAGGCTTTGCTTTTGCCCTCAGCTTAAGAAAATGGGGTGTCACCTTTCTCACAGGCTGCACGATCCATAAATATGGTTTGTAAAAAATGTTGTAACAAATGTCTTTTCCTTCAAGAGAAAGATATTAAGCGAATAAATCCCAGTTTAAAAACGAGCACATTACACGCTGCATTTCACTTTATTGAAAAAAATCTTTGAAATATTCTTCTATAATTACTATGCAATCTCCTTCTTTAGTCTGTTTCATTTATTACATCCTTTGACAACAGAGTGAAAAGTTTAATATCTTCACCAAAGGAAAAGTGAATTTCTGCGTTCTGTGTTACATGCATTTAGCATAGTCCATTATCATGTTCACACCTCACAAAACTGTCGACAATCAATCATCAAATATGACCAACTCTTTAAGGAGAAGAATCTCAGCTACATGGTAGGTCTTCTCACCAAGGTGTTTGTCTGAATAATGAAAATACAACATTCAAGGGAGAAAGAGGAGGAATGGAATTGAGAAGACAGATGCTGACATGGAGCTTTTGCCACACGCTCAAGTCATCTTATAATTCTAACCATTCTGTTCAAAGCAGACAACAGCGATGATTGCTATTGTTTTACTGATTAACCATTCTCTCCTTTTTTTTTCCCCCAAAGACACCCTAGCAAACTCTACTTAGTAAATATTGACACCTGTAAACCAAGCTGGCTGATGCCTTTGGCTCTTCAGCTCTCTTCCCATCTGTTGCCTGGGAATTTTAAGTGAAGTATTTTGGGACACTTGCTCTCTTTTCATTGAAAACTGAAAAAAAAAAAAAAATCACTACCCAAAGCTAATCCTAGAGCCACATGGCTCTAGAGAGGCCTGTAGTAGTTAAAGGGAAAATACAGCATATGCAAAATGCATATCCCACTGGCCTCTTCTGACTACTCTTCTTTAGTTAACAGCATGCCAGGGTAATCTGCTTAGTTACCAAGTGGAGCTTTCTTCCCTTTTCCCCATGAGATCACCCTGACCACGATCAAAGTCCAAACACATTCTCAGCTAACTCTATTGTTCCCAAGAGTGGGATTAATGACTAATTATGTCAGGTCACTCATCCAGATGGCCTCTCAGATGTTCCTTTGTCATTGCCTGACCTTCCATATGCCCCTTTGACCTTGAGGTTTATTTCCATGGCAACATGAAGCCTCAGTTTCCTTGCTGAGATTGCCAAGAAATGGCCAAAAGCGGGGATACGGGATAATCTGTCCACACTTTGTATTCTGCTTCCATCTCATGCCTTGTTAAATCCAATGAATAGATAAAAAATGCTATCTGATCCCAGCTGAGTGATGACCATGGTCATGATTCTATGTTACATGCTATGTTTTTTAAATTAGCAGACAGCTTTGTACATGGAAACGTGCATTTAATTTGAAGAACATCAATCGCCATAATGTGATCTTTTTATCTCATTAATGTTAAGCAAGGGTAATAGAATGGAATTACAAAATATCACTGTGAAAGGAATACAATTCAGAGAATTATAGATATCCCCCATTAAAGCCCTAGAGATGTTTAGATAAGTCTACTTGTTCAGTTTCATAAATTAAAGATTCTTTTACCTTTCCTGAGGTTTAAATCTAGCCTCAGATGTTGATCTTATTCTGAAGAAGGATTTTAAGGTGGTTAATGCAATGGAAAAATTTTATAAAAGTACCAAATAAGTAAATAAACACATAAAAGGCCACTGACTGACAAACTCAATTAAATAAGAAGGCTGAATAGGTATTTCCGTGAGATGAATTGTATTTTCTTTCAGCATTTAAAAATGAATACTGGACAAAATCTAAATTTACTGTTATGTGCTATCAACTGCAGCAAGGCCAGTTAACCCTGTTACTACCTACCATATGACAAAATGATAATTGCTCCTTTTGTCAAGTTCCTTAAATGTTCTTCATTACTTGGTTAAAAACAGTTATATATCCAGAAATGAATAAGGAACTTCAGAGTCACTGCTTCAGATTCAAGAACAGCTACCAAAAAAAAAAAAAAAAAAAAAGCCCTCAAGTTATTTATTGCCTGTTCCTTCCTAATTTCTCAGAATGGGCACTAAAAGTATCTCAGTGAAAGTTACCTCTATGTCTGTCTAGCTACAGAAAATTCTGTACAAAATTACAGTGAAATAATAAGGATTTTCGAGTTAAATGCTAACAGGTTCAGCAATAAGTGTAACATCGGCATGCTTGTAGCTTGTCCTTTATAAACAAGAATTATCAGCCAATCTTTATTCAGATTATTATTCCAGCTTTATAGTGGTGTATCTCCAGGGTAGGGCCACAGTCTTTTGCTGAGTGAAATGGCAATTTACATAACACAGTGTACGTGGTGTCTGTTTCATGCCCTCCCATTCTGGAAGGACAAAAAGAAAAAAGCAATAATGAACCACTAAACTTTTCATTGTTCAGTTCAAAAAATATCCTATTTTTTTTTCCATTGCACCATATCAGCCCCTCAAGAAAAGAATCAGGGGACTTATGAACCTCCACGTTCTTTCATTATTTTCCCATTTAAATTTGAATCACTGGACGAAACCAAAGTACTCAACAGAGGCTGATCTACCATCAAAACTTTGTAGTCTTTATGATAATAGTTGTGCACAGAGGATACTGTTAATATTGTGTTTGTTATTTCCAGTTTGGCTCTTCCAAGTTTTAATTTCTCCACACTTCCCAGCCTTAGCACTCTTATAATTTTGAAATAATTTTCTAAATATTTCTAAATAGGAAAAAATACAAAGAATAACATTATAACGTATAACACCACCTCTCTGGGCAGCCTATACCACTTGAACATTGTATATGCAAATACATAGAACCTCTAAAACCTCTAAAGTTTGTTCATTGACACTCGTATGCATAAAATAATACAGACAGTACAATTGCAATGAGCAAGATGAGTTTTCAGAAACACTAAGAACATTTTTGAATATTGTAGCGCTAGCAAATCAGCACATATATTTATTCAAAGGCATTGGACAAATAAATAAATAAATGAATTTTAAAAGAAAGCAACATGGAATAACAGGATACTTTTGGAGATACTCCCTAGTCCTGCCTAGGTGTTCTCAATAGCTAAGCCATCGTAGAGATAGAATACTTGAGAAAGGGAAAAAAACATTTTGTTTTCAAAAATGGCCTCTTATCGTTGGTATGAAAGCTATTTTCACATCTAAATGATGTTTGATGTCTGCGCATTCTGTTGATTTTGCACAAAATTGGCAGGGTGCTGAAAGACCCATAAAAATGATTTGCATGTAAAACTTGTGTTCATACAAACGCAGGCTGGGCTGAGGACCGCTAGAAAGTTTACAACATGACTAATATGCTCAGAAGAAAGTATTTAATCAATGTTTCACCTGGTAATAGCAAAAATAGTTCAACACTTTATAATAAGTTGTAGGTTAATATATACTTTTATTCATTAAAAAAAAGAAAACTCACATTAATAAAATGCCTGAGAGATAGCAACTAATTGTATAATGTTCAGGATATCAAAGTCTTTAGAAGTGTCATGCACATAGAAATGCTTTAGCAAAGAAATGCAGACATGATGCAGAAATTAATCCATATATCAGATGGGAGGGACAATTCTGTCTTTATAAAATAATTAATTACTTATAAACTAACAGTAGTGGCCAATCATTAATACTTTGAGAGTGACTATTGCATCAAAGTTTACTGTTGTGTGTTTTATCATGCTCCAAGAAATGATTAAGTAGAACTCAATATGTCTTTTTAGGTCTGGCAGGATTCTCATGTGGTTAAGGATAGCTCTGGATTTTCTTCATTGCTTTCCCATTTAGCTGAGGTAAGTCTTTGAACAAATAACACAGATGTTCAATGTCTGTTTTCCTACATAAGATATTGAGCTAATAATAATAATTGCTGACTTTATAGATATGCAGTGAGTTTAAATTAACTAGCAGCAGCAAAGCACCATGGAAAATAGTGGTCAAAACAGCTTTATTTCTATGATTAAAGACAGTCCAGAGTGTGGAAGGACTGTAAGAACTGGCTTTTTATGATTAAATAGCTATCTCCTTCATAATTGCTAGTGCTGTAACTAACTATTGTAGGACATTCCACAAGGCATATAGAGTAAAAAATGGAAGTCTGGTTGAAAGACTTAGGTATGCAGTCTTGTGCTTAGGTTCATCATGAAAACCTTGATGAAGGACTGACCAAAATGGAGGGTAACAATATCATCAGAAAAATGATTTCTGAATGTTAGGTGTGAAAACATTTCCTAAAAATTTGCAAAGCAACTGAGCTTTTAACTTAGAGCTATTCAGTTTCCAGAATAAAAAAAGAAAAAGGAAAAAAAAAAAGAAAGGAAGAAAAGCTGTTTTATCTGAAAAATCTGTATATGATTTTGAACACTAACTATGCATTCGAATGACCAACGTATGATTACTCCAGACTGTCAAGGCATTAAGGCATATTTTCAAGGTATTTGATCAAAAGAATTGGGGAATTTTAAGTGAGCTATTTTCAAGTGTATAGGGTAGGTAAATCTCTGCAATGATTTTTCTGTAGTTAACTTTGAAAAGTTGTTTGGTATGTTGATATATAGTATAAGGATATCCTGCACACTTTGATGTTTCCTAATTCTATTAAATATATATTTTAATGAAGTACTAATAAGAATAAAAAATGACATTGACTGTCAGTAATACCTGTGCTATAGCTAGTGCTTTTTCAGATGTGCACCACAAACTATGTGTATGCATTGATTTTTTTTGTGACAAACAAGTGATAAAAAGATGACAAAAATGCCATGTCAGCACTGTTATCTCCAGAAAAGCTGTTTCTCTGTCTTTGGTTATATCTAGAGACTGTTTTTCAAGTATCTTAGGAAGCTGAACACATTACTGTCAGGCAGTAAAGAATAAGAATATTACCTGTTCTGTGATAACAAAGCATTTATGCTATTTTTTTTCTTTTTTTTTTCCTTCCCATAGTATAGGCAAAATATTTTTATAGAATTGTTTTGCATTGTTACAAACCACTCTTTGGATAATATAACAGCAATACAATCATTGTCACCATTGTTTTGTAACTCAGAGGAACTGTTCCAAAAAATAAAAAATAAAAAAAGCTGTATTTAGGAAAAGCGTAGAAATCATTTCACTTGGAGAAACTGAGAACATAACACACAGACCAATTGTGTGATTTGGGACTCAGTAGAACAAAGATCCAGATTCTTCTAATAAATCTTCTTTCTAGCCAGAATGAATTGAAAGAGGTCCTACCACAAGGAACAGCAACATCCAGCGCGCTTATCTGAACTATGGGATCCACTTGAGTCTGGCATGTCAGAAATCCCTGAGAAAGGGCTCTAACCTGAGCTACAGGAATGAAAATACAGAAGACGACACTTTGCAGTTCAGAGGATTCATACAGAAGGTTTATTGCTATATTTGGTTTTATTGATAAGTCCCAGAAAACCAAATCAAAACAAAAACTCATTAAAGGATGACTGACACCAGCCACTTTTTCCTGGATGTCTGCTTTGATACGTCTTTTCTTTATTCCTTGCCTAAATAGGTCTTGCCAGATTCACTCTACAGCTCCTTCTTGATGGTCATCCAGTTCCAAATTACTGAGACAATCAAACAAGCGAGAAAGAAGGATAACACCTATCTGTAAGAGAGATGTACTGCCCATGTGAAACGCTGAAACCAGCATCTTTTTAACCTTTACCCTTGGAGAGGGGATTGGTGAAGGAAGGAAGGAACAGAGAGAAGTCCTCCTGTACTTGGACATGAATGTCTGTATCACAGCTTTTCTTACAAATATGTCTATTTGAGCTGAACTGGAGTGTGGAAGGGCTCATGTAGAGCACGCCTCTCAAAGACGCACAGCTCTCTGCTGAGTGATACATCAGCCTGCTCAGAGAAGCCTGTACTTTTCCAGTGGGAGAAAAGGGGTACAGAAATTAAGACTCTACCCTTTCCTCCTTGCAGGATCAACAATAAACTGCCCACTTTTTTTTAATTACAACATTACTGATTCTCAAAGCCAACAGTTAATTTTTGTAAGTGGAAATCAAGATTTAATGTAAATGAAACACTGAAACGGTCTCACCAAAGAGCCAAGATGAAATGGTCATAAAACAGGCTTAGTGATAGGGATGATTAAAGCATAGGTACTTTAAGTCTAGCCTACAGTATAAATTTCTGATTTCATATTGTTATGTCTCAATTTCAGTTTTCAGTTCAAGAGAAATTCCACCTTCTCACCCCCAGCAACACTTGAGAAAGGTTGAAAGTTGAGCCAACTATAACCAGTTCAACGATGCCTGTCTGGATTTTGTAGTACTCCTAGAAAGTAACTCTATGAGATGAGAGACATTTCTTGCAGCCCAGTAGAATTTCTCTTTTAAGACCTGTTTCTTCTCTAGACCAGAATTTAACACCATTCCTGTGGGGATGACATGATGTCTGGTGGAGAAGACTATCAGCTAAGATGTTGAAATAAATGCAAAATGTTTCTTTCTTTCCCATTAAAAAAGGGCAGAACTGCTTTCCCAGCTTCCCAGGGCATGGTGGTTTTGTTCCTACCCCTAGAAGAAATAAAATATTCCTGCAACACAATTATTGCTGCTCAAGATACACGTCAAGGCCATGATGCTACAGTGGGGTTACAGGTTTCAAAATGATAGTGGGGTTATGGGTTTGAAAAGGTAGAGGGGAACATCACACGTGCCCAAGAATCCCTGTTGGTTTATGTAGCCTGTTGTTTGAAGCATAATAGATTGTGGTTTAATAGCTGTCACTATATGGATATATGGGTATGAACCCATCTGAAAGCTCATTTTCAGCAGGAAAAAGTTTATTTCATGCCTTCCTCTATTTTATTTTAAAATAAAACCCATAAAAATTAATAAATTGATAAAAATATTTTAAAATCTTCCCAGCCTAACTGCTTCTAGCTCACTGCTTCTGAAATGATCAGCATTTTTTATCCTCACTGAGTCTCTCTCTCACTCACTCTCTCTCACATGGAACTGTCTACTCCTCTCACTCCCAGTTCAGACTTAGCAGGCCACCCCTTGCAAGGGCCAAAAAAAGGGCCTTACCTTTTCACTGAATATTTCATCAGACAACCATCACTGAAAAAGATGGAGTTTGAAATATCCAATGAATTATTCTAGGAATAAACATCTCTAACAGTTATTCCTATATATATATATGTATAACTATATATATATATATAACTATATTATGTGCAATGGAGAGCAGTATTAACTTACAGCGTCACAAAAAGAGCTAATATAATAGCTTTGCAAATCTTTTCTAAAACATACGATTTTCTTTAAAGTCTCATTTAATTTTGATAATCCTATGGATTTAAGAATTAAATGAGAATTTATGGCTTATTAAAGAACTGTTATTCTCCATTAAAGAGAAACTATTAATTTTGTTTTCAATCATTTTTATATATGGTACCTTGTGACATAACTTTGTTGGTCTACTGATTTACAAATTGGCATTATTGGCAATATTGGCACTCATTCTTGGCAAACTTTATCTTAGTCAGGAGCTACGATTTTCCTTATCATTGTTCTTGATGGAAAGGAATATGTTGCCTATAAAGACTTCAGGAGAGGAAATTTGTTAGAAGGGAAAAAGTTATTATTTAGTTTATGCTTCTAAGATGAGTTCATGTTACACGAATAATGTAATAACCTTACAAACCCCTGTGGTAGTAAAAACAAAATTTGACAAGCAATTGTCTTATCAAGTGTAGTAATTAGAATGGCTGTGAGAAAACACACACAGAAAATAATAATTTCAAGGATATATCTATCTCTTAACAAAACTTTTTTTAGCGTTAGTTTTAGCAAACTATCTTTTAACAAAAATTCTCTCAAGATTTTTACTAAGTTTAGGATGCATAGCAGCGAGTCAAACTGATGAGCTAAGAGTAAACACATCCTTTCCCTCACTGTGCAAGGGATAAAAATATGTATCGTCTTTTTGCCTTACACAGCAACATTAAAGTACAAAGAAATAATGGTTGATTCAATGGTTCAACAGCATTTTGTAATGCTGTCTTTTCTCAGTGTCTTTGCTTCCTTCCTCTTTCAACCAAGGAATCAAGGTCTCAAATCGCAAAGCAAGATTTTGCATGTGCTTGGTTTGAGGAAGGAAAGGCAAAGTCTTCCTTTGAGTTATTTCTTCATGGAAGCATAATGCATAATGTATGTGCTGTAATTTTGCTTAAGGGACCTGGCATCTGGAAGGCCCATTAAGTAAACTTCTCTGTCACAGTCAGTTATATTGTATTGTCTGAGGGGCTACACCTTTTAAGGTAGAGATGTAGAACCTATAACTGAGGTAAGAAGATATACATAATTTTTAATTCCCTCTAAAGTCCTCCTAAATAATGACTGCAGATATTTTTTTCAAGTCCTAACATGTGGCTTTGAAAAGGAAATGGATTACTTTGAAGTCATTTGTAAAGGTGTTGGCTGCTGGGAAACCATTCACTTTCAGATGGTCACTTTGGAAAGGAAAGAAAAAAAATGTCAAACGAATTGCACATGGCTCAAAACCATCATCATCAGAGTGCTCCATTTCATCTTCTGACATCTGTGGGAAACTCCTTATGTAAAATAAAGAAAAAAAAAAAAGGAAAAGAGAGTGAAGAAAGATGGGCAAACACACTTTTATCTACGTTCACATACAACCAGCCCGCTCTGGTGTTTTGGGTGATGGGTCTTGCCATGGCAAAGTACTGTTATTGCACCATAGACGTCAGAAATAACTGACAAGCGCCCCTTGGAAATTAAGCCACTTGCTCGGCTATCGGGTTCCCCGCCGTACACAGGTGCCCATTGATTGACAGCGCTTCCCCTTCCGCCGGGCCGGGCTCCCAGGGCAGCAGCCTCGTGCCTTGTTTTGTCAGCTGCGGTTTCAGTGGTGGCCAGGCGGCCACTGGCCGGCACGGGCAGGGATGCCGGGATGCTGCGCGCCGCGGGGAGCCTGGCCAGGGCCGCTCGAGGAACCGGCGCTCGGGCCTCCCGGCATGGCCCATGTCTGCAAATAACATCCCACTGCCGTTGGTCCAGCCTTCCCCAAGAACGGAGGAAAAACAAAGACAAAGCCCTGGCAAGTTGAAAGAGCTGTTAAACAGTCTGTGCAGATGAGTATGAAGTCAGTCACTTGTTTATATTGAACACTGGGGTTGTTACCAGCACACATCCTGCTCTGTATCAGGTATGATGCCTAGAGCTCAGGAAGAATAGAAATGAAACATATTTTTTTCCTAGACTGTCGACTGTAAACTGAAGGATTAACCGGTAAGTGAACTTAACTGTTTTTTTTTTTTCCAATTATTTTTCTTACTTTTCCACTGACGTTTAAGGACCAAATTCATGAGGAAGGTGTGTCCTCTTGCATCAAGATACACTTCACTCTTGCTTTTTACAGAAACCTAAAAAAAAGAGTTCATGCGCTGAGAACTCGGGTGACATAACTTCAAGTAGCAGCTAGATTTAAACCATATCCTCATCTCTTGGCTGACAAATTAAATCAGCTACAGCTTTTTAGAAAGTGTAAGAGTCCTGTTTTCGCAATATCTTGTGCATTAGTTCTACATGTCATGCAAAAAAAAAGTCAGATTTTAATTCATGTCTTTGCACAAACCCATTTTCAGTCTTATATTCCTGTAAACAATTTCTTACATGGCAATCTTCCCTCTCAGTGCTACTTCAAAATGGTCTTGTCCATTTCCCCTCCCCCAAAATTCTCCTTCCTGCTCTCCTCTCCATTTCCCAATTCTATGGAAGTGTTGCCACATTTAATCAACGCTGAAACAGTTATTCATGTCTCCCTTCTCTCTTATCTTGATGTCTAAAATTGATCTAAATATTTTGAAGAAAAAATTGTACATGTATTTTGACATGACTGAATGTCAGCTGATTGAGAGGAAGATTTTCTTTCTGAAATAATGCAGCATCACTCAAAGTACTTTTAGGCCTTTTGACTGTATAAATAACCTTTTGCACTTCAAGGGTCATTAGATCACGATAGTTTGTAATACAATTATAGTCAGCACTCTGCTCTTATGGGCTGCCTGGTAATTTGCTTGTTAATATATTAGCACAAAGCATTGATCAAGTAGCTAATCCAATCACACGCTTGTTATTGATCTCATATTGAGCATCCTGCCAGTGATCACTTTTTGCTCAGGCCCAGTCAATAGCAAATGCCAAATAGGCTCTCACACACCTAATGAGCTTACGAAATAAACCAAACATTTTCCTTTGCCCTCAGGGCTAGGATCAATGGAAAGCTTTTAGAGCAGAATTCAGATGATTTTTTCATCAACTTTTCCCCTTTCTTTCTGCAAGCACTCAGGTTTACATTAAGACCTCTAGCTAAGACTTTCGTTCTAATTTGAAGACATCTGAAAAGCAGCTGCCATGTCTGAAATACTAGAGCAGCTGTAAACAATAAATCACGCGGGCGAGGAATTCTGGGCTGCACGTTGGCATGTGGTCTGTCAAGCCAAAAAAATAGAGACATACAGAAGATCAAGAGGTCAGAGGTACCTGAAGTCTACAAAAAAAATGAGCTTGTCCCATATTTCATCCCAGAGAACCTCGTTCTCTGGAGGAAGCCTACGCAGCATTCCTTAGCAAAAGGATCACCTGATTGCACGCTGTGGGGAGACTGGGGGGTACTGCAATGTGGTGGATGGACGCAAACCTCTTCATATTGCTACTATTGCACTGAGGTTATTCCAGTCTCAGCTGGTGGAATTTCACACTAGAGGCACAGATTCTTGCCGATGAAAAGCACGGCTTAATTATTCAGGAAGCAGTAGTATTTCAGTTGCATGCATAAGTGCCAAATAGTTATTCTATTACTTACAATTCCCAGTTGCTTACCATGGAGTATGTGAATGTGAGCCTAATGGATTTACATTTACTCAGGAAAGAAAAGAGTGAGAGAAAGAAAGAGATTTTTTGGAAGAGCCAATTTTTACTTATCGCAAGAATTTTGTAAGTTTTATCAGATGTCTTTTCAGCTAAAACAGCTTATTAAGTCTCTGAGGAAAGTTCTGTGGCAAGAACCTTTTTCCATTTAGTCAGAAGCCTTATAGCCAAACAATAGTGTGGTAATAGTAGCTTCTATTAGATCATAAAAAAAGAATGCAAGATCCCTAGATCTTGAATATCCTTGCTTCGGTTATTATTATTAGCACTATTTTATATAGCTAGGTTGCATTTTTACTTTAATCATTTGTATTCCATGATCATGATTTGATTATTGTGCTTACTATTTTCCTTAGAACCGTACCAGATTTGAATTACACAGAGACACAATCTGAATATAAACCAAGTACAAATTTAAAATCTTTAAAAGTATTTGTAATATTTAAGTGTACAATTTAAAACCATTACCAAAACAATCTCATTACTTGCCTGGAAAAAGAAGTGTTCAGCTAAAAACACTGGTAATGTCTTTTCAGAACATTTATTTTATATTAATCATTATTATACATTACAAAGAATTTTTATATGGCAGATTTTTTAATGTGAAACAAAAATGAGTGTATCTCATGACTGTTCTCATGACCTTCTTAAACACATACCTTCAGCTTTATACTAAAAAACCATTGTTCTGTAATTGTGACATGCTCCTCATGTTGTTTTAGGTGCTTTTACTGAAAAATACACCACTATTCCTTTCCCTGAAAAACACCCTAACCCCATAGGAGCACCACAGCATACCTGCAGGAGAGTGAAGACTATGTGCTGGTGAGTTATTCACTCTGCTCCTGTCCCAAAGACTAACTGTGAGCAGACTGGAGCCACCTTACACCATCTGAACTGGAGGCAAGGGTTTGTTCCTTGAAGTGAATGCCTTTTTCTTGTGCAAACATAGCCTACTAGGCTGAGTTGCATCTTCAGTATGCAACCGTAGATCAGGAGAAACTCCACTAAATCAATGGACTCAGCAGTATGCATGCTATATGAGCTCAAACCAAGTGCATAAGAACTGCTTGGGTGAATAAGGGTTGCCAGAGTCAAGCTAGGAGCCTCTAAAATTGAGGATATAACTCTATATGAAAAGTTCATAAAAGCATCACATATGCTCATGCAAACAGTAATCTTGTACAGCAGCTCTAACTCCAACTAAATCACTTAATGATCAGCTGCCTGCATAAACAACTACATTTATACAAATACTCAGATTCTGCAAGCACTAAAACTGTTTGGCTTAAGTTATACACATCACACAAGCTATACACTCTATAATTAGCTGTTTTAAGTTAGGAAAAATGATAAGTCAAACACTAGAATGTGGTCTTCTATCATTATTTAATCCCTATGCATAAGACATATGTTTGAATAATTTCCAGAGAAGAGACTGAATTGATAGAAATAAAGAATAAGCATCTGAAGATCTCATGTATTTCCTTATTCACCATTAACAAATGTCCTCTGGGAGAGGGTTTTCATCCTGGCAAACAGTAAAATTCATGCCCACATGAAGAAAATATTTGAGAGGCACTGAGAGGTTTTTGATGAAAATGAAAGATATTTCTAAGATGGCTGGAATAAGATTTAGCATATTACGTTTAGCCATTTAGCCATATATTTTATCATGACTTGAATCAGTGTTGTTCTTGGTTATTTCTCCAGTGTTCATGTAAGCCAATCTGAAGACCTACAGTGGTGATAAAATAGCTTATCTTTATGAAAACAAAGCTACCCATAGCAAGGATAGGTGTATGAGGCAGCACAGAAAGAAAGAAAATAAGTACGTTAGCATTTTTCAAGGTGTAATGACATGGATAATGAGACTAGAATAGCAAATTTAATTAAATAATCCAAATATTATGTTAGAAACATAAGCATAAGTGGAGATATTTATTTTTCTTTTTCGCCTGTGAAAATTGACAACAATGTTAAGCTTCATCAAATACAACAAGGCATGCACGAGTAGCAAGAAGGTAGGAAAATGTTCCTTTTCCCAAAACTATTTAGATAAGTGTTTGTTTTGTTTTGTTTTGTTTTTAAAGTAGTGGATAAGAAAGAAATTCTCTGCTTAGATCTGACTAGGCACCACTGTTTGATAGGGAGCACAAACCAGAAGATATCTTCTGTGGTGGTTGAAAATCCTGGCTATCACTACCAGCATGTCTAGGTCTAGTTCTTTGTTATGACTCATTTAAACCCATGGTTGCCAGTATCAGTAGGACAGAGGAAACTGCCTCCAAACAAGTGTCTGAAGTGAGCATTTGTGAGTACAGGAGGGAATTCTGAGGCTTCCAGTGGTACCGAGGAGGGATCATTATGGTTGGAAAAGACATTGAAGGTCATGCCTGCGAAACCATGTCCCTAAGAGTCTCATCTACACATTTCTTGAACATTGCCAGGGACAATGACTCCACCACTTCCCTAGGCAGCTTATTTCAATGTTTGATTACTCTTTCCACGTAGAAATTTCTCCTAATATCTAATATCTAACCTGGACCTCCTATCTAACCTGACCATTTCCCATGGATTTAATATCACCACATTTCCCATTCCTTATCTTCATTGTCATAGTATGTAGTGCAATTCCATGGATTTTTGTCCTCTAAATACACTCTTCCTGCATTGGGAACACATGCAGTATATAATATAAAGTATATAATGTAATATAAGTATTTAATATAAATAAGGTAACTCCAGCCAGAGTAAACAAACAAAAAAAGCCTGAATATTCTCAGATACTTATGCTTCTCTTTGGTCACCAGTACTATTTCAGAATGATCAGAAAGGCCAAATCCAGTGCATGTTTATGCACTGACCCAATCAGAAATGGACAATCCAGTCAAACATCTTTTACTGAAACTGCATTGCACTAAAATTCCCTGTGCTGGACCAGCACGGCATCACCTGAAGCAAGAATATGTCAGGACCTAAAATTACAGCGCATAATATGCTTTTTTCCAAAATAAATGTATTGCTGATAAAAGATACAAATCATGGGTCTAATGTGCTTGCTGAATGAAGTTCTGCTTAGTGAATTGCCACCACAATGTGCATCACTCAAGTGCATAGCCACCATGAAGAAGAATTCCCAGAAAGAAGGATTAGTGTAGCTTGTCTCATGCAGTTTTCTGTAGCAAAACTAATATCTAATGTTTTAAAATATGTCTTGGCAAGAACAGATGGAAGTTAAGAATCCAGCAACATTTTCTGAATATGGCTCTAGATGACAGGAAAGCAAGCGAACTCCTTCTGCGCAGACACGTTAGCAGCTCCATAGCAGCTCCATCCACAGCACTGATTGCCTTTGACACCGTCACAGTGAATCTATTATTTGAGAAGGAGCTATTCTTCAGTGAAACTCTGCAATAAGCCATAACAAATACTGTGTGTTCTCAGTTTCCTGCTGGAGTGGTAATGGGCAGAAACTTGGTGCATTATTGCTGCCATATGTCCCCGTCATATTGATTTAATTGGTTGTCATAAAAATCTGACAAGAGGGAAACCAGTTCATAGCTGGGTATGGGCCAGAGAATACTGGCAAATGGTCTACTTGGATCTCTCAAGAGCCTCCTTATCTTCTACCAATGTCATTGAACTTGTTGTTTGGTCCATAATCTAGAAAAAATCCATTTTATGGATGGAAATTCAAAACAGCACTGACTTTTGGATCCAATCTGCCCTAAAGAACTGCAGAAAATCTTATACAGTGTGGAAAACTATCCATATTAAAATTTTAATTGCCTGAAATGGAAAATGTTTTTACTGAGTGCAACAGATGGACAGCCTCATCATTTGCCTGCATATCATCCATCCATAAATCTGTGCTGTATTTAAACTATTTCAATCTTTCCTTAACATCAAAAGATAACCACATGCGAGAGCATCCGTATTACATAACAGAATATTTAGCACTTGCATGAGAACTGTCATACAAGAAGCTTAATATACACTTACATATCTGTGGTTTACAACAGGGTAGCATTGCTACCCACATTTTACAGAAAGGAAAACAGAGATGCTAGAGAAATCATATGACTTGGTTACAGTGGGTGGTAAAACCAGAAATGGACTCCAAAGGTTGTTTCTGAGCTATGGCCATGAATAAAGAATTGTCTTTTTCTTTATTTTTTAATCTGCCACCCTGACTGTGGTGTGAAAACTTTCACCTCACTTAAAAGAAGAAAAAAAAATCAGTTACTTTCCCTCAAGGTAGAAAATACAATAGCTAATGTGAACGGTCATTTATATGTTGATTTTACGTGTAGCTCATATCACTTAGGTTCATCCATCAGGAAGTTGAGCCAATTGAGTCAATGTCAATTGCCTGGTCTGTCTCTCAGTTCAGTGTCTTCTTAGGTGACTCTTTCTATTGTAGCATAAATATAACGAGCGACTCATCCACTTGAGTTGTGAAGAACATACAAACTACATTTAAGGATTTTGAAAACGACTGAAGCAGTGTGGTGTGTTGACTTAATGTAATACAGCTTTATAAAGACTTTCAGCATTGCCATAGTTCCAATTCAGACTTGTTCTAGGAAAAGCACAACTTTAAATGTTCAATGGGTAATATTATATTCAATAACTTACATTAATCTATAAAAAGGAGAGATGTAGACTTCAAGCTAATTGTCAGCTTAGTTGTTTATTATCAAAGATGCTCAATGAGAATTAGTTATTCTGAAAATGAACTAAAAATGAAGGTTAAAAGTGATGTAACATTTAAAACTAAGCTAAATATTTTGTTTTGTTTTGTTTTTTCCTCCACAGAATACACCTACAGGAAGAGATTCACCAGACTATGTTCATCAGTGTCGACTATCTGAAGAATTTACTGTATTCTTTTGCCTCAAAGATCTATTAATGTAGGTAATTTATAAATCTAGACCTTTAGGCCCATATATTTGTACTATGCAACACACAGAGCTGACAGGCTCATCTTAAAAAAAAATAAAATTAAATTCTAAATGTTCTAGTAAATCACCAGCTAGTTACAAATGAATTTAAATATATAAATTAATATCAACCTACTCCTGAGAGATGATTACAAAAAACAGTGTACCACCATGGTAAGAATTGCACAGTAAAAGAACATTTTGCTGCAGCAATTAATATGATGCCCATTAGCCAAGGACAATGTTTCCAAGCCATGAAATTGATTGAACAGATTCTGCACAGTAACTGAGGCCTGTATCAAAATACCCAAGTGAACAATCATCTGCTCAAATTCAACAGTATTAAAATGGAGAGACCATAGCTGATTTAAGCTACTATGATATAAACCTCGAGAAGAATCCTTGCTACTGATAAATTTATTCAGTGTTCACCATCAAACCTGAGATGAAGTGACTCACCCTGAAGAGTTTATTCAGTATGATAGGAAAAATAAACCAGTTAGACCACATTATTTGGGGAATTGTACCCATGCAATCCTACTTCCTTCTGCTGGTTTATTTAAGACAAAAGCTGGTGCAAAGCTGAGCCTTCAACATTTGTATGTTAAATTCTTAAAAGCTTAGAACGCCCTTACCAAGCTCTAACAAAAAAATCAATTGCATTAGAGCAACACTAAGCACTTTATTGAAGGCTCTTTCTTTTCCTCTGTGTAAAGCTTATCTGAAATGGTTTTAGGCTGTGGCAACAAATTATTAAAAAAAGAAGGAAAAAAGACTTATCCAAAATCCAGATAACAAACTTCAGAGTGACACTATTTTATCTAATAATGAAGGTAGTGAATACACTTTTTTGCCTCTGAAGAAACAGAAATGTCTTTAAACTTGTTAAAGTTAAAAGTTGGTAATATTAAAACAGGGAAAATCTAAAATGATATTATTTTGTCTTTATACATGGAGCGAAAGACTGGGTTTAGACACATCACTTTAGACCACCTGAGAATCTGATAAACCTCATAACTTTTAACCAAATATCATGAAAGATTTTGGCTTTTCTTCTTCTCACCTGATGTCTCCATAGGTGTTAAGCTCATCTCACAAACATTCAAGCATACTTTTCTGATTTATCTATTATTGGATTAAACACATGGAAGTGAGGACCTACTACTTAGGGCTCAAGTCTTTATTAAATAACAGTGACATGATCAAAAGCAGCACTTAACTGCTTCCTAATCCATTTCTGGCCTAAAGGACCTCTGCTTTACCTTGTAAAATAAGAGCTGGCCAAAGTTTTCCCATTGAAACTCAATAAACATTTAAAAATCCCCAAGGCACCTTGGGAGTTTATGCTTATTTAGACCACAGGTATCGTGAAAGACAGATTTGTATCTGCCTGCACCCACTTTTAATGCTAGAGGGTAACACAAGGATATGGTCCCAAACTCACTGGTATCTGCGGGACAGTGCTGGAGACTTCTGGTACCATGGGTGCAAAGCAGTGTCTTCCAGTGTCTGCTAACTACAGTCATAAAGATAAAAGCTGGTCATTCCCAAACACTCAAGAGCTTTTGGTTCCTGGTGGAGCCTGGTGGAGCCAGCTGTTTCCTGCAAGGCAACTTCTACCATGGGTCATGATTTTATAGAAGCTCAGAGGGCGTCTAGGAGCAAGAACTTCATAGAAAGCAGCTCTCAGCTCTGTCTACCAAGGAGTTAAGTGCAGTTTGTCACTTGGTTCCTATAGATGTTAAGACACCACTGCTTACTTAAAAGAGTGGAGCTATACTGCTGCTTGAGAGTAGTTTTTAAAAGTGTCAGTATGCTGTCAGTGCTTCCTCTTGGAATTAAAACCACATTAAAAAAAGACATGTTCAAGTATTCTCTCTGTTTTGTCCCTGGACTCAGTTCCTTATCAGTAAGTCCACAGTTGCACTGAAGACATAAACACGTAAAGCTGGCAAATTACAGTGAAAGCTCTTTCAAACTAAACTAACTAACTAAATAAATAAATAAATAAAGCAGAGTCAAACCGTGTGTTTCATTAACACAGCTGGAAGATGAGCCAAAAGTAATTATTAAACCAGCTACAACCAAATTAAAGATTAACTTTTCACAAACCGCCACATTTGTTTTGTTGCTTGCCTTTTATCCCTTATATAAGCAGAGGTGAATCTGATGAACAGAAAAGAAATAAGCACTATCAATTACAGTAGTCTTATAGAGATCAGCAATTTACCTTCTACAGAACATAATCTCCTCTGAAGCAGTAACCTCTCTTATGTTCTCTGTACTCCCCCCTCTCAGCAATGTTCCGTAGCGCTGACCTCGCTCATTGGCATTGCTTTTAGCATCACTGTTCTGCAAGTTGAAATCAGGAACCCTATTCTGTTAAATATTTATATGAATATTTAAATTCTTAATGCATTTTAATTCTTTGGGATTTTATTTCTGTCTGTATGCACCTTTTTCTTTTACTTTACTATTTAAAAAGAAAAAGAGAAGTGATGCAAGCAACCAAACACATCCCGACATACATCATATTTGGCATTTTTAATGCAGCTTTTAATCCTAAAGGACACAATCAATTCTTTTAGCTTATGATTTCAAACTAATCTTTCTAAAAAGGAAAAAAGAAAACACTGAAAAATCCCAAGTGCCTTAGAGTACTCATGATTTGTTTTTGATTAATGCTCAACTGAAGAGTTCCACCAGCACTGGAAATCAGTTCACCAGTATTAAGTCTTACAAGAGTAGACAAGAAAGCTCCGCAACCAGCTCCAAAGTGAGTATAATAATTAATAGTTCACAGCAATATAGCACACACTAGTAGAAGATGATAAGCAGCATATCATCATTCTATCAGAAACAGTCAGTATTATCACTCTTAGTCCCATATCAACACATTCATATTGCCAGGAGCCACACAGGCTTTCCAGTTCAGGGGAAGAAAAGTGTTGGAAAGTGGTCCACAAGCAAAAGACTACAGCTACTCTTCAAAGTCCTTGCTGTTCTATCGCCTACCACAGGGTTAAAGTGAGCCAAACTATGACAAGGCAGGGCCTTCACTGGCTCGCTTAACCTCATAACCAGATTATGCTGTGGCCTCCATCCTTCATTTTACAGATATCATTTGGCTTAGATGATTCTCTGAAATAGCTCAAGAGCTCTAACTGACTAACAACAATGGGCTGGTCACTCCTGCTTTACACTATTGCGTAATGACTTGGAGAATTTAATTAATGTAATTACTTGCATTAGATTATGGCCAGCCAGTCTGAATTAACACAGAAAATGCTGCAAGCTCTCTAATTAGCAGCAGTTGTTCATTTTTTTTTCAGATGATACTTCCAATGATAAAGTGCCCACTAATTTCATGGTGAACCACTGATTTGGTGAAATACAAGGACCCACGTGTCCCCTACTGAATGACCAGAATCACCTTTTTCTCTACCTACATCTTTATTTTCAGGATTATCATCCACACATAGAGCCTGTTTGATACTGCCTGATTTGAAATCAAATACAGGATATGTAAAATAGAGGAGATCAGAGAGATAGACTTCAGAATAGAAATATAATTTTAGCACTAATTAAAGTAATTAGTTTATTGACACTCAAATTTTTTTCATTGATTTTGTTTTTTGCAAACTTCAAGCATTTCTTTTTAATAGCACAAATACATATTTGAAATCCTTTAGCAGTTAAAAAAACATATTTTCAGCATACAGAAAGAGTTCCTATTTTAGCACTTTGTTAGAATGTTAGTCTGCAGGTACAATAAAGGTTAGATGCCTTGTCTACACTGGTCTGTTTCAGAAGTAATTAGCAAATGTCTCGAGTATCTTGACAAATGATTCAGTTGTGTAAGCAATAGGCAATAGCGGACAAAGAAAATAGGAGCAGAGCTTGTCAGCATGAGGGATTTCACTGCAGGAGAATTGCTGTGGCTTTCATTATTTGAACGGTCAATGGATGTTGCTATAGAAACTACATAGTTAGCAAGCCCTGTAAGCAAAAGAAATATGATAAAAACAAAAATAAAACATTGAAAGGATAAAAAAACCCAAGGATCTTATATCTATTGAACACATTTCCTAGTTTCATATTTCATACACATTTCATATTTCTTCAGTAACTAACTGATGAGATTATTAGTGACATTATCATATATGCTCACAATACTTTTATATAGGTGCATCACGCATTATAACATATAATAATCAAAATCAGCAGCAAACTAAGACCCTTTCAATTTCAATTTGTAAGCTAAATAACACTGAATTATTTGAATATGCAAAAATAGTATTTGGTTTCACAATAAGATATTAGCCCTCTATAAATACTAATGACCAATTATTAATATCTCTTGCATAATGTACTGTCTTTACTTAGAGGAAAATTAGCATTTTAATATTTAAACTATACTTTGCATGTTCTGGAAAGCACTTGCAAATACAGTTACCTGCTTAATGTATATAAACATTGAAGATCACCTGCATAAGAGCTTCTATTTGCCCATTGCACACACTTCATGATGATTTGAATATTTTTGTTTAATAAATGTAGTCCAAACTCTTCCTGCATCTGTTTTGGATAGTCAAGTAAATAACCAATCTGAGATTTTAAAATAAGTGGGATTAAGGAGATTTAGAGATTTTATCTCTAAGTATATGATATATAAATTCAGTCTGAACTTAGAAAGAATCCATGGCTTGAACACTGTGAACACATTTTTGTTGATTTTTATATAAACACATTTTTCTATAAGTTGATTTCTGTTATGCATCAGTTCAGCAACAGAACAATATGTTTTTTTTTTCCTTTTAGAAACAAATTCAGTAGATACATACAGAAAATGGGTTCTAAAGTCAGAATACAAGCACATCAGATCTGTAAATCCTCTTATTTCATTTCCTAGTCCCATGATCAGGGTTAACTGGCAGAGCCCTTAGCCTTGCCTAACATCTGCCTGGCTGGAGGATTTATTGACATAGGGGTCCTCACCATTAATCACTAAAAGGGATGCCTTAAATAGACAAAATCCAAGAGAAGGAGAATATTTGAGATATCAAGAGGAGAACTGTGCCAAGTAACCAAAAAATCACCTAGGTTAGTATCCTCATACAAAGAAAAGCTCTTTGAGTAATACAACAAGATGATAAAACATTTGCCTTCTATTCAACACCAACTTGTTCATCTAGCCATCATGAATAAACCTTCTGTTATCGTATTACTTCTCAGTACTGTGGAGAAAATTATAAACATATAGAAATGATTGCTTGCATTCCATTGAAAGCTGCGTGCTTTTAACCCCAAAGTCTCTTCAGAAATGTCAATAAGCTCTTGCCACTAGGTTGCATCAAAAGTCAAACCATTAAGTATTGCACAAATGTTTGCACAGGCACTGCTGAAAAACATGCAAGGATAATTAAACAAAAAGAGAATATTCAAAACCATTTAAAAAGTAGAAGGAGAAAAAGAAAACAGAACAACTAACAATTCAAACAGGACATTTACAGTTTGTACTGATTTGGTCCATGATTTGGTCAGCTTGGCCATTTTAGCTGGACTATTAAAAGTAATTCTCAGAAAAGACATTGAGTCTTCAAGGGTCTCATTCCCTTATCATCCTAGAGGGCTAAGATTAATGTCTACTATGGGACTGTGCCAGGAACACAGTCTTTTCTTGTTAACACTGCTCCTGGAAAAGAGAGAACTGTAGTAAACCTCTTAACGCACTTTCCTCTTACCGTGTCTCTAAACCCTGTCACACAATTTGAAAGGATATTAGAACAGACAGAGAGTGCAGAGTTGAAATCAAGCATAAGTCTTTATTCCATGAAAGCTTTGCATATCACAGGCTCGGTGCTGTGAAATGGTCAACTCTTTGCCCCTGAGTCCTCATCCATTACATCCACATAAAAGACAATCATATGGTCAGAGCTGTGTGAACTGTTGGATGCTGCCTCAATCTGGCAGGAGAAGAGGAAGCTCATTGCCCAAGACGGCTAGCTCAATATACCCCGAGGGATCAGATTTGAGTCAAGCCAGCTGAAGGAAGCCAAAGACAGACAAACATAAAACCAGCTTAGTTCTTTGCAGAAGAAATGATCTGAGGCTGTTAGTGGTGTGCCTGTCCTTTGGACTAGGAGTCTCCAGGTAGAGTTCAGAGCTATAGAAGTGATGAAGGCAGATCACACCAGAACAGGAACTCTTTAGAGAGTGGAGTAGTATAATGTGCAGCATTTCTGGCAAAAGGAAATCATCAATATGTGTTTTAACCTCCTTTGTTCACAGTTAAAGCTTACTGAAATACATTAAAAAATTTGCATAATTGACTGATATCTATGAAGATAAATTGGTTCACTGGAAAACTCAAAAATACACTGTCACTGTCTAGCTGAGAAGTAACAGTCAGCAGCTGTAAAAGATTTATTCATGGACAATTCTCAGATATTGGAAACTAGTAATTATTTTTTCTCATTGCCTCAACAACAGTTTGTCAGATAAAAAGGATAAGTCTTAAAGGTTTGGATCCATCTCCTCAGTTCAAACAGTTAAGCGAGGAACCTAGCCTATATTGTCAATGTAGCCACTAGAGGAATAAGAACGTACAGGGGAAATATGACACACTTGCAGTTTTAGATATGGACAAGCTAGAGGGAAGCTAGGCCATACAACTTAATTTAGTAATCCACAGCCATTCATCAGATTGATGACAATCTTCAGAATAGGACCCAAGAATATAGTCCTTAATCATTTTGAAGTGGCTGGTATTCAGTCAGGAGGAGAAATGGGTTCTAAAGCTGGAAAAATCAATAGTGAACTGGGCAGAGATAAAGGAGAAGGCTAATTTTGTGTGATTGCATTAACAGGATGAGTAAGATTATTCAGTGCCAGGGTGCAGAATTTTCCATATTGTTTAATTTTTACCGTGCTTTTTGCCACAGCTTTAGTCAAGGCCAACTAGAACTTGTCCAAGGAAGGCTCAGGCACACAGGAGGAGACATGAGCTGTGGTCTGTGCCCATATGTATAATAGGGGTTTGGTGATGAAGACGTGGAGAAGAGGTTAGCTTATGAAAGTAAACCAACCTTTGTGCCTTGTTGCTATGGCCAGAAAAGAGTCCTTCCTGGCCACACTCGGTCTACAGGTAAAGTAGTCTAATTACGTATGCCACTATTTCGAGGACCACTTTTAAAGTCATATTAAGAGGGAGATATGGGAAAAAAAATTGTACTAGATTCAATAATTATCCAATCTCAGAATGCCTTCCTCTAGAAGCTTAATGTGTTTTATTTAGCCAAGGAAAGGTTAAGAAGTGTCCTAATCATAATTTACATATTCACTTTAGTTTCACACTTCCAATAATTCTTGTTACTTTTTTCCACTTTCTATAGCTTTTCAGTTTGCTTTTTGTGCAGTAGATAATTCAAGCAGAAACAATACTGCCTATTGTACGCTCTTCCAACTCTGAGTTGATATTCCTAGTTCATACCTAGTCATTTCTTTACTGAGGCTCTGGATTCTTTTCCATGTCGCCTAATTCCAGATGAATGCCTCCCATCTGGTATGCATGACCTACTTTGTAGTCCTACATTAGCAGGACTAATTGAAGAAAAATTGATGGAATCACATTCCATCTGAATATATGATTCTACCAAAATCTTTTTGTTTTTTGTTTGTTTGTTTGTTTGTTTTGTTTTGTTTTCTTGGAATTACCTCCTGGAAAAAGTTGCAAGGGCAATACTGAGATTCACAAGATTTACAGTTTGATAATAAGATATTTGTTTTTATGAATGAAAGTATTTTTCAACATTAAAAATGCAAATAATATTAAAATGAAATATAAATCAAAGTAAATAATCTCAATTTCAGATTTTTAACTTTTTTTGGCTTCCTGCAGAAAGTAGAAGTCCACAGTTTTTCTTTCCTGTTTGGAATGAAGGCAAATTCATTAAGACATTAAGTAAGACATATCTTACTGTCTTCCTTACTCCAGGCAGTTTGTATAAAGGATGTTCATTATTAAACAATCTTTTCCTCATAGTATCATATAATTATTTTTTAATTCTCATCAATTTCATAGACAATGATTCTATAATTTTCCTCGAAAACACAATAGAAAACATATATAGATCATTCATGAACAGGATCTGGCAGGACCTAATTAAACCCCATGCCCCTTTTTGTATGAAGATTTCCCATCTGAAATTACTGTTTGCAGATCAGTTTAATTTCTTACATATGGGCTATGCAACATTTTTTATAAAGCTATTTTTAATCAGAACATTATGTAGTAGTGAGTCAAATGCCTTACATTGTCAATACAGTTAACTTCATCAGTCAAGCTTATAGTTTCATCAACAAACCTTTTTTTTTTTGTTTTACAGTATCCATATTCCATGAAACCATGTCAGCTGGCACTGATTACACAAAGATGTTTTCATTTGTTATTTGACTATGCCTAATATGAACTTTTCCACAGTTTTGTTCAGTAGGCTAGCTGGTGTGAAAACTCAAAATACACTATGTATCTTTTTGTATATCAAGACAATACATCTTTTTTTAACAAATCAAGATTAATGATTCAGAAAATGTACTGGCTAACTTTTATATATGGTGGTTGCAAGTTTTCCTGTCCCATTTTTCCATTTTCCCATTGACTTAAATTGTCTTGCAATACTCACGTTTATTTAAGATGCTTACTAGTTGCTATTGGTTTTAAATCATTTTTGACATCTGTTTTATTCTTATATATTATGGAACTATATAAACAATAGGATTTTCAATTTTTCTGTTATTTTTTTAACAATTACTTCTTACATATCTGATAGCTTCCTTTCTCAATTGTTAGCAAGGATGTTACTGTTGATAAAACATTTATCTATGTATATGCATCTCTATATACATATATATGTATACGTATATGAACATATGTTTCTATGGTTTGTGCGGTGTATATGTATACAATATAGCTGATATTGCCATGTCTTTTCCTAGTTGGCTTTCTAATCTTCTGAGATGACTTTCTAATCACAGAAAATATTTTGTGTTTTTTTTTTCCAGATTTCCTATTCATTCCTTTACAAAACATTGTTCAAAACCTCTCAGGTAACAAGTTTAGGCCAGTTCTGCTTTAGTGGCAATTTAAATCAAAATATTTAGAATTTATACTGTAACAGAGAGTTAAGTCTTGATCTCATCAATGCTATAATACCTAGTGTCTCTCTGATTTTGCAGGCCATTCTAGAGCAACAGTGGTGGTGTAGTTTTTTTGTGTTTATTACGTGTTAACCCTTTTATATACAAGAAACTACAAGAGTAGGCTAGTATGATGCATATTTATCAAATAGGAAACATCCATTTTCATGGTAATTCAAATGTTGTTGCAAACCATACAAATATGATTAACAATTATTTTACTATCTAGCAAGTTAGATTCAAAATAGTGCAGAATAATATTTGGGTCACTAGTGGTTTAGTAGCACCGTGCCATATTTCCTAGATAAAACATAAGACGTTATTGGAATAGACAAGTGTCTGAGCTACAAGACATGGCCCATTAAACAGTTGTCGCTACGGGAAGCTGTATTAAGCACAGGTTTTACACGTGCGTGGGGCTGCCATGTGAGAACATCGGGTTATTTCTTTCTTTTCAGCTCTTGGTGCTTGAGTCCTACATGCCATTCAGGCTGCATCACCCCTGTGAAAGAGACATTTGCATGGAGCTCTGACTCCATCAAACACACTAAGATCTTATTATTTTAACAAGGCTCCTTACTGTGCCTGTTCCAAATGGGCATTAAGGCTGAACACCAGAGTAAACAGTGTGGACAATGAACTTCATCATGGTAAACACCTGATGACTGTTTCCACCAGCCTCTTCCTTTTCTTTTTCTTGTCTGCTGCCCATTATTTGGTCCTCCTGGCAGCAATTAGCTGTCATCAGGCTCCCACTCTCACCCATCCTCTCTGCTAGAGACTAATCCCCCTCAACACAAGCCATTCTTCTGTCTGTTGCCATTATCTGTTGGTTACACCGTGTGCGCAAATTAATTACGGCTCGATTTAAGGGCTGACTCAGCTGGTTCACAGCTCAAATGAGTGCAGCTGTTTTTCTGCATAAGGAGTTCAGCTTTTTTTTTTTTTTTTCCTTTTGGTTTAGAAATATACTCTCTGGGTGTGCAAATTAAACATGAGATTTTTGGCAGATGCAATTGCCCAAGAAAGTTGACAACATGGATCTGTTTAGCCCATCTGCCTTGGAGGAACCAACTCAGTCCCTTGCAGAGCTATAGGGTTAGACTACCAAGTTTTCAGTGTCAAAGGGTGGCTTCTATATCTCAGACATATTGGCATGCCGATCCTGGGAGGTCCACTGCTCTAAAAAAACCCAGAAACATCTGGAATCACATGGGCGGCTTGTTTGCTGAGTTCAGCAACGGGGAATCCTGTAGCTACAGCTCCACCCCACTGTTAGGGGACCTAGAAAGCACTTAACAATTAGTCTTTACTATAGGATTACAAGTGCATTTGATATTTTATGTATAGTATGAACCCTCAGATTTTACACAAAAATTTTCTTGGGGTATAGTTTACACTGAAATACATCCTGAGAGGGATAAACATCACAATGTTCTAATCTAATTTAATTTAGTGAATATTCCTGAAATGAAATAATATTTTACTTAGGCAATCATGGTGTGCTTATACACTCTTACATACATATGCTTGAATTTTAAAATTCTGAGTCATAATTTGACATCAGAGCAATAAAACACCTCAAATGTCTGGGAAAATGTACATTCTGAACATGTAGATAATATTCTCTGATGCTGAGTTCAACTAGAAAGATTTGTTCTTTGAGCATGAAACTAGAGTGTTTGGTTCTGTTCTCACTGAAGTCCAATAAGTGTCGCTGTTAACTTCTATGGGTGCCCATAAAATGTTAGGATATATCTTTAAACCAAACTGCTCAGTACTTTAAGCTTCGTTTCACTACTACAGTGTGTTAAACATGATAAGCAATACATAAATGCTGTTATACTTATCTGACCATTGAATGAAAGTTACCCTCATTGACTTCATTGAGTTTCTCATTATCTGTAGTTAACTGAGGTCTAATTTTATTGGGATATATCATTATTTTAGTCTAACTGTGCAAATATTATCAAGTTAAGTACAACTATAAGCCTTTGCATCTCAGGAAATTTTTACAAGCTGGATCAATTATATTATAGATTATAGATATAGATTATATGGAAGATATAGATGGAGAAAGAGATTGATTGATAGATGGATGGATAGATAGACAGATAGAGATTAGAGTTAGAAGATATATCTTTTACAAGATTTACAAACTCACTGGGGCAAACATTGTCTTTGACTAAACATACACGTCATTCACCATGGACTTAGAGGTGGATTTGGCTCCTCCACACTACCACAAACTAAATAATAGCAAAAGCAACTTGCCATTCAGAATCTGAGGACTACTTACCTGTTTGCAATTAAACAGCTGTTGGAGTGCATTATTGGACAGGGTTAATCAGTCCCTCTCCAGGACAAGCCTAATGAAACAAAGTTTAGTTCTAAACTTAATAAAGAAAAAGTCTTCAATTTCTTCCTATATTAACCAACAAATGCATATATATTATTATTTTCTGTCCTTTTTTTTTCTAAATAGCTACTGCTTTGCTATCAATCCATGTGAACTACTACTTTGAAAATAGAATACAAATATTGCATAAATTATATGTTTGAAGCACTCTTGGAATATTCGTGGAATTATTAGACATACAATATATTTAAGCATTAGGGCAAAAGTCTCTGTGTATTGACCTTTGGAGGAGAGTTATTTAAATCAATGGAGTGAAAACAAGAGGTAAAAATGGTACAATTCAGAAGAGAAAGCAGCTTCATAATTTTCTAGGGCAAACAAATTTAAATTCAGCCATGCTAAAAAAAAGACAAATATTTATGTGAGCACGATGTCACCCAGCCCAGTCCCAACACTTACACGCATGAATAACTTTACGCACTTTAATAGTAAGATTCTCTTGAATAGCATTCCTCAGATAGGAAAAATCCTGTATTGTTAAGTCTACTCATTACTATATAATTCTTATGCTCCATTAAAAAAACCTTCCATCTAACAAAAATATTTTGCAATCCAAAATAAATGATTTTTTTTGATACAACAAAAATTACATGTACCTGTAGACTTTGCTATTAATAACTACTGAGCTGCAGGCCATACCTCACTGAGAGCTTCTAGGTTACCAATGAAACTGCTTTCTAGATTGACAGGTGGTTGATTAAAAAAAAAAAATCTTATTTTGAAGGTTTTTATCATGAAAAACCCTCTCAAACGGCCGAGCGCATTGTGATTTCCGTGGTTCTTTTTCTTCTGAGCTGTTCAATTAGTTGGAAATCTCTCTCTGATGGACTGAAGCAGCTTGAGTGAACGCCTGAGCGCACAACCAATTAGGCTCATTTGAAGTTGCAGAATTGCCTTCTTTGGTGTTAAAACCCCATGTCAAACACTGGGTCTAAGATCATTTGTACTACAAAATGAGATTGACAGAGCAGCTGCAACAGGGGGCATGCCTGCTGGACGACTTAATTGTAGAGACTGAAGGGCCATCATGAACTGGCGTGTGGAGATTGTATCACCACTGCTGCATTACAAATGCTCTTTATTAACAGTGATCTGTAATCAATGAGCTCAGGCTTTTTGCCAGGACTCCAAAATCAGATAGGCAGCTCTCCTTGCAAGGCAGAGGAGGAGCTGCCTGGGCAGGGTGTTGTGCTGAGAAATGAAGCAGTGATGTGCTTACAGACCCCGACACATCCGTCAAGGCCGTGAGTCTGCAGAGGGAGCAATAAGCATCCAATGACACACAGCTTTCCTCATTTAGTAGAATATGCATTAGCGGGGCTGAGCGTGCAGCAATGTACCCACAATCGTGCTTATATTGGCATGTATGAAATATGGTTACTTCATCAAAGCAATATTTTATTAGTTCAAGAGACAAACAAACTCACACTGGTCTGTTAAAATGCTTTTGATGGTGGCATAGCAATCACATACCTGTATCTTAATGATAATCCAGTGATATGAATGATTTGTATTGAATCCAATAAGCTTAGTTTCAGCAATTTAATGGAAAAAAGCAGTATATTTGGATCTTTTGGGTAGGAAGACTTCTACTTGAGTTAATTAGGTTGCTTTTGAAAAGAGTGATTGCACTGATACTTCCAAGTCAAAGATTCTGTTTGTTTCTCCACTAGTAAATGTCATATCCTTTTGGTCAGTTCCTGGAATTAAATAAATATATGTGCACAAGTATTCAAAAGTTTATTTTTTATGTGACAGATGTAAAAATTATGTCAACATCAATCTTAAATTTAGCTAAAATCAATGATCCCAAATGTCTTCAAATGTGTAACTGCAATTTTAAAAGGCATTTTAATTTTGTCCACTTCCCATTGAAAGAATCCCAGAGAAGGAAGTGAACAAACTTAAGGAAATGGTTCTACTAACTGAGCCTCAAGTTTGTGCTCGTCAGTTATCAGAGCCACCCAGGATTGGCTGAGTGATCTAAGCTTTGGTCTCTTCATATGAGTGATGGCATTAGTTTTTAATTACAGGTTTTTTTTTTTTTTTTTTTTTTCAAATTTAGATGTTTTTCAACATAAACCACAAAGCATGATCATCTGTTCAGGTGTTTATTTCGGACTATCTTTTTTAACTAAAGAAGTCATTTTGTTATTACCGACAATTCCCATATGTTTATCAAGTGTGCTGAGATTAAACAGATTCACACTGTGTCATTCTCTATCAATTACAACATAAGCAGCAGGCAGTTGAAATCAAATGGTTTTAGGAAAAACATCTGAAGTAAATACCTGCACATGTAACCATGCTTTAAATTATCTTTAAGAACTCTCTTTTACCATGATATATACAGGAAGCGTAAAAATAAACTTGACATACTTTAGGCTGCAGATTGCTTCACTCTTACCTCGTGCTCCCTGTATGACTCAATCCATCTGCTGTCTCTTTCCTTACACTTAGGGAGTGAGGGTGGGAATTGAATTTCTGTTCTTTATCTGTACAGTGTCTAACTCAACACTATAATTGCCCATGACTAGTGCTCCAGGAAGCTGCAGTAGAACCACTTACTGCTATTGTTTCTATAAATGACGGTAACAATACCAGTGTGCAGTGTTTAATGTTGCAAACAAAATGACATTGCATACTATTGTGTGTACAGTATGCTCATTAACCTTTTTCCATACAGGTCATGCAATGTTTCTGCTATGTCTACAGCCTTTGATATTAGGATAGTGCAAGATTCAGAAGTAGTTGGATAGAGAGGTAATCTATGCATATATGTATATGTGTGTATATATAAAGCAGTGTATATATATAAGGCCGAAATCTGTGGGGAGGATTTAAGTAAACAAGTGTTTATTCAGTGAATCCATCAGCTACATTTGACAATCCCACTCATTAGTACCCATGCTACCCATTGTCACAGCTCATTCCAACAACAACAAAATTGTCTAAACTGATACCTAAAGAAATATCTAATCAGTAAACATATGATTAGGGATAAATGGATACATGTTTGCTCACAATAAAGCATCTGCAAGAAAATTAATACCCTGCCCAGTCAATAAATATATGCAATGTCAGTTCCCCTTTTCCCTGTCTTCATTCCCTTCTTTCCTTCTGCATATTGACCTCCCCCATGTATCTTTACGTAAATTTATTGTTGGGCCCCTGAAATCTGAATGAACTGTCTTGCTCTTTCTCATTATGTCCTTAAATCTCATTGACATTTTATTATTCTTATCTTGATCACTATTTCTTTGGACACTTTAAGATCTGAAATACATGATGCTCTGGCTATAGCGGGGACTAGGTCATTCAACCCATTATTCTGCAAATTTGCAAGCTCACAGTAGTCTATGAAAATTTTCTCCAGAAAAACTTCAGTTTTCTCTCCCATTGGAATAGGAGAACAAAGCTGACAGGCCTGTGTGTTTCAAATCTCAAAGTAGAGAGAATTCACAAGGATAAAATGCAGACCACAGCCTTCCTGAATACATGGGTGCCTTACCTCTTAAAGAATGACCAGATGATAAGGAAAGATTATGCTCCTTTTATTTTCCAGATATAGATTCAGTACACTAAAATTCATTGCTACATTTTGTAATTAGGAATTTGACTTCAGACAACATAAAAACTGTTTCCTTGTCCTTTTTTGTTGAAGTCCCACCAACTTCCCTTTCTCCACTCATCTCTGTGAGAGATGTAATCATGAACTGATTATCATCTCACTGTTATTTTGTTGAACATCGTGATCTTTGACACATATATAGTTGGCATAGCAAAATCAGAATTCACATAATAAATCAGATTTTTTAATAATCTGAAAGTAAATAATATATGACAAAATGAAAGCAACAAAATAGACATAAACACTCACTTTTGACTCTGGAAACAGCGACTTTTAACATAGTGCATTTTTATTTAAAGAATCTATATAGAGAATCAGAAAAGCTAAAACACTGAATAAGAAAGAATTATACAATCACCACACTTGTTAAAGACATTGCACACCAATATAGTCTGCAGCAAATTTGTTTTACTTCCTGCAGTAGAAGAAGAGTCAAGGGCAATTCTTCAGTCTTCTGTTAAAATTGCGGTCATTGTCCTCAACAGATCACATTCTCTGAAATAAGTTCTGCTATTAAAACTCTGCTCATTTCTTTGAAAATATGCCCTTTACAGGAGATAACAGCTGCATCCTCTATAACCTGAAGTTAATAGGGAAAAATCTGTCATTGTACAAACACTCTTTTAAAAATATTTTGCTTCCTTAAATCTGTGCAAATACTTCAATGATTATTGTCTTTAAATACTGTCACAGATATAAAAAGAATTATGGCTGATGCTTCCAAATTTTCACGCTCATTTGTATGCTATGCATTTTGTATGAAGAAATCAAATTGCTCACATCTGTGAAAATACCATGTACTATACTTCTCTGGGCTTCCATTCAAGGAAGTCAAAGCTCGTTCTTCAAGCCATTTTAAAAACAGAAGAAAAAACAAAGCACACTGTATCAAATATTGAGCTTATTAATTAATAATATGTGAATTTAAGACAACAGGCTATCAGAAAGAAGTTTCATGCAATCAGTACTTAAAGGAGGCAACATTGTCACTGGCATTCTCAAGAAGAAGCCTTCAGAGAGGAATCAAGTATTACAATATAACAACTGTATCCAGAATAATAGTAATTAATACTACTTAAAACAGTCAGCAACATTATGCTGACATGTGACTTACTAGAAGAGGACTTTTATTCATGCAGCAGCCATGGCATTTTCTACATTCCTCTCTGATGACCCTTTAGGAAGGCATTAAAGGCAATTGCCTCTGTGTTTAATTATTTCAAAGAACAAAAATTGTTATTATTCAAAAAAAACCCTTGAGCAATCTTCAAATCAAACTTTGAAATATTTATTGCATACTTCATCTCTGCCATCTCATGCTAGCCATTAGAATATGAGGAACATCTCAAATAAAAATATTTTTATTTTGAAGTAACATATTAAAACCCCAAACATACAATATAAAGCTAATAGAATATTCCTCTTCTGATTCTGTAGGAAGGCTCTTTTTTCTCTCCCAGCAAAAGAGGGAAATAGAGCTGACAGACTCAGATGTTAATTGATACGTAGCACTGTATTCAAATTGAGATTCATCTTCTCTAACCTAGAATGGTTAGAGAAGAACTAGTCCAAGTCACTCTAGTTGCTCTTTAAGGCAGATAGAAGAAAACAATTTCAGAAAACAGTTCATGTTTCCTAATTACATATTTCTCTCATTGACTATAAATGACTCTTAGGGAGACTAACCTGAATCTAAACAATTAACTTTTAATTGCTAAGTCAGGAGAGAGGTATCTTTTCCAATCTAATAAACTGCTAATTTAAAAGCAAGACAGAAAGCCAGCTACTACAACATCTGATTTGCTCTGTCTGCCATGCCTAGTCTGCTGTGGTGACCCTGAAAGTTTTTGTCCTTTTAGTTTTGCTCCAGTCATTCTAAATCATTAAGTTTCCTTAATTTGCAGCAGATTTAACATGATCACTTTTTTTCTTTCTTACTCATTACTCTTTTACATAGTTAAGGAATTGTTCAACTACTTCTCCGCTTAACATCTCTCTGTTTCGGGATTGCAGGAACCATATTAAAAGTAAACAAACAAACAAAAGACTATTCTTTGTCTTCATGTCTAAGTAGGATTTAAAACTTTGAAAAATCTTTCCTCATTTATAGTCTAACAACCTCTTTTTCTCAGGAATCAACCTGATATCCATATATAAAGTTATAAAATTAAGTATGCACAAGGTTTCAGATGCAGAGGAACTTCTATGCACAGAAAAAGCAGAAATCTGAACATGACATTCATTTGAATCTGCAAAAATAGTAGTAGTCCACCTATTTTATGAACAGTCTTTATATTCGACTGTCCTCAGTTCTGGTGTGTTGTTAAACAAATTTTTCATGAATGGCCACTTAGACAAGTGAAGGCGATTAGAAATTGTTTCTGGTGATTTGTACGTGTTATACGCCCCCTTTAACAGTCAAAATGCCTTTAATATAATTATCGGGTACACTGGTCTTCCTTTTCTTGATACTTCTAGCCATGTAAAAATTATCTGTATCACACACCAAAATCACATGCCACTATGCAAATTATGATAGGATATAATGGGGCTACTGCTATAGTTTGAGAAGCTGTAAAAATTACAGGTCCAATGAGACTTGACTTGTTTCTATCAGCAGCAAACATCCCAGAAATCTTTTTCACCATCATCTTGGGTCATAATGCATTTAATGTAAAAAAAAAATCTTAAAAAAAAAATTCCAAAATCCTTTCTACATTACTTGAAGAGTTTCTTACTTGCAGACACTTCCTCAAAGAACATGTCCTGAAAAATATCGTGAAAAAATCAGCTACCAGGTAATGCACCTTGGTATTTTTAGAGCCTGAACCCGTAGTCTTCTGAACTTAACATATACTGGTGTCAGCTGGGTTATTTACTCTTTCATTTTTCTTGTGATGGATGCTTGTCTTTCTTGTGCATTCTGGATCCTGTTTTTTTCTCTCTTATATTTCCTGGATTTCTCTTTATTTTTTTTCCCTATTACATTCCTTTATACTACTTTTTTCTCTTCCTCTTTTTTTTTTTCCCTATCATTTTTAATATTCCTCCAAATTTTGCTCATTATACTGAGAGGATTTATGTCATCTAACTGCAATCATAGAATTGTTGGACATTTAATTTCAGTTCCCTTTACAGTCAATGGAAGATAAAAAAGTATATTGACCAAAATTATTAATACCAAGCTTTTTATATATCAACCCTAGATAGGGTGATATAAAGCGTTCTAGCAACAACTACATATGGAGATTTCATAACTCATTTATAGTTGGTACTAAACTTCAAAATAGTTATAGTATGGCAGTATGAATCCCATCTGTTATGACTATCTTATCTTCTTTTTCTGATGTCATAAGCCTTAAGGCTCTTAAGTGTTGCTTTGCTAATCGAAAATAATGGTACTGGTCTATACAAGCCTCTTCTGAAACTTGAAAGAAATAAAGAAGTGTGACTAATGAGCTTGAATCTTATTACTCGTCTTTATCCCTTTTCTTTTTTTCCCTACATATGCACACTCTCAGAGTGTAAAATTAGACTGTGATCTCCACATGTAAATTGAGACTATACTTTTATCTTTTCTATAGGGCAAGTAGTGCAAATGAGATACTTTCTCTTTTTTAAGAGGTATCCTCCCAGATATCCATGAGTAGAGATACAGATTTTAATCTGAAAGATGAGGTTGGCTAACTTTTTCTGGGACTGCTGAGAAATGATACAGGGGATGCCCTCTGAAGTCCTATCAGTGTTCATTCTGACTTTCTGATAGAAATACATGATATCTTCTAAAGGGACATTTCTTCTAAAGACATTTCTTGTCCCCATAACTGTTTCACAGTTTTCCCTCCCGGCTAAGAAAAAAGGAATTAATTTCATGAAAGCAAGGAAAAAAAATACAGTGACAGCTCTCATCTTATGCCTCTCCTTTAATTAATTTTCAGCACAGTCCCTTGGTAAGTTTTACTCATGTTAGTCATCCAGAAAATGTTTAATGCTTTTAAGTAATGTTTCATTTATTTACAAGCAATATAAGCAATATACCTAAAATAAAGGTTTTTGACAACTCACACAGCCTTTCTAAGCAACTCAAATTTGACATGCAACCTTGGTTATCTTCTACATCATTTAAAACATAGCCTAAATGATTCCAAGGAAATTACAGATGCTTTTTCCAAGATGAAATGGAACAATAGTCAGACAAATCAGGAACTTTTATTTCAATATTATTGAGAGACTTCAAAACTCAGAGATTCTAACAGTCCAGTAAATGTAACAATTCACTCGCTATTAAAGTACCGCAGAAAATCTGTCAAGTGCTCCACACATTAAATAATAAGTTTGTAATTGTATCTTCTTTTCTTCTTCAGTTATCTCTATTTATTTGTTATTAGAAGATTTGGGAAGAATCTAATTTTTTATACATCCTCAGTCCGTTATTTCTGTGCCAGCTTGAGTTTTATAATTTAACTCAATTCCAGTAGGGCAAAGCACAGCAATACATTTTATAAAACAGTAAACTATGCAAACATGACATCGACGTTATAATGCAGTATTCATACGCATGCTGAGTTGTCATTTTTATAACACAACATTTTCACCAGAGAGACACTTAATGAAAAACAGATTCTTTGTATCTGGTATCAAACAAGTACCAACAATTAATTCATTCTAATGCTATTTTTTTCTATCAGGAGCTAGTGCTTAATTGTGTTTAAAAATGCAGCATACACATTTGATTTGAAGAAGAACCATACATATTTGATTTGAAGAACCATACTAAGCCTCAGCTAAAAGCAAAAAGTGGGTAACTGATTTGCAAGAGGTGACAAGGGGGGAACTTTGTAGAAATTTCAGGAGGCCACTGTTTTTGAAGAGAAAGGGGAATGTCCACATTATGAAATATAGATGATAGTCACCTATAAAAGTGATCCTTTAACATTAATGTCTATAAATTATTTAGAGCTAACAATATCCTTGTCTACACACAAATACAGATGTTCCTTGCCTCTGGCCTCTGACTCAGACATAGATGCTGACCCAGGTTGAACCCACTAGGAAATGCTAAGCCTAGGAATGTTGGGACTGAGGGGTTCTTTTCTTCCTTGCACTCTTAAATTCAATTCTTATGTTTAATGACAGAGAAGCAGGGTTTTAGAAGGCATCTGAATGAGGACAAGGTGATAGGTTAGTAAATAAAAGTGCTAAAATGATACAGGTGTAGCAGGATCCTTGGCAAAATAAACAGAGAAATACATGATAGAGCTGCTACAGGTGACAGAACTGAGATTAATTGAGGCTGGGACTGCACATTTTTAGTCAAGAGCTTTTGTTCAAAAAGGCTTTCACGTCAGTGAGCCTTGGACGAAAGCTTTACTGCAGAAGATTTCTGGGAACATCTGCTGCCAGATACAATTTTGGATTCCACAAGCAGATGATCATCCAAACGTGAGCCAGTGCATTTTATGTGAGAAAGACTCTATATTGGTGTGGATGCCCTATGTGTGCATCACATTCTTTGGGCAAGACAAATAACATAAAACTGATTTTGGTCAGCCCCAAACACTGAAAATTGTTCTTTCAGAACCTGAACTCGGACACATATATATAAACCAAATAATTTCCCAAATATTTAATTATGAAAACTCTTAAAAAATGTTATTATATCAGCTCGATTCTGCTTTCTTTTCCTAGATACAGCTCTCATTCAAGTTTAAAAAAGTTTATCAATCAAACCATCCTTGTTAATTTCTCCAGAAATCGAAGTTATGGTCATTTCTTGCCAGTCTGCTGCACAGTACATCTTCATCTTTCCACCTCTATTCTGCAAACACCTGCTCCCTTTCATAATTTCCTGTTTAATTGTTATTTTATGGAGGGCATATGCATAAAACTAATCTGTTTTTATATATAATAAAATATAATGCAACAAAGGCAATTTCATTATAAGAGAAGACAATAAATTTACTGTGTAGGCAAACATGCAAAAAAAAGCATAAACAAGTAATTATATGATGTTCTGATTTGACATGCAAGTAAGTATAAACTAATACTGACTTGAGCTTCCTAATCCTGTTCACACTGATTCAAATGAAAATGTATGTTTCTTATTATAACGATTTTACCACAGATTTAGTGGAATTTCTCTCCAGCTAAGAGTGATTATTAGTCACAGAAGTACCATAATGCTGTGACCCTTTCAAAGTTTTCCTATGAAAAAAAAATGCTGTTGTATTTCTACTATTCAAACAGTTGCAATTTGATTCACATAATTTGACAAATATTTTCCAATTATCTTGCAACAGAATGTCTATGAGAATTAGTGTTCATTTTCAAAATTGCAACAAAGCATGAGTAGTCTATTGATTGGGCTAAGCAGCTGGTGTTTTAGAAGCATTCCTGTTCAGAGACTTGACAGGGTTGTTCACAATAATATTCAATGAGACAAAACAGGCATGGCTGAATTGTTTGAAAACAGAATTATATTTTTAGCATTTTATAACATTCATCCCAATGTAATGTTGATATTTTCTTGAACATATAATATTGTATAAACAAGATGTTCTTAACATTGCTTTTCTAGGAAATATTTGAAGGACTTCCTATTCTCTTACATTTAAATTAATCTTGTGATTTTGGTGTGCCAATAATCTTATGCCTTTATACAGAAAAAGAGTTTTAGAAAAAATATATGTTAGCAGCCCGATACATGATTTCTATCGTTGTTTATTTTCTATCATTTTTTGTACTAAATTTCAAGTGCAAATACACCATAGACAGTTTATGATAGTTTACAATCTATGAAATCTAGTGGGGCAGATTATTACAAAGTATGCTAATAAACTTGTCTAAATAGTCTTCCTGATATTCACAACAAAGTATAACATGTGGAAGAAACAAAGGAAACATTTTCATGAATGGCAATACATGGTCCTAATTATGGTATTTTTCCTGCTACGTCTTCCTATTCTTACTGCTTGAAAACAGGTTATTGCACAGTTATATCTCTAAGAGCACAAAAATGCTTTACTTGCAAGATTTTGCTTTATTAAAACAGTTCTGCCAACTTCTTAGTTAAGAGTAAAGGAGGAAGAGACACGTTCTAATAAAATAGTAATTTTCTTCATCTCTCTCTGTTTCAGACTCGTCATGTGTCATATAAATTCTAAGAATAAGTGAGTAGTGACAGATGTATATTAAATACAAAGCATTTTTTTGCCAAGTGAGCATTCACTCATGACTGTAACTAGTAGCAACTAGTAGCGAGTGGGTTGGTCATCATTGCCCGAATGTTATTGTATTGCTTAGCACATGTTAGAAACCAAAGAATGAATTAGCAAAGTAATTGCTGTCAAGATTTCCCACAGTGTATCCCTATTTTTCAAGCGAGAAGAGACCTTCAACATTGTTGTAGTCTTATATAATCCTGTTAACTGAGCTTACTATATTCAGCACAGTGCTGAAATGTAGAGGTAGGCTTGTACTCTGAAATAACATAAATGCATTAATATTGTAACAGTTCCACGGCTGTTAATAGAGCTTCAGTTTTTTCAGTGCTTAGCAAATAGTAATATTTAAACTCCTTGGACATGGTGAAAATAAGTCTTCTTTTTCTTTCTTCTTTTTTCTTCCCCCCCTTTTTTTTTGGCACGAAGAGACATTTCAGAATTTGGTCAACTGCCAGGTCAAGAGAAATACTAAATGTGAGAAGTACTTTAGACATACATTAGCTAGATAGATTAGAAAACTTGAAAGCTCCTTTCCTCACCATAGGATAATCAAGGAACTTGGTCGACCTCCAACTCAAGATATTTATTAGACTTGCTGCAAGCTGCAAAGGGATAAAAAATATCCCAAAGCATTGGGGAATATAGAACTAAAATAGTCAAGTCTGAAGAAAAAATACACTTGTGAATACCAGCAGTCAGGAGCCATCCATCACTAATGCAGAGCCTCAGGATCCTAAGAGGTTGAATTGGTCTACCTTAATATTTATAGTTAGACCTTGCTCCTGAAAACAATGAAACGCTCCTCTGTGGCACGACAGTTGTGATAGCAGTGAGCGACTTCACCTTCTCCCAAAGGCGTGACTGGCAAAACCCTAGAAATACCCCTAAAAATGTAGGCAGAGTTTCTTTAAACCAGCAAAAGGATTTAAAATTCACTTAGCTGAATGTATGCTGGAGCATGTTTTCTGAGGTTGAATTCTTCATGAAAAGCTTTCACTTATTCATTGTTGTTTCAGCCCTACCTTGAAATATTTGAGAACAGAATGCTGAAAGGACTGGAAATGACCTGGCCATTATCCAAAGACAGACCCATAAAACCATGACCTTGAAAGAGTAGTTACTGCTCGTCTTCTTTGGTTTTCTTATTTGTTTTTTGTGCCTGTCCTCTTTGCAGAACTTTATTTTCTGTTTCACAACACATGTAATGCCTAAAAAGTCGTTTAAGCCTGAAGCCATGGTTTGAGAAATGTCTTATCCTAATTCTAGATTAAGTTTTATATACTATAATGAAAGATGTATGCATAATTGTAGATTCACCAAAGTCAGTGTCCTGATAAGGACACTTAGAGTTGAACATTCGAGGAACTGGGACTGCAGTTTACACCCCTGGATGCACCTGCCTAGTGCCTAGGCTAGACTCCACTGAAAGAAATCTTTGCCTTATGGCACTGAACTCAGTCCAAGTGTTGTAGTATTTACACTACACTTACTAGTTTAATTTTGGATCTTTTGTCAGACAGTCAAGACGTTTCACAGTATCTGTGCAATGACTTTCCATAGTTTTTCAACAGATATTTTCTGCTTTTACATTTTCACTGAATTATGTAGTTGCAAGTTTTGCAGCACAGCTAATCATTTTGTTCTAAGGAAGAAAAATATGTGTCTTTTTCAATTTTTTTCTAGAGTGCAGTAGGTATCCTAGATGATAAAGGCTCACAACTGTAGAGTAGCTAAACCAGGGCTAGTCACTGTAAATGAATTAAAACCCCTTAAATTCCTTTGAGGAATTTATGTTCTTTACGTTAAGATTTAAACTGTAGTCACAATCTTCTGTTAACTAATACTTATGCTGTGGATTTTCCGTCCTATTCATCACAAATTCTTGCAGTAGTGGGAAAGGTGGAGGGGGAGAAAAAGGACTTCAACTCAGTTATAAATTGCCAACAAATGACTGACAAATACCAATGCAGACCTTGCACAGTGCTGCGCTGAAGATGGCATATTGCCAGGCAGAATTCAGATATACATGGTGCTATCTCTAAGTGTAATTTAGGGAAATGATATGTTTATTCTAAACTCAGAGTGCGAAAGGGGAGAAAATGAAACTAAAATTAATACATCTGAAGTTATGAGATATTGGAAAAGCAATTTTGGTTGTCGTTTCATTTTTGGTAAGCAAATAAGGAAAAGAAAAAAGGGAAAATTCAATGTTATACACATTAATTAAATAATTAGAAATAAATAAATAAATAGCACATTTAATTTAGATTGTTTCAAATGTGTTGTGAATTTAGTGTTCCTTCTCCAAGATTCAGTAATATTTCGTATGTAATGTATTTCAATTCCAGAGTAATTTATATTTCTAAGGAGTCTCTTTTGCTTGAAGAAAATAAAGTACTTTTCAAACCACTTGCACACATCTAATTCATGATGTATGTCATATATTTATTTAATAATGTCTCTGTAAATGCAGTCATTTATCTCATTTATGTACACAGCTTGCTGGTCATAATGTAGTATTTGCCATAGAGCTACAACTAAGCTGTATGAAACTTTAATTATAATTTTTCAAAGTCTGTGACATTTTTTTCTTAATATTTCCAAGAGGAGAGGATGATCATACTTTAACACAGACATGAATATTTGCAGTGGGTATGTGTTCTTAGTGACGATTTACCTAAGTTGCCTGACTGATATAAAATCTCAATGCAGGGGAGAAGACTTCAAGAAGAATTGAAGAAGAAACAAGATGTAGCTCTGTACACTGCTCTCCCACATGCATATATAATAGCATGGCACATAGGATGCACAGCTCACAGTTATATGCTGTAAAAAAAAAACCCTTGTATTTCATGTAAAAAAATACTTTCATGAAAATATTCATCCTATTTTTTTCTTATAATTCAGTGTCATATTACAAAACAAATCAGAATTTTCTTTTTGTTTTTGGAAGACAAATGCCATTTATCCCAATCAGTTTTATTTATGCTGATAGCAGACCAAAAGGAATTAATGAAAAAGATACAGAACTATTCTCAGGGTTCAAAAAATACAGAAAGGAAGCATTCAAGTCACAATCCCTTTCATCTCTTGAAGCTTGCTGATCACAGACAGAAGGAAAAAATGTGGAACATATTCCAGATTTCCTACTTGACTCTGTTATTCCAGTGCCAAGAGGAAAATAAGTAAAATATTATGTAAAATATTATACATTATGAGCCAAATATTCTTTAGGCAATGGGGTGGAAGAAAGACAGCCAGAAGAAAATGCTTTCAATAGGGGTAATGCTATTAACTTCCTTTCAAAAACCCTTTGGAATACATAGCTCAAAAGTGACAAGCACCTTTTAAGCAAGCAAGCAAAAAAAAGAGGTCTACTCAGCATTCTTACAAAAGTGAAGTTATTCATCGTAAATTAGAAATATCAGAAAAAGCTAATTTCAGGCAAATTTGAATTAGAAAAACTGAGTTTTAGAGGTGGTGAAAGTGAAGTTCTAATTACTAACGAGATTATTTAGTGTTCTCCTCATATAGGCCATTTCAAAAGCTACAAAAATATGGCTCTTGGAATTACGTAGTCAGACACTTGTTCTCACTGAAGTTCAAAATAATACAAGCATATGCCTCTTGTTGGCAAGTTTAGCTGTGTCACTGCCGTCCTATTAGTTTCGTGTTCTCAGGAAACTCAGACGTCAGACAAGGATAGATAGTGACCGCTGGGGTGTCAGCAGATAAAAAGTCAGCAGATAGAGCAAACTGCAACTTAGTATTCACTTTATTAGTATAGTTGTTTGAGACTTTTATTATTTTGTATGACAACTGCATCTCATGCAAATCAAAATCAAAATAGGCCCATTTTACTTGTGAAAACCTACAGGTATGAGACCAAAATATAGCAATAATTTTTAACAATATAAAGAAGAAGAGAAAAATATAAAGAAAATAAAAACTACATATTGAGTGAATTCCTTCACTGGTGGACATGGTTTAATGTGGTAGAAATCAAAGAAGTTACACATAATAACTGGCCAAAGATGCAATCTAAGAAGACAACATAATTTTATAACCTAGCTTTATGCATATTTTGATGAGCCCATACAGGAGAAAAAAGAAGAAAAGTTCTTAGGATATTTAATTTCAAAAGAAAATGAACAATCTCTACCTGTAATTCTATTCATCCATCACCTCTTTCTGATTACTTTTAGCATCTAAGCAGTGATCATCAGAAATCGAGGTGGATGACAGGAGTTTAACAGCTTTACAGATTTATTTGTAGAGAAAAACATATGTGACCAGTACTACAATATCATTCATGGAGATGATCAAGAGAAGTGCATAAATCAGTCTTCAAGAGTAGAAAGGATGGTAGACAGATACAGTAAAACTCAGCATTGGTTAAGTGGCTCTGGAGAAGGATTGGATGCGATAATATAGAAACCAGTTACAAAATTTCAAAGACAGGTATAATCCTGTCATCAGAAGAGACAAGAAAGATCCCTTTAGATACTAAGGTCTATACAGACTACCTGGGTCCGATAGGAGAAGCAGCTGAAGAAAAACTCTTCAAAGAAAACCAGGAGTTAACATTCAGAGAAGTAAATACCGGTCTTGGAACTCATCAACAGAAAGTGAATTTGCCATTTCCTTGAATATCCCCCAAGAAATCCACCTCTCTTTTGGCATTAATTCCAGTCAGAACAGAGACATGCAGATGCATCATACTTTGAAACTGAGGTGTGGTTTAAACAATACATATTGGTCAACACATGCATATCACACCAAACTACTGAAGAATTTAAGGGAATGTAGAAGGAGTCAAAGCTTTAATACACATCATCATAAATCATTTTATATCATTTTATTATAACATTACTCCTCCAGAATGCCTGCAGCATACACTTATAATTCCCACCTATTCATCTTTAGGGTTAGCTTTAGGGGTCAAGGGCTTTATTTCAGTCCACGTTTTTAACTTCAAAAATGCTCTCTGTCTGTATTGCAGCATGTGTCTCTATATGTCAGTTCATCATACTTTAATGGCATTACTAGCATGACTTAATGTGCAACATTTTTTCAAGGTTCACAAGAAGCTAGCCAACTTTTCTGACAGGCTAGGAGAAATTCTTTTCTCTTTGTTGTACTACTTGCTCGCTTGAACAACAGTTGAGCAACTTAAGAACCTAAAATCCCTATATAAGTGAGAAAACAGAGTCTACAAGAATTTTTTTATTCTATACAGAACAGAACCCAGCTTCACAAATATATCAGACTTACCAAAGAGACCAGAAACACCTCCACAGTTGTAAGGAAAATAAGTCATTAATAGCAACAGAAAGGGTCATGATTACACCAGCTCGTGAATTCACTTGAGGAGAGACTCAGAAAGCACTGCACTAGAGATAACTGAGCATTTCTTACTTCTCAACCAAGAATTCAAGTCTTATACAGATAAATACCTGTTTATATAGTATGGAACGCATTGTAACAGCCCTTGGCGAGACTACAGCATCACTATTTTTACCAGCAGTCACCCCGTGCCTTGTCATTATAGTGCAAAGCAGCTGAAGAAGGATAGGTGTTCCTGGACAGTATATGATGATTTATTTGCCATTAATAGCAAGCATCCCTCAAAAGTATTGGCAGTCCCTGGAACTCTTTACCAGTTTTGTCCTGATACTGTCGATCAGTTTAATAAAAGATCTTTTACAGAATTTAGTAATATAAATATATGAAAAAAGTAGATATTCCCAATATCTTCACTACATTTCTTTCATTTAAAGCTTAGTGTCTTGCTGAAGCATAAGTCTTGATTGTCTTGGTGAAGCATAAGATATTAATCTCTTTTGAAAATATCATAAATATAAACACAGACAAAGATAACATGCAGGTAACCCTATTCACTTACTAGTTTGCTTTTGTTGCCTATTAAGTTCATATATAGAAAATTAACTGTAACCAACATTTCTGTTATGTATTTCCACTGAAATTACAACACTAGGGTAACTGAGGGTGTTTTCTTTCCTTCAACTAATCAAAACCTTTTATTTTAATCATAAGAAATGGCAACATGTCACACAGCAGGTAATAATTTAAAATAGGGGAAAATTTAAAATTCTGTGGGCAGCATAAATATCTGCTCTACAAGGAGTTTTTGTTTGTTTGCTTGTTTTAACCCTGTTTTTCATTAGTTTCATTCTCATCTTCTGTTGAGCTTCAAATCAAAAAGGCCAGAAGAGACTGACTCACTGAAGAAGAGCCAGCAGCTCGCTCTGTCTCCTTGCTCTTCGACTTCATAGAGAAATTTGAGAGAACTTTGGTGCTAGCTTTGCTCAAATGATGGAAAGACTGACAGCAGATCCTTTCCCTTGTAAAAACCCTCAGCCAGCATGAAGCCTACTTAGTACAATAAACAACACAGTGTGAACTATTTTTGCAGGTGAGATATCCTGCTGGTGGCCCACCCATAAATCAAGGACACTGGCTAACAGTAAGGGAAACAGCCAGGGCTAAAAGAAGGGGAAATGAAGTGTTGCACATAACCCCCTACTGATTGAAGGTCACAGACCCGTTGTGACTGACAATTTATTATAATTTATTAGTGTTGCATTTCTTCTTTAAGCCAGCAGGAGCATCAGAATCCAAGAATAATAACACAGAAAACCTGAGGAAGAAGAAAAAGCCTTTCCAGGATATGCAGTTAGAGTATGAAGAAAAGGGAAACAAAGTAAAAGCAGCTGATAAGGTAATTTGCTTTAGAGTAAGGGCAAATTGAAATGATAGGTGCAAAACAATATTTGTAAACATTATAAGAGGATGATAAAATATAACAGAAATGTGACAGAGTTTATTAGTCAAATAGTGATTAACAGGAATGTCCCAAAATACATCTCCCAGCAGTGCCAACCCATTTTAAAGGATCTTCTGGAATTTTTATTGTAAACAGTAATTAAATCAACCCACCCTCTTGTTGCTATTAGGCAAGAGATTAACTCCATATGAGGTCAGCAGCAGCCACATTTTTGAAAGGCTGTTTGGACCCACGGCTGAAGAGCTTAAGGAAAGAAGGGCTTGGAGTCCAGAAAAGACTGAAGTTATCTGATCAGTTAGTGAAAGCTTTCAGCTGATGTTCACATAGCTCCACAGAAACACTTCACTCTCCACATGAAGAGACAAGCCAGGAACTACTGGACATAAATGTTGTTTCTGTGACAGATATGACAGTTAAGAGGAAAAAATACACGAGCTTTTATAAACGAAAAACAAACAAACAAACAAACAAGAAAACACCAAGTTCCTAACATAAGGAAAACTATTTTTCTACCTTTCTTGCTTACTAGCTAATGTAATACCTAAACCACAACTGCTTCACATGTGACACTTAAAACTAGAAACTGACACACTCCTGACCTAAAAATTTTAACTGAGTGACTACTGCTATTAAGGTAGATTCTGGGTAGTCACAGAACTATTCAAAATAAAATAACAAAGCTATCCTAGTGAAAATTCACTAGCTTCACATGGCTGGATTGATGAATCCTAAAGCTTTCCTGGGAGCGAAACATGAATATCAAAGTCATGTGTTGGGGAACATTTTTTTAATCAGTCATACCGTTTTAAAAATTCTTAAACCAGAACAATACACTATCCCTCAGGAAAAAGAATGATCAAAAGAACAAACCCCTCTGGCAGATATAAATCACCCCACTTAGTGCATTACTGGAAGGTTCTTACATTAGGGCGATGAGGGTAGTTTAAAAATACAGTTTGACCATGTGGTGCGATATCTCATAATTTGGTTGCCAAGATGCCAGCTTAGTGTCTTTAACTGCAATTTCCAATTCTGTTTGTACCCATTCCCACCAGGGTTCAACAGACCTCCTTTTCTAACTTAGGTAGTGGCTTAGGTCGTGAATTGCCATGTTCTATCTCTCTGTTCTGCTGAAATCTAGATCTGCATGAGCTATTTCCCTGTTAAGTTCTTTTTGTTGTTGTTGTTGCTTTTTTTTTAAGCAAGTAGCTACTTTATTCCCCTTCAGATGATCTGTTCTGAACTTGGAATTGCCATTTCTTACGGCATACTGGGGAAAGCATGCTCCTTTAAGAACCAGACACAGATGGCAAGTCCATCAGCTAAGTTCAAACGAGAGGTCAAGAGAGGAAAAGGAAATTACCCCTAGTACTCATCTCAGATTCTGCCCTCTTCCACTGTCTCCTCTGGCTGCCGGTAGATTTAGCTCATCATTTCCCCAAGTAGCACCCAGCTTAGCTGGTGACAGTGGGGAATCAATATATCCACCACATTTGACCTCGTAACCTTTAAGCCAATACCTTACAAATCACTCAGGAAAAGCAGTTGTGATCACAGAGTTAGTAGGGAGGTCATCAAGTCTAAAGGCAGAATTAACGATACTTAAACCATTCCTGACAGATGTTTGTCTAATGTTTTCTTAAAAACTTCCAGCAATTGAGACTCCTTAACTCCCTACAGAAATCTCTGCCACTGTGTAATTATCCTTACTGATAGAAAATCTTTTCTCATGTCTAACCTAAATCTTCCAAGCTACATTTGAGCATGTTACTTTTTGTCCTGGAGATCAATGTCCTAAATAATGCCTGGATAATATTTTGTAAATCTCTCCTCTGCAGCAGTCTCTTACATACTTGAAGACTTACGTCTGTCCCTCAGTTTTCCTTTCCCTGGGCTTCACCATCTCAATTCTGTCTTTAAAGCTGTGTTTTCCAGGTTTCAGATCAATCTTCTTGCTCTGCTTTGCCCTCCCTTACGCTGGTCTGCAACTTTCTGGAGATATGGTGCCCCTAATTGGATGCAGTACTGCTCCGGCTGCAGCCAGTATTCAGGAGAGCAGCTGGATTACATATAATATTCATGTTTATACATCCTAATACAGTGCTTGCTTTTTTAAAAAAAAAACTTTGGCAGAAGTATAACTGTGACAATACATGCTTAGTTTGGGGTCTATTCTACCGCTGTGGATCTTCTTGACTTTCCTGCTGAAGATTCATGTTAGTGGAACTTCATGAATTCAGAAGGACTATCCCATCTATGAAAAGGGGTGCTGGGCTGGTTTGACAAATTATGTTAGTTTTAATTAGCATCTTGTTACCTGCTAGGTGCTTACAAGCCATGCATGTGATTGCTGGTTCTCTGGGAAATGACGTCATGCCAGCCCTTCAATAACTCCTCCCTCCAGCTAGAAGAAGACAGAATTAGCTTCCTTTCCAGTCTTAGGCCAGGACTGTTGTATGCCTTATGTGGGCATGTCTCTGTAGCAAAATCAAAAACACAAGTTAACTCATGAATGAAAGATAATTACTTTTCTCTTGTATCTAGAGATAGAGGAAGGACCTCTCAAAAAGAGGTCTAGATGGCTTAGGGACCAAGATCCTACTATTTATTTCTCACAGGGCCCAGCATTAAGTTACTATCCAATTAATCTTACCAGTTTAAACCAATTGTACAGTAGAATTGAAGCAAGAGGCCCAGGGATGTTTTATGTGTAGATACTACTAGATGCTACTGTGTTTGCCACAGTAGCACAAAAAAAAAAAAAAAAAAAAAAACACCCTCAGAGATGTCACGAAACAGAAACAAATTTTGAAGCTGTTTCTGATGAACCAAGAAGAGTTTAAAATTTTTGATACCCAAAGGAATGTTTTATTGCTTTCATAGTTTACATTGTGTTACTTACAGTACAGGGGAAAACACCAAACCCCATGGATAGCCTGCAGAGCACAGAAAACAAACAAACAATCAAACGAACAAAAACCCAGCTTCACAGCTCAGCTCAGGAGCACCTGCAGTTACAGAGCACTCTGCCTTCAAATGCTTTTCTGCTTCGCATTTTGTGTACAGTTGTTCATCTTGTCTGGCTTTTTAGGCATTTAAATTGACATGTTCAAATGAGGTGCTTACACTCTAAATTCCTTTTGGGGTCAGTGAAGGTGTGGCAGAAGAACTTTTCAAAGTGTGTGAGATCTAAATCTGCCATTTGCTACTAAAAAAGCAGATAGTTTCTGAATTAACAGTCTTTGGGATAGAGATCCTGCTGATCGGATAATACTGGTTCTTCTACTTCCTGGGAATCTCAACTGTACATAGGTGGGTAATCATCAAAGTAATACAAAATGTGGAAAACAGTATATTGTGAATGAAAAACAAGGCACTTTTTTCCCATAAATTTGACCAGCAGCTAAACTTCTTTCCTCACCAAAGCTGTGAAAGAGAAGAAAAGGCTATCAAATAGCTCCCTAATAGCTCTTTGGTATTAGAAGCCAACTGCCTTCCCCATGTGACAACTATGAGGCACTGCCAATAGAGTTGGTTTCTTATAAATTTCATGCTATAGTGACTAGAAAGGGAAGGAGATCTGCACCACGTCACCCTCTATACTCCATCCAAATGTTTCCATATCAGCAAGTCAAGAAGGTTATGACAACACCTTTTGGTAGGTTAGAAACTTTAATCAAGTTATTTTGGTTGATAGGCAAATTTCTGATTCCCAAAAAAAAAAAAAAAAGTGGATTTAGTTTATGTTTTGAAGTTGCTTTTTTTTTTTTTTTTTTTACAAATACCAAAGTAAAAGATCTGCTTTTCACACAGGGAAACTCTCTTGTGTTGAAGCACTAAGGCATTTTTTTAAAAAGATTTTAATGCTTAAACAGACATATGGGATTTCTCTCTTTTTCTAATCAATTCACAGAGGTTCTAAAGGTTGAGATTCAAAACTGGAAAGGTGACTATTATCATAAGGATTAAAACAGTGCATACATCCTACCCAGTGCTTTTGAGCACTTCTGATGATTTTATTTTATATCCTTTTATCCACATGCATTTTTATTTATTTTTTTCCTAATACCAGCTTTTTTCCCATTATTTCAGTATATGCATTCATCACTTCAACAGGCACAAATATCCCCCTTTCCCTAATTATTGCTTTGTGGGTACAATTAAGCCATGAACATGGCTTAATTTGCAGTTGGGAAGAAGGTCCTTAGTGCAATTTGCACCGCTCATCAGTGTTTAATCCTTAGTGATCTCTTATAATAAGATTTTCGGTTGTTCAGCATCATTCTGCTTTTTCCACCACTAATTCAAGGAAGGGCATAGTTAGCATAGTACTGAGTGTTTTTGAGAATTATCCTTACCAGAAATGTTTCCACTAAAACAGATTGTACTCTATAGTCTTGTGCCTCCAACGAAAATGGAAATGTTTACATTTATGCCTGGCCCCTGCTCAAAAAAGGGCAATTATGGCTAAATTACTCCTATTCACTGCTGTATCGGAGAGGCTCTAACCTTAAAAACCCATGGAAATGGGGATACTTCCAGACAAATTCAACCTCCCTGAAAATGTCCCTCAGAAATACAAACAAGGCTGTTTAACTCCCAGTGTGAAAATCCAACCACCAAAAAGTCTGTGCAGTAAACTTGGTTTTCATTTATACAACAGCAAACAAACCATGTATTGTAATGACTTTTGATCCTATAATCCACAGCAGAGCTCAGAGGTGAGCTACCAATTTGCAGAGCTTTTTCTCTGAGCCTTGCTGGAACTTTTCTGCTACTCAAGTATACATTGTTCTGGTGGCTGATTCAAATTACAGACATAGTAGAAAGCAAAGATAAAAAGTAAAATAAAACAAAAAAGAAAACAGTACTCCCAGAGTTAGTACACAGTGTACTGTCTCTGAAGACCTTCCTCAACCTAATTTTCATCAATTTTATTAACTTGTGTTTTTTTTCTAGGGAAATTTTTTCATCTGACTCTGAAAATTATGGTATGATTCAGCATTACATTATGCCTGTCAACAAGACAGCATAAAAGTAGAACAAAAAAGCAGGACACAATCCAAATTTTTATCTATCTGACAAGCACCTTTTTCCACATGTCTTTTTACTTCATTTCACAAAAGGCATGCTCCTTTTCCTCTCATAGATTTTCCAGTTTACAAAATCTCGGCACCTTAATTTTGCTTTTCATATTTTCATTAAATTGGCTGCAATGAGAAAGTATCTGTTACAGGAAATTTGATTTAAAGAGGGCATTTTTGTTCTGGTTACTTTCCTGGCTTTACTGCAAAAGAATCCCTAAAAAGTGAATTAAGATTCAAAAGAAGATGAATTCTGTCAAAAATGTGCTAAATGCAGGAGGGAAAACTTGATCACTCAGGGAGGATTATGAATGTTCTTACTTGGATTACCCAGCACAACTGAAAATAAAAGCAAAAGTCATTGGGAATACAATGTGAGAATTAAAAAAAAAAAAAAAAAGGCTGAAATCCAGATTAACAAATAGAAGAAAAAAAAAAAAACTCTCCTTACATACTTATTTCCTATAAGACTATTCTGAGTTCAGTTTCTGATATTTGTGAAATTAGATTACCAAGGGGAAAAATAAATAAATAAAAAATAAAATAACCAGCCTTATAAGCCTTACAAGCACATACTTCCACTGCCTGAGAGTTTTGGAGAGGTATCAAAAATAACATTACAAAATTTGTAGATGAGGCAGCAAAGCTTTACAAAGGATTTTCAATCCTCCATTCTGCATACCATTGTGGCAAAGGGGGTGATTTGATAGCTATTTGGAGAGAGAATTAACAAGAGTATTTGGCTAGGTGCCAAGGAGGTTTCCAGGAGGAATTAAGACAATACTACCCGTGCCAATTGTGCCTGTGCATTTTTTCTATGCTGTCCTGTCTTTTATTTTCCCTGAGAAGCTAGACAAAAATCACACATACACGGAGACTCTCCTCAAAATGTGTCAAAGTTTTACATTATCATATAGGACAGCACCATTAAGAGCATAATCTTAATTTAGAAAAAATAGAAATTCTGACTGAGTTAATTGTAAGGCTCAATATCCTGATTTAACTGTGTTCACTGCCAGATATCATATTGAAAGACACAAAGAGTGCAAAAAGGGTTAATAAAAGGAGAAAATCTCTCTTAACTTTTTAGGTACATCCCAATGCAGAATTCTCATACTTGATCTTTTGTTTAATTCTATTTTTTGTTAAACAAAGAAATATAAACCTTTTTAAAGTTTTACTGTGTAAAGTTATACCAACCAGTGGTATTTTGTAGTAATTAATTTCAAAAAGTGATTATTTTATGATGTTTTTGTTTTCCTTTTTAATTTTTCTGCCTTTAAATCTTTTAAAATAATCTCTCCCCTAATAAACAGAAGCATATAATTGATATTCTTTATCACTTTTGTGCTCACCATTCTCCACAAAGTCTCACCAATGCTTTAAAATTTTTTTCAACCATCAAAATTCTGATATAAGTATAAAAATCTTTGATACATATTAGAAATATTTTAATAGGATCTTATATCCTAAATGGAACACATATGAGGGCATATTTCCAGTTGCTCCTATTGGCACTGTCATAACATTGTGGCATTTGTAGTATCCCACTCTTTTTTGCAACAGTTTGTTTGCTGTTTTCACTGTAACAGCACACTGAGATGAGATTTTCATTAAGGCAGCCTCAGTAATGCCAAGGTTTTCTATCCTGGCTGCCAGCACTGAATTTAAAATGCTATAAATTGGCCATTCAGACTGCTCCTTCCCAGCATGTAGAAACATTTAGATTGGCACTGTGCTATCCTTTCGCCATGATTAGATCTATCTTGGCTAGTCTAATTTTTTTTTTTTTTTTTTTTTTTTTTTTTTTGCTGTTGGCTGCCTTCCTCTAGATCATTAATAAGCAAAATCACTGGCTCTGGAAAGAAAACTTGGATGATTTACTCTCAAAAGTGCACAGAACTGGTATATCTTCTTAGTCTCAAAAGTGCAATGACCATGATTATTCTGCCACTTAGGTACTGATATGAAAGGAGAGTTTTGATGCCATACACTGCAAAATAGTTTACCTGAACTAAGAACTTGTTTCTGGAATCTTTGCCTAAAATGATTTAATTATATAAAAGTGCTTTGAAATCAGAGTGTCTTCAAGTATTCACTGGAGTAAGGACTCTCCCAGGAAGGTGGTCTAATCACTAACCATGAGATGGGAGAGATTTGACAACCAGACTTCTTTCTCCCAGCACTGAGCAGGAGACTCGATATCTGTCAGCAAATGACAATGAAACCAAGCTTATTATTATCCCAAATAAACCACCTCTGCTGCTCTCATCCACAAATGAAAAGAACAGACAAAATTCCTGTAATGTTAATGTACTGTCCTCTAGAAGCCACAAAACCACTGAAAAAGAGGAGTTCTCTCTCCTGACCTCCTGGAAAATAGGCACCAAAACAGCAATCAGCTCCATAATGTTAGGATGTGGAAACCAGATTGCACTAAACACACATCCCCATACACCCCCAGAGAATTATATCTCCATACTTGTAGTTTTGGCCCAAATCAGCAATGAAGCACATGCTCCCTCTGTCCTCCCAGGCTGGCTGAAGGACTTCAGCTCAGTCACCTCAGCTTGACACAGAGCAACTCACCCTCTAGTGGGAGAAATGCGACCAAACCTTTTCTTGGACCCTTTCATATCTTGGGTTAAAGTCTCACCCCTCAGTCTTGCAGCTCATGTCAGAATGAGTTCAGCTGAGCGATGGCTTTGTAAATGGTCTAGAGCTGCCCGAGAAGGTCTTTTCTAGGACAAACATCTGCACCATTTGCAAAAAGAAAATAGCTAAATCATTCATGAGAAGTCCAGGCAGAAGGAAAATTAGCCCTATCTTTTGGTTGTCTATGCATGCTAGGTAAGGATTCTTGCCTGGAGCACCAGATTTTCCTAGCCCTTTGAGCACTTCTCAGATGCAGAAATAGATGAACACTGGGGACTGTCCCTAGTAAAGTTACATTTAGGAGCTTCCTGAAGCAGATCCAAGATATGAAATACATTTGGGAGAGAGGGTGGCTCCTAGTCTATTTCCACCTCCTTCATTCCAGCTTTATCCAGAAAACACCTTAAAGCACCAGTCCAAATCTGTATGGTTACACCTGAAACCTGCATAGCCTCTTAGTCTTAGGACTCTAGTCCTAAATCCTTAGTCTTGGACTCCTACTTTCCTTCAGAGGAATTTGTACCTCTCAAGGTCACCTAAAAAGCCTTTTTCTACCCAGGGAGTGTTACTCCTACTGCCTCATCCTTCCTGGATCTGGTCCACAGGGAACTGTGCTACATGGAAAAATCAGGAGCTGGAGCAAGTAAATACCCTGGCAACAGATACTTTATTGTGGTGGAGACCACCAAAGTGAGCTAGTCATGAGGCAAAAGGAGAATAACGATGAGTTTCCTGGGGGGTCTGTAGCCCTCAGAGCTTGCAAGGACTTTTTAGGTTTAGAACTAGTTAGAACTGGGGTTGCACTGCGGGGAAGATGGTGACCAAGACCGTGTGCACTGGGTATCAGGGGGATAGAATTCTCATCAAATAGGTTGTGATTAGCTCATGTCATACATCATGATGCAGATTTGGAAAGTGCAAGATACAATTTGTATGAATCAACAGGCCTAGGGACAACACTTGTGCAGGGGCAGTTTTTAGGACACCTGAAATAGTGTGGATTCTGTGGTGAATCCACATTTCCCATTTCTCAAATAGGAAATTTGGGGTGATGGGGTACAAGAGGGTGATTTCCTGCATCTGCATGAAGTTGCCCCTAGGAGGGTGCTGCTGGGGCCAGATCTGAGACTCCCATCTCCCCAGAGTTCCCAGCACCCCACTCATAAGACACATGGGTCAAGGCCACAACAGAAGGCCAGAGAGCCCAGCCCTGAGGGGACCATGTGGGCCTCATTAATAAGACAATGTCGATGCAGACTAGAAGAAAAGAGCAAGAGGCATCACCATTGCAATACTTGTGAGTGTTATGGGGGAGCACACACAACATATTGATCCCTTATGGATGGTTTGGGAACACTTAGCTGACGAAGCCCCTCAGGAATGAATGCTGTGAATCACAGTGGGGTTTGGCTAGGAACTACGCTCCAAGCTGCTCAGTGCTATAGAGACTGCGATGCTCCCAGGTCCACAGAGGAACAAAACATGAGGGCCTATAAAACTCTAAAAACACAGTCTCCTTTTCATTTTGCACTGCCTCCCACATTGGGCCGGGATTGAATAGGAGTTTTGCAGCTCTCCACAGTGGCAATTAAAGAACCAAATTTTTAATGCCTTTGTAGATTTTTTAATGCTTTTCAAATAATATCATCTGGTTCCACTAACTAGCCAGCCCACGAAGCACCACAATGTTCTGGCACCTTTTTTAAGTCTCAGCCTTTTAAGAAGTCTTTACCTTTCTTTTATTATTATTAAAAGAGTCATCTGCTGTTCTTTGCATTCCTAACCAGAAAAAGAAAAAAATGATCAGTGAGAGTACTTTTGGTTATGCTTACTAGCGTCTTCGGTGGGAGTGATCAGAAATCAGAAGAACCTGTAGGAAAGGAAAAGGCCTTGAAACACGTTTCTGTGCAATGACATAAGAATCCAGTAACTCTCTGGAGCCAATTTTAATTCTGAGCACTAAACATTTTCTCATGCTACTCCCACATCCTTAAAACTAGAGCAAGCAGTTTCAGACTCTACAAACATGCTCAAGAAGCCAAACCTTCTTACTCAAATGTTGCAATATTTTATTTGGATGAAATACTGTTCTGTTAGCTAGAAGCAGAGATTTTGAACATCAGACATACCACTGCAGCGTCAGTAACTGCCATGCTTGTTTTGCCAGAGGTGGTGTCTTCAAAAAGGTAAATGGGGATCAGATCCCCAATTCTGCTTGATGGGAATCTTTTTAAAAAAAATGTTTTTCCATTTGATTTTCTGGACTTTTTATGTTCTCTCTTACTGGTGTGTCTTGTATTACTGGCCTGTGCTATTAACTGGATAATTTCCTTCCTAATGTTGGTTGCTTAGTAATTAATATAAAATCAAGTTTGTGACATCTACATTAAGTTTTGAGCCAAACTTTCCCAGCACTTTTGTTGCACTTGATATTTAGCTGAAATTCCCCTAACTTTAATTTTGTCTACTACCGTAACAGTTCATAAACTGTCCCATTTTTCCTCCCTTAATGAGGACTGAAGATAAGCAATACTTTTATTCCCTAGAGAATTTTTATGCTGTGCACACATTGTGTCACATGAAATATTATAAAACTCATTCTGGTAACTGGTAATCCTGGTATAATAATATTTTGCTAATATTATTATGTTGATTATAAGACAAAAAGGAAATAATACTCTAAATGCTTTGTAATCAACAATTAAAGTATAAAAATAGGTAGCTGATTTTGTATGTGCTATCTGCTCTATTGCAAACTGCAGCAGCATGCTCCAATAAACTATTATTCTAGTCAGGTCTTTTGCAATATTAATTGCTTATGTTTCTATAGCTTTAAGTCAATAAATTGATTGAAGGTAGCTGGATTAGCTTTCAAATTTTTATTCACTCATTAACTCCTAATCAACAGCATCATTGCTGGCAGTATCACTAAGACTTTTAATAAAGATAAGCCCCAAATATACATTGCTAAGTAAGTTTGGATATGAATGCCAGAACTGGACCCTTTTAAATCAGTCTTCCTTGGAATAATTATGATGATTTTTTATGATGATTTTATGATGATTAAATTGCAGACCATTTTTTCTTTAGACCTTGAAACACATCAGGATCTTCATTCTCACTGACTGCTAGATATAAAATTTGAGGGGGAATGAGAATCACATCCTTAAGCATTTCTATATTTGCTGTCTTATACCTATAATTTTCTTAAAATAAGTCTCATAAGAAATCAAGTTGTTTTGGGCAGTGGATTCTTTTTCCATACCAAAATTTTTATATGCATGCTATAAGGATCATTAACTCAAAGCATTAGTCCAGCTAGTTATAGCTAAACTTTGTAAGGAAATAAATCTCTTCATATTTTCACACACACACAAAAATCATATTCCTTTGACATACCACTGCTAGAATAAGTAACATACACATTTCTGTGTTTACCTTAAAAAGATCTCTACTGAAACAAACAGTCCTTTTTAAACCAGTGAGAGTCATATTGATTTTCCTATTTTTTTCCTATGTCAGTCCCATTGCTTTTCGCAGTACTCATATAATAGAAAATATTCAAGAAGTGTGGCATGGCTGTGCTGAATCTGTCTGTCTAAAGTACACTAGCAACTGCTGGAGCTGCTTTTGCATTTCTTTGCTAAAGCTCCTGTATCTCTTACTGCTTATTTCAGAGCCCGCATTCACTTTAGACAGCAGGAAAAGAAGTGGAAATGCTTGCTCCACTCTGGATCTGTGATCTCGATGTTCAAAACGATAAGCGATGTTGCTCTGAAATGGTCATTGCTTATAGCTTAGAGCCTTGAAAGCCTGTTTAAATGCTTAGGGCTTTTACTTTGCAAACTTTACCATTTACCTCCGAGGGTCAGTTTACCTAATGGAGTTAAGGCTCATGCCTGACTCCCCTTTAATACGCATTAGAAGACTTCCCGAAGCGCCAGAACGTATGGAGGTCAACAAGCGGTTGCACGGTGTTCAATTTATTGTCAGCTCTTGCATACATACAGGCGTCCTAAAGGAGCTCACACAGGCACAGAATGAGGTGAAATAAGCTTTGTGGCTCGCAGTTCTGCAGCCGATAAACTATTAATGCTGGGGCTGCTGCTCAGAAAGGTTCATTTCCACAGTTCACAAGATCACCGTCTGGCAAAATTACTCTTCAGCGTGCGATGCCAATTGTCCACACGCTGGCCCTAGTAGGGCAGCGTTAAGAAGTCGTACAAGGCTTCCCCTTGTAAACACTTGTGCGTGGGGCTGGGAGTGCGTGTAGAGAAGTGAGGTAGGGAGGGAGGGAGAGGCATCCTGCGCTCCTGCCCGCTCACATCTGCCTGCAAGGTGTGCGAGTCCTTGGGGCGGAAGAGCCCAGCCCCGCAATTGGTAAAAACTAAAGAAGCCACCCTAATAACTACTAGGAAAAAAAATAGCTAGCAAGAGAACAGATGGTTGCGCACGTGCATTTTCTCCCCAAAATTCTCTTTGAGGCTTTCTTGTTTTGTTTTCATAGCAAAATAGACAAATGTGAAGGCATACAGAAAAAGCCTCAGATTTATTTTCTGATTTTGGTCACAATATTCTTTAAAAATGAAAAACTTGCAGATCTGGAAACAATCTTACTGCCGCAGAGCTAAATTCGACAAAGGAGTTTAGACTCTAAAATGACCGTGCAATTTCCCACAAATGCTTCCGTGTGCGCAAACTGTAAGATTTTATGGGAACTATATTTACATGTGCAAAATCATGTGGTTACGTAGTGATGCAAATTTGTAGGCATGAAATAAAATCATAACTGCTGCAGATAGAAAGCAGTTGCAAAAACTCCATGTAGACACTAGCTACAGTTTGCCACAGAGCTTCTAAAGCATCTCAGGAATAAAAATAATTTTAAAAAAATTAAGTCAAGCTAGGGGGAAATATGTTCCAGTCCACATTCACAGATACGTAACCACTGCCTTATTGGCCACAAATGGTACGGAATGTATGGTTCAAGGAAACAGCTTAAATAATGTAGCACTTCTGTGCTGGTTTGTCTCTCCTCTGTCCTCTGAGCTGACACAAGGCAAACATGGCGTGTGACAACTGCCCTGGGCTGCGGGAAGGGGGGCAAGCAGGGAACTTAAATCTGACATGATTAATAGAGCTGCCACAATTTGTTTACCAGAATGACTTTGATGAACATGTACTTCTTTGAGACTATGCGTTCACTGCCATTTATCTGTTGATTCACATTAAGGGTAAAATCAGGCCATCAAACAGCCCGAAAAAAAAATCCCAGCCTAGGCAAGCTGGCTGGAGCAGGCCCAGGCTTTATAGAAGATTTCGTGTGCTCAGCAATCACTGCATGGTGTGTTTGAATAACCATCATACCCTAAAATATGGGCTGTAGGATGTAGGATACTTTTCCATACTTCTATAAAATGACCTATACGTTTACAAGTCATATATCCCATTGATAAAAATGTCATGGAGTGAAATGAGCTGTTAAATAAATCTGACTTGTTACAATAATTAAAAACTTTAATGATAAAATCAGTTGGAATCAAGCATCCCAGTCTAAGTACTCCAAACTGCTGTACAGACTGGAAAAAAAAATCTAAATTAAAATACTCTTCTACTTATAGTTATACTATTGCCTTTCTTTCATCTGAGTGGCTAGTCAAATTTCAGAGATTGCAGGTTGTTGTGATGGAAGGAGACACTCCTTTTTCAGGTGTTTCTTAGATAAACCCTGTTTGGTTCCAAAGAATACCTGAAGTTTCAGGCGAACTCAAATAGGAGACAGCTGATTTGCTCCTGGAGCCAAGACTCTTTTCTGACAACACTTGACCCAAAAATTACACCTCAGCTTTTCTCAAGATCATGCTACCAGAGTTCCTCTGCTCTTCCCTCATGTTCCTGCCACTTCTCTGAAATCGCTGATCCCACCGTAGCCTCTCTAGCCTCTCAGTTAATGTGACTGAGGAACTTTACACACAGTTCAGATTTCAGCTGAAATTACAGACAAAATAGCTAGCTCCACAAAGAGATTTGTTTCTTCCACCTGAATAAAATAACTATTATTTCCAAGAACATTTCTACCAATCCCTGCAATATTTACTGCTTTAAAACCTTCCATATAAATAACGTCATATCAAGTCCTCGGGTTTACAAAATGGCAATTCTTAGTGTTTATATGTCTTTCTGCTGCATAATATTTGCTCACAGAAACTAACAATGGCTGAGTAAGCTGAATTTGTAACTGCTTCCACTCACACTATCTCCCAGGTGACACGTGCTTGGATTTTTCATTAAATCATCAACTAGCAGAAATGCAGCCAAGTGATCAAGTTTCTTCATGTTTCTCTTTGACTTTTCTTCAGCATCAAATCTGTGAACTTCATAGTGGTCAAAATGGCCCCAGTGTGTTAGGTGTTTATTGTCTCTCAAATGATAAATTTAAATGTCCAAAAATAAGGCTTCCAAGTGAGGAATACTCACACTATTCATACTTTTAAAATATGAGACTTCTCTTTCACCAGTATATACCACTGACCACCATTCTCAATCCTCGTAGTGTGGAAGATGGAGAAGAAATAAAGCAAAAGTCCAGGAAGTGCTAAAATAGAAAAGAGAAATAAAATCAGAATCCATTACATTTAGCAGAGCCTTACTGAGTCTTTCAGTCCTTTGGGACTGTCACTGAGTTAAGACAGCCATAGAAGCAGTTCAGTGAACTGCTTCATATAGAATAATCTGAAAGTGACCCATGGAATCCTTTTGATTTACTACATTCACTTAGTTGCTATCAATTGTGAATTCACATTTTGAAGGATTTTTTTGATGAACGTGGCAGTCCATTTTTTAGGAGAGTATGATATATAAAATATGGGTAAAAACATAAGCTGTTGAATAAGTAGTAGAATTACCAAAATAATCAGTTGAACTGGCTTTGTACATACAAATACATGCTTTATTAAATGCAGAGACCATAATGAAATTCAGTGATAGAAACTATAGTTCATATCACGCTCCTTCCCTAACACGGTCTAAATAAACTCCAAATCTTGGCATTAGCTTTCTCAAAAGAAAACACAGGGTTCTTTTTCTAATTCTAATGATGCACTTCGGGTTGCAAACTGAAATTTTTTTCATGACTTTCTAAATATGGAATCATTTACTAAAGTGGGTGATATCCAAATTCAACCCTTCACGGGCCTTGGAATTTAATAAATATTAAAAGATTCCCTTTTCAAGAGTTTTGGACTGAAGTCACACCTTTGAGTGCTACAAAACTGGATTGTGACAAAAGTCTCATTTTGTATATTCAAAGTTGGATGCACTTTTAGAGTATTTGAAGGTTGGGGGGGTGCAGATTTTTTTCAGCCTTTGAGGAAAAAGAATTTTGCTGTGATTTTTAACTTCCCCCCGACCTTTTTTTTCCCTGATTGGTATTCACGAGGAAGATAGGGAAAAGTATCGGCTTTTTGTTATAATGTGATATCACAGTGCCAGATCACCAAATCACAATGGTATTGATAATTATATCTCTATTATTTTCTACTGTGCAATAACAGGCAGTGGTATATATACACCACTTTTTTTTTTTTCTACAGAATCTTCACAAAAATTCTGTTTAGATTTTTTTCCACTTGAATGCCAAAGAGGCTTCAAACTACATAATGCAATCTCAAAGCTTCATCCAGTAGGAAAAATACATTCTTTAAGATATGAGGAAATATAATCACCACTGTATTTTAAAAAAAGAAGACCACATATAGCAATTAAGTCTTACTTCGTGATTCCAAACTAAGCAAACAGGAAACCTACAGAACATTTGGCTGATATTTATCGCTGTCTGAATATTTGGGATAAAGGACTAGTATATCAGCCATAGAAGAAATCTTACACTACGAACACACTAAAGACCTATGAACTAAATGCCAGCTCAGAGAAAATTCAAAGCCCTCAGGGAGCACCATGCTTTCGGGAGAATCTTTGTCCCATAAAGACATAAAGAGAATTTTTCCAATACGAATATAAATGGAAAAAAAGAGCCACCAATGTCTCTTCATCCAGTTCTTCCTATTTTCGCTGTAAGAAATATAATCCTTACAAGCAACTAGAATATTTTATATGCACAGAAACAGAACAAACTGTGCGTTACATATAGAAATGTGAAAATGCAGCAGAGCAATACATTAAATTGAACATATTTTTAAAAGGTGCAGCTAAAGAAATAGAAATGTAAGCCATAAAATTATAATTTAAATGAATACAAACAAATAATGTAAAATATTAAAACTCGAAATAGCTCGATGTGAACATTTTACTAAATACTGCCTAAAATGAGAAAGTTTACCAGAGTCTGTTAATAGTAAGCTATTTTTTAAGTTGTTTCTCTGCTTCGTAAATAAAAAATACACCTAGAGAGATATCACTAGTAGGCCACTTCCCACTACAACATTTTGACTACCTTCTTCTCAACACCTGTACCAAATGAAGTACTTCTCATCATTTAACTAGCTAAAGATACATTAATACAATAATTAATAGTAAGTATTATATTTGCTTCATTTCAAATCCAAAAGATCTTCTTATCCTTCCACACTCGGGAATTCTAATAAGATTAAATATGATAGCGAAGATAAAATTAGACCTTTTTTGTCAAAGATGGTTCAGCTGTAGTCACTGGTAGGGTGTCATTTGGGCTTATCATAGAGAGACTTTCCACACATTGCTTAGCTAAGGGGGAGAAGGAGAGCAAGGATTAAGATACATTTTACAGCACTATATCCCACTTGATCCCACAAAGAGTAAATAGCTGTTAGTAGAGAGGCATGAGCAAATTGAACATTCTGTTCAACTTTTTTTTTTTTTTAAAAAATGCAACTATTTCTACCTTTCAGTAATTCAATCTTTAAAAGAGTGATAACAAATGACTAAATGACAAAAAAACTGTAAAAAGAGAAAAACCCTTACTGTAGCTATCGATCTAATTGTTTTAATATACCATGTCTCTCAAAAATTGTTATATCTAGTGGTAGAAGAGCCCAAATGAAACACATCTGCAGAACAGAGACACTGTTACCCACATCCTTCTTCTCTATGCAACAAAATTACACTAGTTTTATTGCTTACAAAGTCTTCCAGAAACAGTAAGTCAGAAAACTTTTCAATTTTAATATTTTATTTTAGTGGGTTGGGGATCAAGTCAGTCACCATTTTTAAGTCATAATATTTGACTTGGAGGTTGTAACAATATGCACAAAGAGAATTTCAAACAAGAGAAAGCTGGTCACTGAAGTCTTCAGATTGTCTCTGTGCCCCAAACAGGACCAGAAATGGTATTATATAACTGTTAGGATCAAGCATACTAACCAACTAGTGTGATTAACTTAAAAACTGGTATCAAATGACTAAATTAATACTCAGTTCTTACATCAACCATATAAAGAAACATATTAGTACAAAATAGTATTCCAACAAATTATGAGAACTATTTGCATTTTTCCTAGGATTGCAGAGCACTTCACCTATAAAGAGACAAGGTTAATCAAAGAAAACTCCCATAGAGAAACTCGTCAGCACTAGAGAAGATAAATTGCCCCAAACTGTATTAATTAGCAGCATACTGTCTTTGAACTGCCTTCCTTACACCTAAAGAAAGCATGAAGAAGCATCTAGACCTTTTCTCACATGTATTAGTTTAAATGAGATGTAAGAGCTAAAATGCAGATTTGTTTTAGAAACCATTCTTATGTGTGCAGCAGTATTGCAGAAAGTGTCCTTTTAATTGCAGAAATTAGAATTATTCACTTCTAAACACTAATGGGCAGCAGTTTTAGCTCTAGAATGAAAGACCTTCAGATCATGAGAAAGGAATTCTGCCAGAAGATTAATTTTTACTTCCAGAAATATATGCAATATATGTAATTGCAAGATAATTACCAAATTTAACATAATGGAATATTGACCAAAATGACAATACTCCCTTCTTAAGTAACTACCTTTATTTGAGTTTAACTGCTAAAAAAAAAAAAAAAAAAGGTGGGAAGTGAAATGGTTATAGGTGCCTGGTGATTCACACATATATTTGCATCAGATTCTTTGAAAGCTCCTCATCACCAGTTTTCATAAGCAGCTTTCCAGCCTTGTTTTTTTTCTCTCTCCATTCAACCACCAGTATTGTGCTACATTTTAATTTTTCATAGGTTTCTACCTTCCTATCTAATTTGGAAAGTTTGCTGAATAGCAAAAGACACCACTTGTGTTCAGGAATATGTCCAACAGAAATATTTCCCTTATTATCCATCAGGAGATATCCAAAAATGGTTCTACAACATCACCTCCAAAAAATTTATAGTTTCTTCTGTCATTGATTTTCCAAAATTCACTCTCATCTAATTATGCTATGAATAAACAACAACTTTTTAAAATACAGCACAAAGGAAATCTTATGAATTAGAAGGAATTCAATCAGTCTTTTTCCTTATTTATCAACTGTTGTTCAAGAATATTGTTACTTTATTTTTTATTAACTTTTTGAAGTATTTTTTTTTATTTTTCAAGTATAAATGCTCTCATACAAGTTAACATGTAGATCACAGAGTGCTTCTATTTCTTCCCCATTTGTTTTCTATTTCAGTTTTTAAAGTTTCAAATGCAGAAGTCAAGCCAACAAATGATCTTTTATGCTTCTTTGCAATTACACTATGCTGTAACTGCATTGAAAGTCAGGTTGCTTTTAGGAATTCTAATAGCACGATGCACACTTCATACATTATCTCTATTTTCCTCTTGCCCTTTCCACCTTGTTTATAATTCTGCATAATTTGTAATCTGCTCAGGAGGGCAAGATAATTGCCTGGCAAAAGTGGAGAATACTGAGGCATGGCTTGAGCCTGAAAATCCTATCTTGAGTAAGCAGTCTTTACTAAAATAGGTATTAGCCACTGAATTCAAGAGGAGAGTTTACATAAATGTAGCTTGCAAGTTTCTGGTTTGGGAGGATACAGAACACAGTGTTTCTGGTTTCCGTACAGAAATAGGTATGTCAGCTATGTTTTCGTTTCCATTACTCAACACAATCGGAGAATTAGCTCATTAGATAATAATGGTCTTATCAAACCACTAAACTCATTAGATCATGAAGCTACTTTGTTAGTTTCTTAAGCTGCTGTGATTTTTTAAGACCAGATAGAACAGTGTACCTGCAGAGACTTCAGCAAAATTGTACTGTTATTTGCTGAAAAACTCCCACTGTTATTTTCCTAGAAGTCCCAAGTAATACTGTATTCAACATAAAACATGGAAACAGAAAGAAACATAACACAATTTGATAAAACACTGCAGAAATCCAAGAGTTCAAAAGGAAGGTATAGAATAGCAACCCACAATAATACTTAGTAACTTTGTTTTAATAGATTAAACAGGAAAAGATAAGTAAATGGAACAAATTTATTAAAGTAAGATTTCTTTGATATAGTCTTTAAAAAGGAAGAAGGCAAGGAAAAGAGAATGTCTAGCAAATTACAATGTAAGATAAATCAGCTACATGCCACTTATTTTTCTTTGAATCAATGGAAAATGTTTCTATTTCTTTTCCAAAAGGGAAGGGGGGGGAGCGGGGAAAGAGGTTTTAATTAGTATTCCATAAACAACTCCAATACTTTCAGCAGAGGACAATAAACAAATGACAAAGAATGTGGATCTTCAAAAGTGGCAAAGCATTTGGAGAGAATCTGTGGAAACAGAGGGAACAAAAATAAAAAAGAGCCTAATAGATGAAGTATAATCTCTGTAAGAAGGACAAGATGCACAGAGGGTAGGCAAGAGCATAGGTTAGTTGGGTTTGTTGGAACTGACACATCTAATCCAAAAAGCAAACTAAGCACAGAACCTTTGTATTGCAAAGCCATCTTAGGTAGCAGACTTTTGTGTGCCTTCTACCTTTCTAACTGAGAAAGGAAAGTTAAAAAAAAACCTACAAACCTTTTCATGGAGAGTAAATGGCATACTTTAGAATCTCACTAAATCAAAATTCCTGGGCTGTTTGGTTAGGAATGCATTTGAGAGTCTGGCCACTTTCTTTCAAACTTGTTTGCTTTTCCTCCTCCCAGCTTCTCTTCACTCGACATAGTCTGCCTGTGGTGCCTATATTTTAGGCTATTCTTTACCCTTTAAACTGTTGCTGTCAAAGACAACAATAAAATAGAGATTCATAATAAGAAGAGAATTCCACCAAGATGCTTTTCCAATATATATTGCCATTATGTATCTTGACAGACTCTTGTGATTAATATCGCTATTCTAGGCCAATGAAATTGATCTTGTCATCACCTTTATAAAAGAAGACAACCAAAAGAAAATGTTCTTTTCTAGGGTTTACACAGGAGATGGAAAAAAAAAATCCCTTGAAATTGGGTCAAAAGCGGCCATCAGGCAAAAGGCAAATTGATTCCTTATATGTGTTCACTGCAGACTTCCTCCAACTGTGACTGCTTACAAAACAAAACACCTTAGAATTTATCACTATCTAAATCTAGTGTCCCTGATATACTTTCATTAGTTGCATTGTCCAGCAACACAGAGAGTATTTTCACACAAGCTGTAATGAACCATATGTTGCTGGCAATTTATCACCATTGTCTGAAATTCTTCTGCTCCTATAGACACACAGCATAATTCTCAGACCAAATAAAAACTTTCAGGGAACAACACAAATCAATCTTACAAACAGGTAATAGAACAATTTCATTATCAGAAATATTTACAATAAACGCAATAAAGACATAAACACTGCACCTTTAGCAAATTACTCTTTTTTTTTTTTTGTCTCACCTCTTTTTTTTTTTTTTATCTGGCTGGCAGTACATAAATGTCCAGAGAAACTGTATTTCTTTGGGTATGGGTGATCGTTTCAATAATAACTTGCTGATTCCCTCCTTTTCCTTTTTGCTGCTTGAGTGAAAAATTCCTCATCGAAACTGCATTTCTGGCTGAATTGATTGCCTGAACCTTTAATTCTAATGTTTCAATACATTGACTCCTTGGAGATTATATATGTGTCTTGTATTTCATAGACTTTTAGTTGTGATAATTTAGGCTTAGATTGCTGATAATGTTAGACCATTAGACAATATATAGTCTGACAGCAGTCATAAAACAGGCATTTGTTACTGCATTGTGTTTTATGTTGCTTAATGGTGTGTCCACAAATGTTTGCAAAACATAAAAGATACCAATATTTTAATGATGCAATAAGACTGAATCAAATAAAAAGCCATATCTTTGTGACAAGAAAATTTATTTCAAAACAATGACAGCAGAATTTAAATGAAAAGTTTTATAGAAGAGAATAGTGTGCTTGTCAGAAGTTTATATATAATGTATTTATTGGTGTGCTAAATTGATTATATACGCTAAATGGCATTGCTGCTATTACACAGTATTTTGATCATTTCCATATGCTCTGAGCTTTCATTTTGACTTTGTAATTGTGAATGTATAATCACAGTTATTTGAGTAGGTTACATTTTGCAGGGAAAAGAAGTGATTGACTGAGTAAGAAAATAACACACAAACATAGGAAAGCTTAGGCACCATACTGGTGATACACAAATCCAAAGTGCTGACTACTTACAGGCATCAAAATATGCACTACTTTTCGCAAAAAAAAAAAAAAAAAAGAAAAAAAAGGGAAAAAAAAGGTAATATGATTTTTACTAGGATCCAAGGCCTGGTACACAGCTTGTGGCAATGAATTAGAAGCTGGTTGTATTTTAAAGTAAAATGTATATGTATGACAATGATTTTTTGGTAATATTTTACAAATAACAGAGCCCATTTTACAGAAAATAAAACAAAGAGAGGTGATGGATTAAACCATCCTCTGGGTTAAAACCAGATTTAAAAGTCTCATACTTAAATTCTACCTACTTAAAATGATCTTTGCAACAGTAGCAAAATACTGCGACCCATTTCTGCCTAAACTGATACAGAAGAGATAGAGAGTTGCTGAGTTCTGCCATAAGTATATTTGCCAATTCGTGCTGGATAAATCCATATCCTACACTTTTGCGGGGCAAGGGCTCCCATATGTAAACCCTGGTTGCCCTCTTGACCAGGGAGGTCACTTATCCGGCTAGGAGCAGCAGAGCAGCTCACAGGGTGACTCGGAGTTCCTGGTCACATGTAGCTCCATCCAGAGCTTGCAAATAGGGGAAGAGACTGGGGTTTATATGCTACCATGATGACTGGTAGCAGTGCTGGTCAACCTGTAGCTGAGTTGCGAAGCCAAGGGGAACTGCAGTGGAGGTGCCCAAAGTGAGGAAGTACCTTCACCCATTCTTACGTCTCTTTTAAGCTCAGCCATGAAACAAAGTCATGAGGAAGGGAAGTGATGAGGACAGAGAGAGGAACAGCTCCTGTCTCACAGACGGGACATTGCCCAACATAGAACAGTACCATGGATCCTGCTCCAGGAGCATGGGTAGGAGGGAGAGGCCAACGATATAGCTGGCAGACTGCAGGGAAGACTCCTTGGTCCGCCTTGTAGCCCAGAGCACATGAGGCACTGGCATCCCTTCCTCTCTTGCAAGGACTGTTGCAATGAAGTTAGACAATCTGAGCCAGAGAGGTCTCATATCCAGCATTCCTAGCAAGTTAGCAGGAGTCCTTGGCCAGTGCAGGAGGACCTGAGAGACCATGCCTGATTCCAGAACTTGCCATGGACTACTTTGCATCCTTCAGCACACTTTTGAGTCACTTTTGTTTTGGCCACTTCAGGTATCTTGGAAACTGATAGAAAATTATCCTTACCTGTATTACTACTTTCTCCTACAGCCTAATTGAATCTGGGATTAATATTTTAATATAAAGTGGCCGTAGATTAGAAATGCCTTAAATAGAAGAGATACCGCAAAACTGCACTTATATGTTACTGCCAGTAGAGCAAATCAGATTTGCCTGCAGCCAAATTTTTCAAAAAATTTCATATGTTTTTATTCAAGAACATACAGTCTCCATTCATTTAGGTTTCTTTTCATTCATTTAGGTTTGCTCCAGCTATTTCCAGTTTGTTTTCCAGCCTGTGGTTGGCATGAGTGACATGTTAGTAAATACTAGGTTTAAGCAAGCTACCCACTAAAGGAGGAATACTTTTTCCATTGAATTTACACTAAATTTAAGCTTTCGCAGGGAAACATTGTACTGTAAAGTTGGGCGCTCAGCTTCAGTAAAACAAATGAAGCTCTACTAGAACAGAAACTATCAATCAGGCATGCACAACTACCATAAGATTGCTATACATATAGTTGGCTTGGTTGTCAGGCAACAACACCATTGTCAACAACAACCCCTCAACAGCACAACTACAGCTCTGCAGCTTCTTGCAAAAAATCACAGTTCAATTTTAATGTCACCTTCTCTGTTCAACAGCAGTTGCCATGTGCACAGTTAGAAAAACACTGCTGTGGTGTCAACAGGCATATTATGTAAAAATACACCATTTGGTAAGTGGATGAAGAAGAACACTCTTTGATCAGCAGAATCTACAGATGTCTACAAGTGCAAGGGGGCACTGGAGGAATTCCTAAGAAGTAAGTTCCAGCGAGGGCGAATTTGCTGGGAGGCCAAGTGTATGAGAATCTGCCAGACAGTAAGGGAGAGCCGTAAGCTTCCAAACCATATGATATAAACTAAAAAGAAAAAGAAAAAAAAAAAAAAAAAGAGTACTTTTGCTTTCAAAGGTCTACCAAAAGACTGAAAATAGATCATGGGGAGATGAATCAGAAAACTAGCTTGCAGACAGAATACACAATTCTTTGATGTTTGAAAACCATTAAAGGACAGTCTATTTCAAAATATCACTGCCTGAAAGCTTTCTTTCTTCCCTCTTATTTCAGTGAAGTTTGCAATTAGAGTAAACTTTGGGGCTAGTAGGATATTTCCAGGCATCAAAAACAAAAATAGAAGGGAAGTCCATGGTTCTAGGTAGATAATAGATTTCCAGGTGCTTACAAAACCCACAGTAAGTCCTTCTGCAGCAGGATATAACCATGATTAAACAAACACCTTTAGAGTTCTCCAAGATTATATTTTGTTCATCCTCTAGCTAAAGGTCAGCCTTTGTAAGTAATTTTTTTTATTTTTCCCTTGGGTGGTCAACTAAAAAGTTTCCATGCAAACTTCAGAAAAACAAACACACTTGAGGTTTTATTCTATAAGCCATCTGACCTCTAATGGAAACTGAAGGCTTTTAAAATGCCTTCCCTTTTATAAACTCTTTGTGTCGAGAAGCTGATTATGTTTAAGTAAGTGATGTGTTAGTATTTTCTATGCCAATCTGAACACAGAAGCGTGGGCAGCTGAATAATACTCACTGGCAAAACCTGACAACAGGCACCACGTTTAATGACGTTGCTGCACCGATGCTTTCCTTCTGCAGTTGAAATATGCAGTTGATTTAGCCACTCAAGCAGCAACAAAAAAAAAAGCAAACTACTTTTCTGCTCTTACTTTTTTTTGGCATATCTAATTCTATATCAAGAATCTAAACAGTTAATCGGAAGGTCAAATTACTGGCAAAATCCCACATTGCTAGTTTTAAAAATTATCAGCAATTAAGGATGCCAAACTTCACTGAGATCAGTGAATCCAACACCTGCAGAGAGATAACAGGGGAACCCAGGACTGTTTCACAAATGCCAACAATATCAGAGTCACAGCTAGATAAATATCACATGACAAGAAGAGATAACAAACATACTGCTGTAACCTCAGGAAGATCTAAGTTTACAAAGATTAAGGGGGAAAACACAAGGAAATGCAGTTAAACAAAGAGCGTAAAAGATACTTATGCTTAACATCAGTTGGAGAAAAATCAATAGGAAAATACAAAGAATGAATTCAGTGTCTTGAGATCCTTATAAAAATAGTTCAGAACAAATGCAAGCAAGCTGGAAAACCAGACCCCTGTTATTGGTTGCTAAAGTGCTACCAGGAGGATTTAAGCCCTCAGGTGAGCTGACTTTCACATGCTCCTTCTTTTACAGAGGGTGTGTTGGAAGGAGCATGTCAGCTTCTATTAACCAGTGACAAAATGCAAGGCATACATGCAATTGCTCAGGTTAGTCCAACTGACTCAATCTCAGACAGCAGAAAATGACATCACCTCCAGACCCTCAATTTGGAACCAGTGTTGAGATAAATGATGCTGCTTTTGTCAAATCGAGCTGTCTCCACTCTTTGGGAATCTCACCAGCGTGCTATCCCTGACTTTGGATTAACCAAACCACCACTTCTGAGCAAAATGGATACCTTAAATATTCAGAAATGGTCAAAAATAATGTGGTCAAAAAATAAAACGGTCAAAATTTGAGGTCTTTGAAACAATGAGTGTAATCTACTTCATTTTTTTATACATGGACCTGAAATCTGAGTTTAGTTTTTCTATTATGTCTTAAGGCTCAGTTATATTTTCACCATAAAAATAACTCCAGTTAGAGATAGTAGTCTTTGTTATTACTATTATTACTTTATTATTACTACTGGGTCAAATGGTGATGATTTATTTGACACAGATGATGAAGAAATGTTCTAAATGGAAGCCATCATTCTTAAAATAAGGGAATTTTATTTTAGATTTTATGCAACAAAGACAGAAAAAAATAGTAATAGTTGCCATTTCGTTATGCTTGACAAATATGAACCTACCTAGCTACTGACCACATAATCCTTCATCCATGTAAGATGACACAATGCCCTGCAAATTCTGATGAGTGTGAACATGTGGATTTATGAGACCTTTCCTGGTTTCTTCCCTAACAAATGAGATAAAACCTTTTTTTGAGTGGAAGCTCTTTTATAGGTGCAGTCCTGGGCCTCTTGTAAAGCAGAAGCAGCTGGGAGAAGCTTCCTTCTCACCGCAGCATCAGGAGAGCAGCCCTGGGGTTTGCTATGTGCTTTCTCTCTCTGGAATGGAAGGTGTTACCCACTACAGTGCTCCTGGCTTCCATTCCACCCTCCTAGTAAAACTGAACACACAGCTGCAGCATTTCTTTTTCTTCCTCTTCAGACCAAGGCTGAAGACCTTGGTCTATCACAAGCCAAGGAAAGGCAGTTACTGACCTGTGCAAGCAGATGAGACTTCAGAGGGATATTCAGTATAGTTGCCATTCTTGCGTGCAATGTTTCCCTTTCTCTTGTTTTCCAAAAGGTGGTCATGAAGAAGCTGTTTTAGTAACACCCTTCAAGCAAGTCATAGCATCCGGGGATCAGTCTAACCTCTGGGGCCACTTATACCAAAACTGCATTAAAGAGCTTTAAAGTCTGTCTCTTAACAATTCTTTCAGCTGTGCAATGCAAGTTTAATGCAAGCTGAAGGAAAAAAAAAAAAAAAAAAAAAAAGACATGGAAGACATTGCATGCTATTCCAATAGAATGGTGTTTGTTTTTTTAAAATACCTGTTTCTGCGGACTATTAACACAGATTCAGGTGTTACTAAGCAGTAATTCAATTAAAAACACCACCAAGAAGTAAACATCCTATTCAAGTGTTGAAGTTTTCTAACTGATGAAGTGGTTTTGAATGCATTTTTTTCCAGGTTCATGCAGAATGTTCCTCCTAATGCTTGGTGTGCCATTGCCCCTGATGTCGCTGAAGTACTCTGAAGTTTTATGATCGGTCTGCTACAATCTTCCAGCAGGAAGTTAGACACAAAACTGGAGTTGAGGCATGTGAACTATCCTATTGAAGTTAACATCCTGTTTCAAGTCTATATCCACGTATCTGTAGTAGTATAGTTCCTCAGCATCTTCAAGCCTCGGTCAAAGAAGGCTAGTAATTGACAGCTTCCAGTAGTACTGCCAGCATTTCCTTTTGCAGTTCTGAGGATTCAGGGTAAGGCAGCTCCTGTAATAAAATAAGAAGAAAAGGACAGAGCCCTAGAGAGCTATTTCTGGAAGAGGCTACCGTATGCACCTCAAATCCTGGGGGCCCAACCAGGGCGCCTGCTCAAGCAACGTAAGAGCTGTGAACACTTGCTCTTCACAGTACCCTGATGCTCTGGCAACTGATTATTTTTTTCCTTTTTTTTTTTTTTTTTTTTTTCCCCCTTAGAGCTGGCTGCTAAAGCAGTTATTCTCAGCCTTTCCTTAAGGACTACTCTGAGAACAGAGACTTGAGTGTGGAGAGCCAAAGATAACTTGTCACCTCGCACAGCGAAGAGAACCCAGGCATACTGAGCCTCATGCTGGAGAAACACATTTCACACTTTTCTGGAGCCAAAAGTGCTTTAACATCTTTGAGGTCTCCTGGGAGTCCACTTCTCAGGTCAGCTTTCACACTTCTGTACATGAGGCATAACCTCTAGCATATTTTCATCGCAGTTCAAACACTGAAAAACCAACAAAAGCTAACACCAAGGGAGAAAGGCATGATGAAAAACCCCGACTACTTGGAAGGCAAAATTAGGGTAAGTTCATATATTTGTCATAAATGAGGTGTTGAGGCCACCAACTACCTCTATGGAATGCTGTCCTTGCTCCTTTCTCAGTAGTGGGGACATTTGGACTGCATTAAAGTGCAGAATGGGAAGGTATTTTAAACAAAATTTCCTTTGCAAAAGAGTGTGTGTAAGGCTGCTTTGAAAAGAAAAAAAAAAACACAATTGCCATTGAGCTTAATGTTATCATGTTTTGAAATAATTTTAAAACATTTTTTATTGATCGTTTCATTACAGCTTTTAACAAAAGCTGTGATTATTTTTATTTATTTATTTTGTAACTATTATTTGGCATAAGTCTCAGTCTATTTAAAACATTTTGAAAAAATAAATTACTTTTTCAAGAATTAGAAGTATGACACACAAAGCTAGGTTAGCTGAGTTTCTGTGAATGTTTGTGATCTGACGTCTCTAAAGTTCATGTTGTGTTTGCTCTTTTTTCATTTGCCTGGTTTCACAAGGCTTTGTGTGAGACTTTGTTTCAGTTTTGTTTGAGCTTGATTAGCACCCTAAGGATTCTAGTTATCTTTTTTAATTGATAATCAACAGATTCAGATATGGGTGATTTGAGTAGATTTGTGTACAGGATAAATCTGATATGGGGATTATTTTCATCAATAAATCACTTTATTCTTGCTCTTACAATTTATGCAATCCCTTTTTTTTTCCATTTACATGTAATTATTTCAATTTTGGTTAATCATTATTGCTCTGACTTGAGTCTGGATTCTGTGCTTTTTGTTACTATAGCATGAATGATTTTAAAATTCTGAAAATCAGGTGATATGTCAAGAAAAGAAGCTCAAAAATGCTTAGGTGACATCCATACCATATGCACTTTTGAGACACAAGCACAAGAAGCAAGACGAAGCACAAGTCTTACACTGAAGATTTGCTATGACTGCAGATTTTGTATTAATTGGCTATAAATGGCTATAACACAATGATCCTAAACACTCTGAGCTTTTAAATATAAATAACTCAATCTATTTCTAAACCAATCATAATGTGTAGGAAGGATGAGAGAAAAGGAAAATATGAAGTAGGAGAAGTGCAGAAGGAGGAAGGAAATGGAGAAAAGGAAGAGATTGAAGATCTTCAGTCCGTTTATATGAAGGGAAACATAATAATATAATGCTACCTGTCTGAAGAAAAATCATAGGACAGTCTATCTGCTCTTTTGCTAGTAGTTTATAGACTCAAGATTACTCGTAAAGCTTGCCTTAATATACATTTTTTGAAAACTATAAGCAACACTAAAAGGTTACTTCAATGATTCTACCGATAGCTTTCCTTCACAAAAACAAAAGATGGGAAGGGGTATTTTTTTTAAGGTGCAATGAGATGAATGGGATAGTTAATTCCTAAAACTGATACCATGTTCTTTTTTCTTCTGTCACAACAACCCTTCAGCTGCATAACCAATTCCAAATGCTATATCCTACAACTATAAACAAGCACCACACCATCGAAGAACACATCACAGAGCAACCTCAGTGCACAGCTGTTGTTACTTGGCTGTTCTTAATCAATCTAGCAGAAAGGAAACACCATGAGGCTAAGATCAGTTTATGCAGGTGTCCAAAAACTTAACACTTACTCAGGTGTATGACTTTTCTTTTATAAAGCCTTCTTTCTTCACTGTGGGTATTGTGAAACATTCTCTCCTCTGCCCCTACCTTGTGTTAGCTTCTTGATGTTATTCCTGTTACAAATATTTTGACAGACAGCAATCTCATAGCATATTCCCTTTTCCACACAGAATATGGGAGAAAGAAGTTGCCAATGTCTTGCCAACTGCAAGAGTTTACTCTGAACTTCACTTTTACTCTGAATGGGTTGCTGAAACCTAACATTAGAGCAGAATGGGAAAAGAGGCTGGAGTGAGAAAAGGGGAATTACCTGTGCTCATTTTTGACAGCATTTTCCTAATAGGCAAAACTTGCCTTGAACCAAAATGATTGATGGAACACCTACAAACTCAAAAATGGATTTAAAATTTCTGCAAGGTGCTTCCTACAAGTCAGTGACTTTTCATCTGTAGGAGAAAAAAGTGGAAATACAATTCCACATGTGTATGATTGGTTTAAAAAATCAAGTTTGCCAAAATGGAAAGATAAAGAGTTCAGCAGCACTGTTTTTGAAGGACAAAAAAAAAAAAAAAAAAAAAAAGCCAAGCTTTTAACTTCATATAGTTCCCATTTCTAATTAAATTCTTTAGCACTCTGATTTCTTTTCCCAGAATAAGAAATCAGATCACAAAAAGGGGGAAAAAAAGACTCTAAAGAGGAGACCATTACTGACGGAAGACATGTGTCATTAATTCAGTTATAAATTATTAGCTGAAAGCAGCCTCTCAGCATTTGTATTTGATGAACAAAAATTGATTGCTTCAAGGGCATTTCAATCCTTTTGATGTTACCATCTTTTAGTCCACCACAAATCTGAATTCTTAACAGAATGATTATAGCATTATAGTAATCCTAAGAGCCAATACTAAAGGATTTGGAAGAGCAACAGAGATCAATAGTTTGAAAAAAAAAGAATGTCTTTTGAGTTGACAGAGCTGTCTAGCCTGATAGTGAACCTGAAAAAAATAAGTCGGGACTAAGTACACAAGCCATCGTGCAGACTGAGCTAAACTGAGATGATGAGCTATTTTTCTGAATTGTTGAATACACTAGAAAGCTCTGAATATTTCCACAGGATTTAAGCAAAGCTAATGGCAACCAAGGGATATTTTGACAACAATAAAAAAGAAGTTTCAGAAATATGTTTGTGAGAGTTTTCGGCGCTTTGTGAACTATTCTGGAGGTTGGGAAGTTCTGTGGGGTCAACATTTGTGTTTTGCATAGACTTTGAGATTATTTGAACTGGGATTTGAGGGAACATTGTCTTAATGATTGTCTTCCTTTTAGTTGCTTTGAAATCTAGAATCTGGGCCATATTCCAACACAGAGATGAAAGTTCAGTCCTCTCAACAATTGGATTGTGAGATATACAGTAGACAGAAGGACCATGCATCCTTACTGCATAATGTCTACCAAACTAAAAATAAATAGCTTAAACTATGGAGGCAATAGGTAATGTTTATGAAAAGTTCAGGTTGTGCCAGGTTATAAGTAACAAAGTTTTCTGAGAGCAGTGAATCAGAAAATGAGCTGAAAGCTAATGCCCTCGTCTACAGCTCAAGGATTAGCATAAAATTATACTTTGAAGGAAGAAAAAGAACAGCATTGCAACAGTGGGGTATTGTTAAGAATCGCTGAAATAGAGGGAGGGAAGAAAGAGAAGAAAAAAATCCTTACACCAGAACACTGCAAACCAAAATAATGTTTAGCAGAAATTTAATGATTCTTTTGGTGTGCTAAACAACAGATTAACTTTGTAGTACTTGAGTGAAAATTCAGAGAATTCAGACACAACACATCTGGAGAGCATCCCATAGCAAATGGTGAATGGCTAAGTAATCTATTTCAATAGCAAGACATGTAGTGATAATTTATTGTTTGTAACGAGGGCTCTGAACCTGCCATTAATGCAAAAAAAAAATTAAAAATTATCTGAAGCATAGATGCAGGAATTCCAGCAATCACATTTCTTAAGTGAGATATATCAGTCATGCATATTATTATTAAAGTATATAGTCATAAAAGTCATTGAAAAAGGACTCTTTTTGTCTATTCTATATAATCTTGCATATGAAGAGCAATGAAAAAAAAATGCAGCATGTACCTTTTATGCTACTGCATATGATTTTTTTATGGGCCATAGCTTTTTAGCTTGGTTCCTATTTTCACATTTCTTACATATGAGAGAGTGGCACAGATTAAATGCACATTAAGGACACGATTTCACAACATTGTGTTGGAGCAGGTTTAACCCATTATTTTGAAAGTATGCATGATAACATGTGATCTTTAAGCTTAACCTTTATCTCAAGCTGTTTAAAATGTTTTGTAGCTGTTCTTGTCTAAATGAATAAAGAGGATGATAAGCAGGGACTAGCATAAATAATAGCTGTCTTAAAAAGAGGAGAGAAGTTGATAGCTCGACAAATGGTAGCCACCTGTATCAGGAAATTAAAGAAAGAGTGAGTGTCCGATGGAAAAGAATGAGTGGAGACCTGACAGCAAAGAATAGAAATGGCAAGGGGAGAGAGTTCTTTTCAAAACACTCTGTATTTTAACCATGCAGTGCCACCTTTGAGCTCTGAATATAGGTTCATAATATCTTTGATTGTCTTCTGACTTCATCCTGCCACTGCAGCCTTAATTTCAGTGAGTTACAAGATTTCACCAATGTCAAAACCTGGCTTCTCAGATGAATACTTTAGCCTTCATTTTTGTGTGTGTTTTTGGGCCATGGTCTGTGCTCTTCCTACCACATCACACACTCTCTCAAGCTAGCGTAACAGAGGACAAGACTCCTCCTATACCTCCCTAAGATATTGAAAAACCAGCAGGAGTTCCTTGTGTGAACAAAAGTTCACCAAAGCAGACGTGATGATTAGCAATGTACAGTGAGTGACCAAAGACAAAGATCCAATTCATGGAATGAGAGCTGATGATCGGGGAGTAAAAAAAAAAAAAAAAAGATGCCTTTGTGAGGTCTGGGACAAAAAACTGAACCAATGGTTCCAATAGTGAGAAACCAAGCAAGAAATCAACATATTACAATTCACATTCTACATTTAGTGGAAGATTGTAACATCCTACTTAGAAGGCCACGTCACTGCAGATCATCACACCTTTTTCCTTGTATGTGACCCACACTCACAGAAACAAAATCGCTTGGTGAAGTTCTGCAACATGACCAGAGTTTCAGCTCTGCTGAAATGATACAGACCATCTCACTCTCATCTGTATCTTTTTTGTCATAAAGCCCATACTTAGCTTCCAGGAAAGCAAAATTCTTGTCTTCATTGATGCTTTTCTTTGTTTCGACCCATGTAATTATCTTCCTCTCCACAATTTAAAAGAGCACTGTGGGATGAAACTGCTCTAGAAGTACCCACTCCTAACTAGTTAATTTTGCTTTTCCATCCAACATATTGTTAGTCAAGAAGAAAATGTTTGTTACTAGCTTTACCCGAATCATCCAGAAAAGGAGACACACTTCACCATAGCAGGAAAAGCCTGCAATCTTCCTTTTTTAAGGTCTGACACATTCACCTCACCCAACACCACTTCTAAAACAAATTTGTGGGGATATTTCTATATGATATTGCTGGCATGGATTTGAAATCTGTAAAATTTATGTGTACGCTTCTCAAACTATTGGTATTTATTTTGGTAGTGGGCTTGTCAATTATGAGTTTGATAACAAGGCAACCAAAGTAGTTTCACTTGCCAAAAAAAAAGAGTCAAAAGCACAATTAAAACAAAAAATTATATCTTTGTCTCTACACAGTGTCTGACAGCAATGAAAATCTCCATACAAAAAAAGGTTTCCATACAAGCTTCTTGTTAACATCAGTGATAATTTATACGCTTGTATAACATGTGAATGAAAATTAACTTAAAAAAAGAAAATGTTATTGCCAATATGAAAAGTATTTAAAATGTTTGAAAGAATTTGAAACTCATTAAAAAGTACTTAGAGCTTACAGAGACTCACAGATAACATCTAATTAAAAAATCACAGACTCTTAAAAACATTTCAGCTGGAAGGGACCCATGGAGATCATCTGGTCAAACTCTTCCCTCCTTGGCCAAGAACAAGGGCCTTTCATCAACACTAGCTTGATTCTAACATGTTTATCAATGAATTACTCATTAAACCCCATGCTGACCATCTCCAATAATGGAGATGGTTCAGACTTGTGGTATACGAGCTTTTAAAGATATTACCTCTTGCACTGTCTGAAGGAATAAATTCCTCGGGAATAGTCTCCTTTGTGAGGTTGTCCCATCCCACCTTCTTAGTCCTTTATAGATCACAAAGGCCCTCTTCCTTTGTTACAAGCTCTTACATGTTGCTTATTTGAACACAAAGTCTTGTTTGGGATATACAACTTCCCATTGTGTTCAAATAGCCAGTGAACTTTTCTCTGACAAATGAAGTTTTCTATATAATATTCTGGTCTACTCTCAGATGTATTTCAGAGGTAATGTGTATATATTAGTTTCTTTATTTATTGACCTTTTCCCCTCACAAATAGGCCATAATTTACATTGAAAAATATTTTTAAAATATTATTCAATTTACATTAGAAGACAATTAAAGTTATATAACATGGACTCCCAAAAGAGTCCCTTATTGTAAGAAATATATATCAGGTATCCTGGGGGTTTCCCATATGGTTTTGGTGGATTGAGGGAGAACCACAAATATATATTTGTGACAGGAGATCATTTAGTCATTAAATGTTTAGTTAATAAAAGTGAAAAATAATAAAGTTGAAAGAACAAAACTGTAGTGGTTAAATCACCAATAATCAATCTAAAAATTTTCTGTAAGATGGGAAAAGTTCTGAAGTCTGGAAGGAAGAGAAGTCATCCCTGAAAAATGTTTCAGCTGTCTGGTACTGTCTTCTTGCCAATCCAAATAGAATCATAGAATCATTACGGATGGAAAAGACCTTCAAGACCATCAAGTCCAACCATAAATCCATCACCGCCTGTGAAACCATGTCACTAAGTGCCTCAACTACACGTTTCTTGAACACTGCCAGGGATAGTGACTCCACTACTTTCCTGGGCAGCCTGTTCCAATGCTTCACCACTCTTTCCGTGTAGAAATTTTTCCTGATATCTAACCTGAATCTCTCCTGGCATGACTTAAGGTCATTCCGCTTATCCTATCACTAATTGTTTTGGTCAAGAGACCAATCTTCATGTCACTACCTCCTTTCAGATAGTTGTAGAGAATGATAAGGTCTCCCTTGAGTTTCCTCCTCTCAAGACTGAATAACCCAAGCTCCCTCAGCTGCTTCTCATAAGGCCTGTTCTCCAGTCCCTTCGGCAGCTTTGTTGCCCTTTCTTGGACACGCTCCAGCACCTCACTGTCTTTCTTGCAGTGAGGGGCCCAAAACTGAACACAGTATTTGAGGTGCGGCCTCACTAGCAACAAGTACAGCGGGACAATCTCCTGCCTGGTACTGCTGACTACACTGTTCCTGATACAAGCCAGGAGACCGTTGGCCTTCCTAGCCACCTGGATGCACTGCTGGCTCACGTTCAGCTGGCTGTTGACCAACACTCCCAGATCCTTTTCTGCCACACAGCTCCCCAACCACTCTGCCCCAAACCTGTAGCACTGCATGGGGTTGTTGTGACCGAAGTGCAGGACCTGGCACTTGGCCTTGTTGAACCTCATACAGTTGGTCTCAGCTCATTGATCCTGTCTGTGCAGATGCTTCTGCAGAGCCTTCCTACCCTCAAGCACATCAACTGTTCCTCTCAGCTTGGTGTCATCTGCAAATTTGCTGAAGGTGCACTCAATCCTCTCATTCAGATCATCAATAAAGATTTTAAAGAAGACTGGCCCCAACACTGACACCTGGGGAACACTGCTGACACAACCAGTCGCCAGCTGGATTCATCTCCATTCACCACCACACTCTGGGCCCAGCCATCCAGACAGTTCTTCAACCAGCGAAGAGTACATCTGTCTAAGCCATGAGCAGACAGCTTCTCCAGGAGAAGGCAGTGGGAGACTGTGTCAAAGGCCTTACTGAAGTCTAAGTAGACCATATCCACAGCCTTTCCCTCATCCACCTGGTCTGAGAAGGAGATCAAGTTGGTCACTCAGGATCTGCCTTTCATACACTCATGCTGCCTGGGCCTGGTCCACTGGTTGTCGTGCACATGCTGTGTTTTTGCCCTCAGGATGATCTGCTCCATAACTTTCCCTGATAATGAGGTCAGACTGAGAGTCCTGTAGTTCTCTGGATCCTCCATCTGACCCTTCTTATAGATGAGTGTCACATTGGCAAGTCTCCAGTCATATGGGACCTACCCTCTTGATCGTGACCCTAGATAGATGATGGAGAGAGGCTTGGCAATCACTTCTACCTGCTCAACCCTCAGGTGGATCCACCTGGCCCCATAGACTTGTCAGCGTCCAGGTGGAGTTGCAGGTCACTGACTGTTTCCTCCTGAATTATGTGAGGTTTATTCTACTCACCATAGATGTCTTCCAGCTCAGGCACCAAGTACCTTGAGGATAATTGCTTTGGGTGTTAAAAGAGTGAAGCAAAGAAGGCATTAAGTACCTTAGCCTTGTTCTCATCCTTGGTGACCATGTTCCCTGACACATCCAAAAGTGGATAGAGATTCTCCTTGGCCCTCCTCTTCTTGTTAACCCATATACAAAAAAAAAAGTTTTCTTGTCTTTTATAAAGGTGGCCAGATTGAGTTCCATTTGAGTTTTTGCCTTTCGGATTTCTGCTCTACATACCCTAGTGCTGTCCTTTTATTCTTCCTGAGTTGTCTGTCCTCCTTCGAAAGGTGGTAAATTGTCTTTTTCTTCCCCAGGTCTCAGTGATAGGTGCCTATTCAGCCAGGCCGGTCTTCTTCCCTGCTGGCTCGTCTTTTGGCACATGGGAACAACCTGTTTCTGTGCCTTTAAGATTTCCTTCTTGAGAAATGTCAAGGCTTCCTGGACCACTTTGCTCTTTAGGACTGTCTCCCAAGGGACTCTCCCAACCAATGTCCTAAACAATCCAAGTCTGCCCTCCAGAAGTCCAAGGTAGTGGTTTTGCTGATGCCTCTCCTGACTTCACCAAGAATTGAAAACCTTATCATTTTGCGGTCACTATGGCCAAGATGGCCTCCAACCACCACATCTCCCACCAGTTCTTTTCTGTTCCCAAAGAGCAGGCACAGGGGTGCACCTCCACTGGGCGCACCAGCTGTGACAGGAAGTTATCTTCCATGCACTCCACAAACCTCCTGTGAGACTGTTTGCTCTCTGCTGTGTTATATTTCCAACAAACATCTGGTAGGTTGAAGCCCCCCATGAGAACCATGGCTGCGGATTGTCAGACTTCTGCTGCTTGTAGAATGCCTCCTCTGTCTCTTCATCCTGGCTGAGTGGTCAAAGCAGACTCCCACCAGGATGTCGGCCTTATTGGCCTCCCCGCTGATCCTGACCCATGAGCACTTGACTTTTCCGTTATCCACTTGGAGCCCCATGCAATGGAAATGCTCTCTAATATATAGCGCTACCCCATCTCCTTTCATTCCTTACCTGTCCCTTTGGAAGAGCCTGTAGCCATCTGTTGCAGCGCTCCAGTTGTTATGACAGAGGTCCCACCACATCTCAGTGATGGCAACAATGTCATAGTTTTCCCGATGTGCCGGGGTCTCTAGCTCCTCCTCTTTGTTGCCCGAGCTGAGTGTATTGGTGTAGATGCACTTCAGCTGGGCTAATGAGCTTCCCTCCAACCCTGGCTTGCTGACCTTAGGTTCATCACTAGTGATCCCAGTTTTATCCCTCTCCCCTTTCATTCTAGATACTAAAAATCCATAGAGAGATTATTCATGATTTCTGAATCAAGATTAAAATAAAACAGAATAATTCTACATCACATTTTCTTTAGTATTTTCTGCCAGGTTTCTGATGTGGGGTCAGTTCAAAGATTTTGGAGAATATGTTCTGATAGGGTTTTATTCTTTGAAATAAAGGCAAAATTCTTGGCATAGTATATAATTTAGGATGATCAATTGTAGCATGTGTCTATCCATCTTTCTTTTTCAGCATTGCCAAAGTGCTTGTATCCATTATTTAAGAAAAAATGAATCAAACTCATATGTATTTCATGACTACAACATACTACATGTGGAAACTACATCAGGAGTGTTTCAGGATTGGAAAAAAATCTCTCCCACTCAGCCTCATCAGCTGCTGTTGCAAACTCACATGTTATGGAAACATTTTTGCCTTCACTGTCTTTGTTCTAGAACATCACTGTATTTACAGTCAAAATTGTCTTTAATTTTCAGCATACATCTTTTCAAGATCATTTTCTACTCATTTATTCTTGAGTTAAGATTATGCTTTCACTTAACTAATTGCTTTATTGCCATTGAACATTTTGAGATGGCAATAAAATACCTCCTGCTCTTGCTTTGCTGTGCTAGGCAAAGCCTAGGTAAGGCTGTGATAGGCAAAGCCAGGTTCTTCAGTTTGTTCTGTTTCGTTATCTCTGCCTCTGTGGGTTATCCCATTGCCTTCAATTCAGGTTTTCATTTGTATTCTAGATTTCTAGAACACGGGTAACCAGATTCATGCACAGTATTCTGGACAGTATCTTAGATGATGGAAAAATTAGTTCCCCAACTCTAATGAAAATGCTTTGCAGAATAAATCCAGTAATTACCTTTTCCATGATTGTTTCCCACTTGTGGATTGTAACCATTTTATGATTAACTAATGCAAAATCTTTTTCCTTCTTTACCAATAACATTTGAATTTTGTTAACTCTCAAAGGTATAAATTTCTGATTCTCACTGTTCTGTGTCATTTTATTGTAGTTATGATTCAGGCTGATTATTCAAGTTGTCTGTGTTTAATATTTTACTTTATATAGTCCTCAGGAATAGCACCAGCAGCTTCCTTTCACCTTAACACTTCTCCTTCAATACTAACTCGTCATATCCACTGAAAACAGTTCTACCTCCAGTACCCAGTAATTCTTTACAAAGCACAATGTCAGCTTGCTCAAATTCAGCTAGATTACACATACTCTGTTTAACTTGGTCCTGCACACACACACACACGCACGAAGCAACTGGACATTTTCTTCACACTTCATCCAAAACACAGCACACTGATAAAAAGCAGAATGGCTCTGCAATCAGAAGTAATCAGAAGCAGTAGCAATCAGAATCTTTCTTCCTTCTTAAATGTGTTAATCCACAGCCATGGGAGGACACTGGATAGTTTCATTTTAAAATATCTTGCCACTGATCTTGTAAATTCCTTTGCTAATGCTCTCAGAATTCTGGAATGGACATGAAGTCCAGAGTTCTTACACAAACATAGGCAATTTCAAACTTTTTATTTCCTATAGCTAGCTATCTTGCCCTTTCTCATGGGTATAGCACTCATTCAAAATTCAAATGAAACATTAATTTAGTAGTAGGACAACCTTTCATTCATTCTTCCTTCTACAAACTGCAAATTAGTCTTCCTTTTGCCCTCACTATCATTTTATTTATAAGGCTTACAATCCTTTTATTCTATGGTCTGAAATTCTTTGTGATGTCTAATGTGGTTCAACTCTTGTTATCCTTAAAAGTCTTCACTATTTTCTCTATACTACATTAACTCTACAGTGTCATTTGCTGTGCTTAATAATCCCTCTTTCCACCTATATCTTCCTATTTATACCTTTTCTTATTTTTTCTCATGTTTTAAAGATGGTTAATTTTTCAGCAAGTTTGATAGTCTGAATCTCAGCTTTGGATGCATTTCCAACAAGTGTTTGCTCCTTTGACTTAGAGAAAATCTAACTCTTATCTATGTTCTACCCTCCTAGTTCCTTAGTCCAAATGATACTGCTGATTTGATTCACTTAGTTAAGTACCCATATTCAAGTTTCTAAGATAAGCAATCAGAATTCAGAAGATACCAGGTTAAAAGTTGTCTATGCAATTTTAATTCAGAATCTTTATGCATACACAAAGAACCACATATTTCTATTTCATTCAACAGACAAGATGGACAGTATTTATTTGGTACATAATCATTCACAATCATTATTTCTAACCACATTGTTCAGTAGAGTGCTTCCACAATTACTTAGTGTTCAGCATCCAAAATCTTCACAGAATACACACACATTTGCATTTCTCCGCATTTCGTTCTGCATATCACCTATTTTAGCTTAGCAACATGCAGCTTATGATCCCATGAAATCATATTTTACTGATTGGAAAGGGATGAAAAAGGCTAAATTCAATGACAGAACTGTTACAGCTATCGTCCCCCAAGATTTCTTTATCATATTCTTTACCTTAATATTCCATAATAAGTGACAGTGATTTTTGTAACTGAATTTCTGAGACCTCACCCTGGAACTGTCAAAAAACTCTTAAAAACAATAACTACTAAGTATGTTGTTTGTAATCAAACATGCTAAACAGATTTAACTGATTGCCTAAATTCATATAGAAAATCTTTCACAAAGGAACACAAAGGAGCCCATTCTCCCATTCCACCTCCATTCTCTAAGATGGGTAGGAGTAATCTTTCTATGGCAACATTTAGCTAATTTAATTAATAATCCTACTGTTACAGCACTGCAGTCTGTCCTACATGCACCTCTGTATCTTTTCTCTCTGCCCTGAGCATAAGAAATTTGGCTTCTGTGGCCAGCTGCAGGAGAATGCATAGATCTTAGATAGCAAAACAACAAAAAAACAAGAACAACAAAAAGGTTAACTCCTAAAAATAGATTACTTTAAATTAATGATTTAGCCATTCGCTGGTGGAATGGGGAGTTTCCTCTCAGTTCATCGGGTGCCCAATTTGAGGTCATGGGTTCCCCTAGGCAACATAGTACCCATGAGTTATACGTTAGCCATGCTGAAGTGGAGGCCCCATGTGGCTCTACTTCCTAGTCTTTAAGCAAGCAACAGTAGTTCACTCCAATGTGAAAGAAACAGAAATGTGGATTTACTTGTCTGAAAACTAATCTGATTACACAGAGTTGTGAGTTATGCAGGAATTTACAGCAAGCCTGATCTTACTTACTTTTAAGTGGTAAAATCTGCAAGTTCACAATTGCAATGCTTGCAACAAATCATGCTATTGTGAGGACTGAGTTAACAGTGCCTGCCAACAGCTTAGAGGGACAAAACAATGTGATCAGATATTCCCAGAGGGAACATAAGAACTCCATGGAATATATGGGGGCATAATACAGGCCTCAGGCAGCTGGGCATTGACACCTACGCAAATATTGTCTAGCTCGACAGACAGTATGACAACAGTTGGCACCACAGAGACTGAACTACAAAACAACAGAAATATGGAAGACCCAGGAATCCAAAAAAAAAAGTGAAGGATGACGTTTTCTTTAATGCTTTTTGCTAAATAGCAGCAAGCAAAATTACACAGAGGAAAGATGCTGTGTCCCATCTGCTGCCATTCAGCTATCCCTTTAATTAACCTGGATCTTGAAAGGACTGAAATAAGGCACAGGTTGCTTACTTTTGACAGGGATATATGTTTGTAAGTTGTACCAAAAGCAAGAGAGATGTAACGGATGGGTAGGCATCTCAATGAAACACTACAACTCTGAGTGCAAAACCATGTGTCTACTAAGCTTCTGTGTTAACTGATCTCCCTCTTCATAGGACTAAAAAGAGATGCCCTTTCTTGAGTTTCCTACCAGTATTTGCCTTCCACTTAAGTGGAATGGGGCTAGTATTAGGTAAGGCTATCTAGAAAAAGAGGATATTCATGAAGGAGCATTTTTATTTGAAATTATTAATTAGTGACTGATATAATGAAGTCATTAGCTATTTTGCATTTGTCTTTGGATTTTAGTTGATCTAAGTCTTATTTGTATTTTAAAGAACTATTATATCAAAAGAAAAATATGAAAATCTGATAAAAATTGAGCTCAGTACCACCAGCCAATTCCGTGTAACGCTAGGGCAATATGCCACATCTTATTTCATTGGAAACGCTGACTTAATCCCACAAATGGGAGTCAGATCAAGAGGAAAGTTGCCAACAAAGAAACATAAGGTCCTAGAAATACTACAACAAAGATACTGTGAGCAAAATTATTGTATAACATATAATAGTGTTTCAGAGAATGCTTTTAAAAAAAATAGTTTCAATGCAGTACAGCAGTCTCAGGAGCAATAAAGAAAGGATCACCTTAGATTTTCGATATCTTCTCTACTACTTGGTACAGCCCATGTGAGGTTGGACTTTTGCCATGCCACTCATGAGGTTAAAATTCACTTCATGTTAAGTGCTCAGAGAAAGCATCCTAACAAGTTGCACCCAGGCTGGTGGTTAAGACAGTTCTTTGAGAGTCCTACAGCCTGCTGATTTCAGCATTCTTTTTGTCTACAGGGGCTCTCAGAGAGAAAGGAGGGAATGAAAACATGAATAGTGAACCTGGGTTTCTGTCTCTCTCTCTCTCTCTCTCTCTCTCTCTCTGTTGATCCACATATGTGAGTTCAAGGAACCTGGTCCAATTGGAGAAAAAAGGTTATTAAAGAAAGTTTCTGAAAATAACAAATATGAAATTCAGCAAATTATCAAGGCTAATATAAAACAAGAAAAAATCATAAAAATAAGATTTTTTAAATTGAGTTAAAAGAAATAAAAGAATCATAATTCTGAAATGACTGTAAGTTTTAAGATGTTTGAAAACACTCACATGTGGCCAGTCTGTTAGGGATAAATCTTGCCTAAGTCTTAGATGTTAAGCTGAAAAGAAATGGAGGTCTCATTGCTTTTGCAGATGGGAACTTTGGCATAAATATAAATTCAATGCCAGATGAAGACTCATGGTAGAGTCTTCTTTTATTACATAATCACCAACATGAAGCTGCACTGTACAAATATGGCAAATGAATGCAATTAATGTCTCTGGGTAGGCAAAATCTGACTTTTAGCTTCATACTTAGACTTCACTGTTACTTAAAGCAAGTTTGATTTCTGTGGTCACTTCTGACTGCGAATGTGAAGAGTTTAGTCAATGAACACTTTTGTGATCACTTGTTCTCTGAAATCTGTTTCTGACCCAAGTTTGACTAGAGGCCTTAAATTATAAAGCTTAGATCTTTAGTATTCCAGGTGTACACTTACTATTTATTCTTGAAAGCAGTCTTGTTACTCTATTTGCAACACAGGTTTTCTGAATCTAGCTCCCTATTTCCTTCATAAAGTTTGTCTTTTATTTGTTTTGTGTCAAAGGACAGCAATTTCAAAGGATTTGCTTTGGCAAGCAAAGAAAATTTTTCTCCAGTATTTTATTTTATCTGCTCCATTGAAAAGAGTTCAAATGTTAGTCATAACCGAACTCGAGAATTCATGACTTACACAGATGGAAAGGTTGCATTCTAAGTACTATAGAAGAGAGAATACTAACAAAGGTCCATAGACTGTTTGAGCTCAGGTGGACAAGCAGGGAAGTGGACAGAAAAAAAAATGGAAAAAAATATCTGATAGGCCAAAGGGTTGTGCTGCCATTGAGAGGGACCTCAACAGGCTGGAAAGATGGGCACATGAGGTTCATCAAAGAGAAAGGCAGAGTTCTGCACCTGGCAAAAAATAGCTCTATGGACCAGCACAGGCTGAGGGCCAACTGTCTGGAAAGCTGCTTTCCAGAGAAGGACCAGGGGATCTTGGTGGACATCAAGTTGAACAGGAACCAGAACTGCATCCTTACAACAAAGAAAGCCAAGGAGCCTCTTAGGCTGCGTTAAGAAGAGTGTTGCCGCTAGGTCAAGGAGCATTAGCTTCCCGCCTTTACTCAGCCCTGGTAAGACATATCTGCAGTCCTGGGGTTCCTCAGGACAAGAGACAAATATGCATATTGGGGCAAGTCTAGTGAAGGGTTACAAAGATGATTAAGGAACTGAAGCATGCAAGGAGCGGCTGAGAGAGCTGGGGCAGTACCTTGGAGAAGAGAAGGCTCGAGGAGGTGGGGGTCTTATCAATGTGTATAAAAATCTGATGGTAGGGAAAGGAAATAAGAGAGAACTAGACTTTTAGTGATATCCAGTAACTGGATAGCGGTAATGGGCACAAACTGAAACACAAGAAATTCCACATGAACATCAAAAATATGGATATTGCAAGGATGGTCAAGCACTGGAATGAACAGGTTGCTCAGGGATGTTGTGGAGTCCCTATCCTTCAGGATATTCAAAGCTCAGCTGAACACAGCCCAAGCAATCTGCTCTGACAGAACTTGTTTTGAGCAGGGGCCTGAACTGGATGATCACCAGAGGTCCCTCCCATCTGAACCATTCTGTGATTATCTATTACCATTCCCACATGAAAAGCAACCTTGTTTATTAAGCACCTTTCATATAATGCTTTGATTTTGCATTAAAAAAAAAAAAAAGTATTTTCAGTACTTCTCTTGGACTGCTCAAAGCCAGAATTAACTGTGCAGGAAACCCTGCCTTTCCTGTTATTATTGAGATTTTTTTTTTCTAATATTTCAGCCAAAACAGACTGGCTGGTAATTAATGCTGGTCACAATACCAAAACAAACAAACAAACAAACAAACCTGCCTTGATGGCAAGAGAAAAATATTTTAAGAGGAACATTTGAGTTGCCAAAATCAGCTAGACACAATTAAAAAAAAAAAAAAAGTTTTTAGGAAACTAGACACTGTTAAGACTGTAATTTTATCTCTGATTAAAGTCAAATTGCCCTTTTTAGAAAGAGCATTAATATTATTAAGATTTAATAAGAAACTATTCCTTTGTACTAACATAATTCTAGGAGGCTTGCCACAGAAAATAACTTAACTAATCATCAGTTCTGAGATCTGGAAACTGTTTCCTCACACTATCTTTATACTTCCATCAAAGGAATTATCTAGACAATGAATCCTTGAAATTCAAGGCTCCATGAATTGGGTCACTTCATCCCAGATTCATTAGCCTTACAGATAAGGCTTGTTCTTTTCTCTCAGACAAAATCTAGTAGCACCTGCAAATGTCACAATCTTTGTACAATGACTGTGTTTAATTCGTGTGTTTATAAAGAAGCTTAATCCTGAACCTGTGGTTCATAAAATAATTCATAATGAAAAATATATTTCTTTAACAGCATTATTTCTTTGATAACGCGGTTAATGATGACAATCTCTGTCCAAGGTGCTTGCTCCTCCTCACATCATCTCTCTCCCTCATGCCAGTGCAGTTGAGGGGAGCAGAGAACCAGACCAAAGGGCTGATCCAGCAGAAATACAGCTTTCTCAGATAGCTTGTATCCATACCACAACTCTAATTCATTTTCCTTCATGGTTAGTCAGCAGAATGGTATTATAGGATGGGAACCACTTAAGCTGGTTTAAACATTGCTGCTGCCAAATTGAATTTTTCCTACTGTCTAATTAAGGGAGATTAAGCACTTTATTTCAGTATAGGTTAATATTACACAAATAGTTTGGCAAAGTCTCTGTAGCTTATGGAGCTAACTGTTTATCCTCCAGACAAGTGATAACTGCATGTGATTACTTCTAGGGACACCGGCATTATGACTGGATGAGGATGACACTGCTCAGGAAACAAATGGGAAAGCTCCTTCTTGATTTCATTACTGAAAATCAAGGTGAGAGAGAGAGAAAAAAGAGAATTAAAAAAGGGAAAATTAATCTAAACAGCCTTCCAAGGATCAGTTGGATTGTGAAAGCTGGCTCCAGAATAGATCTGTTCTCATAAGTGCAATTTAAGGATATGAGGCTGAAAAAAGGAAAAAAAAAAAAAAAAAAGGAAAGAAAAGGAAAGAAAAGGAAAGAAAATAAAAGAAAAGAAAAGAAAAGAAAAGAAAAGAAAAGAAAAGAAAAGAAAAGAAAAGAAAAGAAAAGAAAAGAAAAGAAAAGAAAAGAAAAGAAAAGAAAAGAAAAGAAAAGAAAAGAAAAGAAAAGAAAAGAAAAAGGAGAGAATCCCATTAAAGAAGCTGTATTATCTAGTGTTTCACCAGCAAGAGCATAAAAGGAACCTTTGGTGAAAACTTGCTACTATCAGTGGTGGATCTATCAGTGGTTTTCACATTTATTCCACTGTTTTCATGAAACTTTCAAACTCTCTAGAGGACCTGCTAGTTAGAATAAAAGAGGGATTGAAAAGAATTTCTGTATCAGTTTTGTGAAAACATTCTGCTACTCACTACCAGTTTCTCTGAGTAATGAGTGGCTGAAACAAAGCAAAATTTAAGAAAAAAAAAACATGCAATTCCATTTTAGAGATTTCAGCTCCTTCTTAGCTTTTAAAAGTACAGTTAAAGATTTCCACTGATATAAGGGAATATAAAATATGGTCAGATATACAAATTACGGTTGAACGGTTTATCAACTTTCTTTTTTAATAGAAAACAGAGAGAACATATTAAATGTTAAGTATTATTTCAATGCTAAAATGAATAATTGATCTGCATAAGGACACTGTGAAAAGACCATTCAGTCGGTGAAAAGGTCGTTGAAGAGTTCTGCACAAAAAGCAGACTGGCCACACAAAGACCCATTTAAATCTTTGTTTTCCTTTAAGACCGAAGGTCTCTGAAATACTTGAGTCATGCAGACTAAATTGTTTTGGCTTCATGCAAACTATGAAAAGTTTGCATGTGGTCATGAAAGGCATCTGCTAATTGCCATATTCTTCTTTAAATCCACCAAAAAGCCCAGTTTTAAGACTTCTCAGAGCATTTCTCACCACAGTTTTTCAAAAGCTCTTGCTCAGATTATCCATTACTTAGTACTTAAACTGTACTTTCAGAGTACACTGTAAAAAGGACTTATGGAACCATGGCACAGCTTATAGCCTTATACTGAAGGCTGGATTAGATCCTTACATGGTCCCTGGTCATAAGAGAAGGAAAAAAAAAAAAAAAAAAAAAAGAGTTAGAATCTCATCCAAGCTGTTGAAATTCCCTTTTATACACAAGAGTTTAATACCCATGCACTAGTGCTCAAAACTATTACTTCAGGGAGGCAGGGAAATTTGAAACAAATGTAGAAACTGTAATTACAAAAAATATATACTGACCAGCTGGAAAGGAAATGTGAAGCACTCCTATATCCTATATCGCTACTACTACTTCTTTCCCAGCATGAAAAAAAAGCAGAAAGAAGCGCATTTGCAAAATCAAACTTGCATTGCCGAGTGCACTGGTGACAATGTATTTGAAAAGAAAACAGACCCTCATAAGGGGGCTGATAAAGAAAATTTTGATGGTTACTACTGGAATGTTAAAGCAGGAAAAAAAGACAGAAGAAAATAGTTTACTTCAAGCTTCCATTTATATATATTGTCTTGACTATCCACTACACTAAATTTCATGGAAATAAATTTAAACAGGCTGAATTATTTTTCATTGGAAATGTGAAATATGCTAAATATGGTTAGTATTCATAATGAATCGCCAATGTGACCTGTAACAGCAACATATAAAAAATACAGACTTTATTTCATGCTACTACCCTGAAATAGCTAGATAGGGGCATTTTGTCTTTTACATTTGCAGAAATGGAACATTCCTGCATACGTAACAGGCTGACACCACACATTTCAGAAGACACTTCGCAACATGCAAAATCTCCCATCAGTGTCTTGTCCTGAACTTGGCACTTCAATAACCATTGCAGCCCAACAATAAGGAGTTTTTAACTTTCCTTTCAGTAGTCTTAAATTTACTTACTGCATTGTAAATGTAACTGTTACCCATATGAGAATATAGTTCCTCTTTTAACCTTGTCAAGTTTTTGGTCTCTATAGCTTCCGGAGCACAAATGCCTGTGCTTCTACCTCAGCTATAGCTGTAGCCTCTTTCTCAGTGACACAAATTATGCTTTCCACAAGGACACACACATTTCCCTGAAGCAGAAGTTAGTTTGTTGTTGGAGCCACGTTGCAAAGTGCACAGGCGGGTGAAATTTATCTGTCAAGTATACTGAAGTCCTTCTGTTATATATACACATATATATTGATATATACTGATATATATTGATAGGAAAACCATAGGTGAAGCTCTTCACAGGACATAAGACAAAGCTAACTAACATCAAAATTTGGGAAAAAGAGTAGTAGCCCAAGGCAAGCCTGTCTGAAATTGTATACTGCTATCAACCTACAGGTAATGCAATGGAGCTAGCCCTCCTCTCATTAAGAGGTCGTTCGAAGCAACTCAACTTGCTGATCTCAAGACCATATAAAAGCTAGCAATATATACTTCTAGCATGGCCCAGCTCATCCAGGCAGTTCGTTCAAGGATCCTGTCTCCTGAGGACCCTCATACATTTGCAGTAATTATTGCAGCTCAAGATATCTTTTTTTTTTCTCCTTTAGAAGAAAAGAAAAACTACACACTGTGCTCTGCAAATGGAGAAAATAGATTGCACAAAGAGTTTTGAGAGGAATATTTTATATTTCAAAATATAAAGAAAGGCTGCCAACCCAAAAACATTTTTGAGCTCAAAAAAAAAAAAAAAGTTATGTAATTGAGGCTAAGATCAATAGGATTTACAGGTGCTAACAACATTTTGCATAAAGAGTTGCCAAGAGAGGATGCTCCACTTGCTAGTCTGCTTTTGAGGAATATCAGAACAATGCTATCCTAAATTTTCCTCACATAGTCAGCTTTAAAAAGGTGTTTTCCTACTTCTGATGTTAACCAGAGATGTTTTCTCATTTTTTTTTCTAATACCAAGTCTGTTGGTGTGGTGAATCAGTTTGGGGAGTGCAAACACTGGTGTTGCCAGCAGTCCATGGTGCTGATGGAGAGATTTATATTTGAATATGGTCAGTGTCCTCAGCCTGCAGCTGGAACGGATTATTTCCAAGATTTTTTGAAAGGTCAGTTGGTGCGTTTCTGTGTCAGCATTGTCAAGGATTTATGGACAGCAAGAAAAGGTCAATAATGCACACAAAATGGCCTGCCAAAATGAGTTGTGATCTACTAGTGGCTTGTTGCCCTACAAAGTTCCACTAAACTGGAGATAACATACAAAATACCCACTTGCTAGTTTACCATGTTGTCTGGCAAATCCTCAGCATAGCTCAGGTTTCCTGGTGAGCTATGAAAAATAGTATTAAAAGTCACTATAGGAAAAAAAATGAGTATACAACTTCTAATTATCCATTATCATTTCATGTGCTTCCACAAAATATTGTAGTGTTCACTGAATTTTCATGAGTGTCCATGGCGTGCACACTGAGAACATCTGATCGTATTTGTTATATTTACATTATTGCAGTATAAATCTTTAATTGTGCACTGTTTTCATAAATGTGAGGCTGCTGCCTATCTTTTATTAAGAAAAGAAGAAGCTTGACAGATTGATATTGGGAGATTTTTTAATGGCTAGTGAAAAGGACTTGACTATGTTGCTACATTTTACAAGCAGCAACCAGCGATGGCTGCACATGAGAAACAGAGCACATCACAGACAGATAATCTTCCCTCCATCCCTGCCATCCAGATTGTATCCAGACCATCCTATGTATTAGTAACTGACTGACCTATCCTTCCTCATTTTGGACCCATTTAGCTCTTGGCGAGCAATCAGAATCTATAGCGTTAGTAAGTGCAGAAGAGAAGGACTGTCAAAGTCATCTGTCAACACCAGCTGAGCTCAAACCGAGTACAGCAGCCTTCATCACACATTGCTATTTCTGCCATATTAGCGGTAGTCCCAGTCTCACCAGTAATGTTAAAAACAAACCAGACCCAAAGCCAAAGGGACTTATGACAAGCACTGAGCTATTCCCAGGACAGGGGCACACTAAGCCTTGGCACATTGACCTCCTCCAGAGTTGACACTTCCCCCTAAGCAGAGAGACAAAACCCAGACTCATCTTCTGTGCTCCAGCCAGAAGATCCTGCTGCAAGCAACAGATTATTGTTCCTTATAAAATCCTTCATTATTTCTCTAGGCATTGCACTGTCTTCATCTTCAGATCTTTTTCTGCCCTTGTCTCCGAACCACCACAAAGTGCGCCCTACTCTGACACCTCATTTGGGCCTAGTCTGAAGTCCGTGGGTGTCTGTGCCCTCTGCCATGCACAAATGCACTGAGTCAGCACAGCTACAGCATTTTGCATCAGATGGATGTCTGTCTCTTGACCTGCATCTATTTTATTGTCATTATTGGTTAAATTATGAATTGAATTGAAGAAGAAATTAAATTGATTATGTTTTTGTTTTTTTTTTCTATCAACTATTATCTATTGTTAGATGTTGTTAGTTGTTTCTGTGTCTTGCAGCCTTTTCGCAGAATGATTAAAGTTAGAAGGATCTTTGAAGATCATCTAGTCCAACCCCACTTCTTTTCAAGGAAGTCAATTAAACTTCATATAAGCAGTTAGAGATGGTCTGTCTGCTTTCACATTTCATTTATCTCTTTGCTCTAGCTAGTTTTTCCTAGCTCTAGCATCTCCAAGGATGACAAATTACCTTGAAGAAAGTCGCATGCTGTAGAGGTAATATTTACCAAAAGTAGCTTGTCATGATTGCTCTGGCTTTTAAGAAAGTCTGAAGCTTTCGGGCCTAAGTGAATGACCAAAGACATTACTCCAAAAGTTTACAAAACAAGTCATATAGATCACATTGCCCAATTATGCATCACCCAACATGTGAAATGCCGCAAGCAGTCTTGCTGACATATTCTGATAGTCTTACATCAGGCAATGGTAAAATGAAGATGGGCTCCTCTGAAAATAAACATGGAGGGAAGCTACTTCTAAATCTCAAAATAGTACTTCATTCTGAGCTTTGTTCGTTGCTGGGATTCATTCCAATTCTAATGAAACAGTCATATTTCCACATTACGTTTCCATCTTTCATTAAAGTGGAGCCAGAAAAGCACTTAAGCACATGCTTAAAACTTCAAAATACATTCTGAACGTATTGCCTAATTCCTGTGATATTTTTGTTCACTGGGGGTCTTCACAAGTTCAGACTAATACTGGAAATTGGCTTTGATTTAGATAAAAGCATTTTTGTCCTAAATGAGGTCAAACACAACGAGGCCCAAACCTGAAACCTTCACATATGCTAGGGAAGACAGACACTATCATTATTCCCTACATTCTCTCAGTTTAAACATGGGCCAGCTAGATGCAATAGGAAGAGGAATAAGTAACCCCTCTAGTTTTCTTCCTTCAGGCAGCTGTCCCGGTTGCTGGTCTGCGGGCTTTGTAAGCATCAAGGGCAATGACTGTTTTCAGCATGGTTGCTCCTTCAATACAGTGTTATCCAAAATGAGATTTAAAACATCTTAAAATGGTGGCATAGCAGCTTTCCTATCCAGGTTTTTAGGACATTCCCAAGCCTGTATTTTCACCAATGACTTTTCTTTGTCAAAGAAAATGTATTTTGTACTGTAGGATGTTCTCTCAATCATTTCCCCCTCAGGAAACTCCTGTCTTCTTGTAAAATCTGGGGGTTTCCTTTGTGGCTCAAAAGCCACAGGTTCAATTCTTACTCCAGTTTTAAATTAATATTTTCTTCAGTAGTCTTCACAAGGCAAGTTCGGTTCCCCAAAAGCAGGAGCAAGCTATTTTAATACCTAGTAACTCAGGCCTCTAAAGGGATTCAAGCTGCTCTTTATACTTTCCAGAAAGCCTCACTCTGAATCACATCTTCCCAGCGTCTGCTCCCTATTCTCACCTATTCTCTTTCTTTCACCTGGGGAGCTAGGTAATGTCTGGCCCAAGTACAGTGAGGCCCCCACCTCCTTCCAGGCCCATCTTATTCTAGAACAACATTGTTTATAGATTCCACATGGTGGATCATTACTGTTGTCCTTGATTCTCTGTCCCTCACTTTCCTCCCGTGCAATAAAAGAGAAGAAGTAACACATTGTAAAAGAATGCGTTTGCAAGATACAACAGACATCTGCCTCTCCTTCGGAGGCTGCTGTGAGAATACAGTTGCTACTTATTTTGCCAATTTGACCCCCAACAGGTCTAGGGCCTCTCAGAGCAATTGTGCGTGAACATATCAATCTGTTCATGAGCGATAGTGTCTGGAATGGCCACTGAGTCTATATTTTCGCATTGTAATTGGCAGGCACAGCACAAAGACTGTGCAAATTGTTGGTTGTGTTACAAAAGTTTTAAAGCTCCTTAGAGAGAAGTAGTGAGTGAACTGTTCTTTTTGGAAATATATATATATATATATATTCTTTCCTTTTTTAAAAAGCAAATATTCCTCCTTTGAGGCAGCAAGGCCTCACACACACCCGGGTAAGGCCAGGAAGAAGTCCTACTTCCACTTTCAGAACTTGAGACAAAATGCGTTGTACATTCTTAAGAAAAAGCAATCCACCCCAACTTGGCCACATAACTTGCCTCAGATCTGTCTGCAACAGATTAAAAATTAGTAAGAATAATTTTGCCAATTAAAACCACCTGCTGTTTGACTTATGATGACTGTACAACATCTAGGAATGAAGAAGCATGGTGGATACTGCTGTCAAAAAGGCTCACTGTGCTGCTGCTTTCTCTTTTGCACCATCTTAAATCAGCAGTATCTCAGGTCAAATTATTGCAATTAGTCTGCTGTAAAACTGTCCGGAGGAGGACTGCTTCTGATTGCCATGGAGGCAGCTCCCCCTTACAGCTGAGATGAAAAACTCTAACCACACACTCGGTGTCCTGTCAAGCTTAACAGCATTTGGAAGTCTATTTGTATGTCTCATTTTCTTGTCTGCTAGCCATAGGGCCATTGCCTATGGGAAAAAAATCAGGTTTTCTCTTATCGTTGCATAGAAAAGGATATAAAAACATTAATAACCCAACAGCACATGTTTTACTGGGTAAATTAAGAATAATGAACATATAAAATATTGACTTTAATAGAATCTGCAGCATACACTCTGACTGAAAGAGAAATTGCTATTTTCCTAGTTAATCGGACTTAACTAGGCAAGTCTTAGGACTTAACTAAGGCAAATCTTTTATTACTTCCCAAGCAAAAGACAAAAACTATTTTAAAAAAATGGTGATTTTTTTATCCTTCACTGAAGATCTGATTTCATTCCTTGCACAAGGAAAACTGTTCTTGGAGCTAAGATATTTCTGGAGTGAGGAATGTGGAACTGGGCATACTTGTTATAGTGCTAAAATTATTTTTGCAGAACAAAAGATTACCGGTCAACCAATACAAACAACGATGACCTAGATGTAAGCAGGGCATCTGAAACTTTCTTTTCAAAGTTCAAAGATGCTTTAATACCTGCCTTCCATCCTACTTACTTTCATGGTGTTATGTCTATCCTTTTTCTACCTGTATCAGGCAATTTTCAGCTGGAATTATAATTACTTCTGCTTGCTTCTTTTTCTCCTTGTAAGCACCTGAATGATTTTTACCTTAGTCATTTTGTCCTCCACCTTCTGAAATCTCTATAATCTGAATATATCTATTTGATCAAAATCAAATCAAATAAATTAAAATCTGTGTACTCTAGGGCAGAACCAAGAAGTTCCTTCTGACAATCTCATGGTGTACAAGGTAGGACTGGTCAAGACAGTGACTTTAATCCTTCACAGTTGCAGGAACCAAGCAATAGATACCTGCTTTCCAAGGGGATGGAGGGATATAAAGTTAAACCTTTTTCACTAATCATAAAAGGAGGCCTGTGGGAAGAAGGACAAGTGATTACATGTGGAACACAGTACAGTGGGAGGGACACTAAAGATTTTAATCCAAATAGACTCATATAACCATTACTAAAACTCATAACTCATAAGCACCTCAGGTGCTTATTATTAGTTTACTATTACTACGTTTAACTGACAATGGAAGCGAATTGGACAAATCTGTTTGAAATCTCATATTCATAATGTTCTTTTACATCAAAAAGTAGTTGTACCTTTGTACTTGTCAGGCCCTGTTCACCATTACTCTGGGACTATTTTTTCAATTTTAACACTATTTTTAACACTATTTAATTTGAACTGGGTAAAATTTTTTTTTCTTCTATCATAGTCAGGACAATGTAATTCATAGTGTCATGCAGATAGTGAATCATTTGAATTGCCATTCTGTTACACATAGTTTACATTGGCTGGAGCAAATAAAAAGACAAGTGCAATCCATATTGCAAATGCACCATATCAGGGTGAATTTGAATGCTTTTTCCTTGTTCTTATTCACTTCATGGAATTTATGTGGTCTTTGTAGTGATACCAGATTTAACAGTGAATATCCTCTTATCAGTTAACTTTGCATTTTAAAATTCTGCATTTCTATACACATCATCATAGCAGTCTTCATTATAAACCTAAATAATTCCTAAGTTACAGAAAACAAGTCTAATGTATGGAAGTAAGGACACTAATGAAAAAATATATGTATAATGTTTTCTAAGCAGGTCTAAGTCAGATTATCTTTTTAAATTAAATCAGCTTACAGTTTTCACACAAACAGTTTTACATTTTCACATAATGTCAGCACAATAGAGGACAACTTAGAGTCTACAGAGACAGAGCCTTGTTCTCAAAACTTGAAAAAGTCAAGCACCTCAGGTGGTCCTTCAGGAAGTTTCTACTATGTCAGTGAAAGCTTCTCTGACAGTGAAATTCCTCTGAGAATTTAAGACTGCTGAGAACAGATAATAACTAAAATGGAAACACAGGTAGAGCCCACTAGATGGGGAAACTACCTGAAAGCTCTCTCTCTTTTGCACATTCTTTTAATACAGTATAATTGAATTTTAATGAATTCATGACATATTCATAATTTAATTATTTCTAAGTGAGCATCCAAATGACTCCTTTAAAATGGCTATTGTAAAAAGTACCTTATAATCAAAATACGGCACATTGATTTTGGCACAATGAAGAGCTCCCTTCCTACTCCTATATTTTTTGACAGAAAAAACAATTCCATTTTTTTAAAAAATGAAATATCAATTATATACTTATTTTCTAATCTATTTTTCATCTTGTGATAAATTATGAGGAAACATTTAAAGCAATCATTCTAGTGCTATTTGAGTATCTATATTTCTCTACTCTTTGTGAAGCTGTCACTTAACCAAGTGCTGCAAAATAAAACAAATAAAAGAATATCAAGACGTGATCTGTTACTATCATGTGAAAATGAACATATTAACCAGGGCCCTTTTAAAAAGAGTCCTGTGTGATAAACTACAACATGTTAAAAAGTCAGGTGAATAAATGTGTTTGAGGAAAAGAAGGGGAAAAGAGCGAGCTTCAATCCTTTTAAATTTTTCTTCATTAAAAAGCACATTAATCAAATTTTGATTAATGCAAAGAATCTGTGATATGTTAATGTGAATGACAAAGGACCTCCACGTCTCCATCACCATATGCTTATACTACCAAATCCTTTAAAACATCCCTTCCCCCAGGTAGAATTGCTAAATGTGTGCTCAGCCGCCAGCTACTTAAGCAAACAGCAAAGCACCCTGGTGAAGGCAATTGCGGTCTGAATACCATCAGCTGACACTTTTGTTCAGTGACCCTCTCAGGTCTCAGAAATGGTCTTTTCAGATTCCAGGTCTTGTTATATTGATTTCAATCAGCAGCTTTTCCTAAGAGCCTCCCTTTGAAACAGCCCCGCTAGAATTTTCACTGTCTATTCCAAGTTTTATCCTAAGGTTTTTATTCTTATTTGACATCGTTCAGATAAATGACAAAAGAGGATTTTGTACATGTGCCGGCTTCACTATCTGATTTTTATTAAATTATGTTTGCTTTGGACATTGAGTAAATCTGTCTGTTTCCACAGGCTTTCACTCACTCTCCTGAGGGAGGCGCATTGAGGAGCTGCCTCCAGGGTTGTTTTCAAAACGGTTTGGCATTTGTGGCCAAACTTCAGTGGGACCAAAGTATTTCAGCCATCAACCTCATAAATGCTAAGCTTTCACCCCTTGACTTTAAACACCGGAGAAGGCTCTCTCAATGCTCAAAATTGCCATGTTAACATTTAAGCAGGGGAGCGAGGGCCAAGAGGCAGCAGGCACTGCCGTTCCCTCGTGGGCAGCACCCTGCTGGGTTCACCCAAAGGAGCAGGAAAGAGCCCACGAGGAAGGCAGAGCAGGGGCAAGGTCCTTGAAGCCCTGCTCGTGACATCTGCAGCAGGCAAAGCGGGGGCAGAAGGATGAATTCAAATAGTAAAAAAAAAAAAAAAAAAAAAAAAAAAAGTTTCAAAGTTTTTCTCTTTTGGTGGTGTTTTTTTGTTGTTTCTTTTTTAAATAAAGCAAGCTATCAGGAAATCCTCAGCAGAAACTGAGAATGGTTTCCTGATGGGTGGACGGATTTTGCCAAAACCCATTTTAAGGTTTACTTTGAGTAAGCTCAAATCAGGTTGCCATATGGAATTACTCCATGCAGCAGCCTGACCTAGAGCAAAACTGAACAAAGCTTAGATTATTTACTAAACCCTGAAACCACTGGCTGCTTTGCCTCTCTCCCACACTGGATCTAATTCCATAAGTAAATAAGCACATATTAAGTTATAAAGCCTGGTTACAAAAAGGCCAAATAGTTGCACACGAGGTAAGCGCCATTTGACGACATGCAAAGCAGAACTGGGACGCAGCATTCACGCTCAGACTGTCTCAAAGCTTGCTGGCACCTGCAGTTTAGCATATTTACTGCTGTAGCCAAGAAGATTGATCACAGGAAGTTAAAAAAAAAATAAGAATCAGCTGTTTTCTATGAGCAGTCTGTCAGATAACCAGTCTAATGAAACTGTGGGCATTTCTTGTAAGCTCAAAAAACATTCATGCTAGAGAGGATGCTGGAGTCATTCTAATATTTTGTAGTTGTTTTGGAGGTTAACTAGAAAGCACTAAAGAAAAAAAAAGGCTCTGCTTTTGTAATTAAAGAAAAAGCAGAAACTTAACATCAAAATGCACAGTTGAGCCCTTGACTAAAATAGGCATAACATTAACGCTATATTTTTCACCTCGGGCTGATGAGTTGCAAATTAAAAACACAAAGGATGTCTTTCGCTGGGATTCTTAAACAGAAAAAGAAAAAAGACACAACTGTTCCACAGAGCATCCAGACGGACAAGACAAGATCCTACTTTTGTAAAAATAATTCATGGCCTGATGAAATGTCTTGTGTCAGAATCAAAAATAGGAAGCATCAGATGAAAAATGGATTTGACTCCTGTTAGAACTGCATAAGCTGCTTTCAGTCTCCCCATCCTGGGCACCAAATGAATGTAAAGTAAAAGCAAAGTAGCAAAAAGCTCAGCACACTGAGATCTGTGTGTGCTTTGATGGGATATGTTGTCCCTGTGGAAAACACTGACTTTCAAACACAGAATTTGGCCAACTTGTGCAGGCAAAAAGGGTCTCACCAGCTGCCTCACTGTCCGTGAGAAAGGTCAAGTCCAGAAAAGTACCTTCTCTGATTATAGGCAAGACTGAAGATGAGCTTATTCTCCTGTGATTGGAGTATTTTTCTTGATGTTCGTTCAGTTTTGCTGGATAGTGAAAGAGCCAAAGGATCCCATCTTTACAATCTTTCTTTATTCTCTAACTTATCCCATGAGACTGAGCAGCTCATAATTATACCTCAAGCTTCAAGGGTGGTTTTAAAAAGTCATAGAAAGATTCCAGTATGTCCTTTCAAAGTGAACCAAATGATCTCTGGCACTACGTTATGAGGAGAACCTGGAGGCATCCTATTTTAAGACAAATCTTAGGTTTTCTTCCCCATTTTGACCTGTTTTTCCTCATGCTAAATAAAAACACATACATTAATGTTGCACATTAGATAATATAGAAGTTTATCTGTCTGTAGCACAGGTTTGCTGTAGTATGCAACTATTCCTAGGAATACTGCTGGAAGTGAAAGATGGCTCTCCTGCGGCATGTACCATGCCATAGATACAGCCATAAGATAAACTGGATACCTAAAAATCGGTATAGTCAATTAAAAGCTTGAAATATAATGATACTTTCTGATTTTTATTTACTGGTCCTCATTCATGCTTTCCATTGTACGTTTATATTATTTTTATTATAGGTTTTTATTTTTAGATGAAAAAGAGTATAGATATAAATATAGATAACATGATAAAGAAGACAAAGATGATGACAGCTCATGAAGAATGAATGAATAATTATGAGATGAACAATACTAATGAACATAAATATTTGCATGCAATTTAATATATGCAAAAATGTCAAATTTCCATCTCAGGTACATCTCATAGTGGTTTCTGTTGTTATCTTCCAGCACAGGCATATGCCTTCCAGTTTTAGTTTTCATCATTGTGTTCTCCTTGCAGGCCAAGAATGACTGTATTTTGCAATGCTGCTGAAGCAGTAAGTGTATCTGGCATACTAAGGGCATCTATCATCTTTTGTCTGCAGCTTTTCTAAATAGCTCATCACTTCCATTCTCCCAACAAATAACTTTCTTGTAGCAGAACTAATGCTGGGGCAAAAAATGATTGCAGGGTCCTCAGCATGGAGTTTACATCAGCTGCATAAAGGAGACAAAAGAAGAGTCAAATACAGGTGATAGAAACATTTGCCAGATATCCATTTTCCTCATGAAAAGGAAACTTGATTTTTAGCATCAGCAGAGGACCCTTGCTGGGAAAGCTGGGTCGCAGAATTTATGAAAACACATGCAAGCCCAGTGCTTGGGCAGGAGGGAGGAAAGGGAAATGCAAAGGACAGTGGCAAAATAGCCCAAAATGAGATGGTTGCCAGTTGGAAAAAAGGAATGACTACCCTGAGGCTGAGAGAGAGGGCGATCCGTGGAGGTGAGTAGTGTTGGATGCTTATCAGGCCCAGCTGTTTTCCTGCGTAGGTAGCAATGCACCCGACTTCTGGACTGTGCAAGCACACATATGTCCAATAGTCTACACTTCATTCAGGAGAGCCAAGCCTGTGAGTTGCAGTGGTGACAAGCTAGGACTTTAATATCTCATCTTGCTCTGCCTTGATGAAGTGGCTTCTCGCTGGTGTTTTGGAGATGGTGAAAGGTGCATCAATCTGCAGTAACACATGGGTATTCAGAAGACCATCCTTTAGGCATTCACATCAGATCCACTCTTGCAGTCCACTCTGCTCAGATACATTTAATCATCACCTCAAAAGATGTGAGAGCAAGCTGAGTGTCCAATGCTGCTCAGAGAGGCAATACCAGTGCCTCTCTGTGCAAAAAGACTAAAATATTACAAGATGCAAGTATTTTGTGCATTAATGTCCATGAAGATGCCAGATAGTCTGTCAGGTTTCATGCTTTCTCTTTGCATGCTCACAGGCATGGTGGGCTGCATAGCAGCAGGCTATTTGCAACCTTCTGACAGTCAGAAAAGCTGCATCAAATGAAGCAGCTGATGCCAAAGCCTCTGCTGGCCACCATATGGAGATAGAGGAAGTTCCTGATGGTATCACACACTTTTATTACAGTGGCTATGACAGCAGATTTCCTCAACTGAGAGCCGTTTGCCAATGAGCATAGAAGTTGAGAGTGAGTAGAGAGCAGAGGGCAGTGGGTGCTCTCCTAAGCACTAGCAGAGAGACTGATGAGCCAGCAATGCTGCTGCAGGACGTTCAGCCTGCAGCGTCTGAGATAATGTTGAGATTTGCATCTTCTTTTTTCACCCACTGACGCCTTTTGGTCTCAGTGACCTAGCATCAGCATAGGCTTCAGAGGCAGCAGAGGTAAGTCAAAATGAGACATGTCTGAAAAAACTCTGAAAAAACTCACCCAGCCAGAAGGAAGGAAGGAAGGAAGGAAGGAAGGAAGAAAGGGAGGGAGGGAGGAAGGAAGGAAGGAAGGGAGGGAGGGAGGGAGGAAGGAAGGAAGGAAGGAAGGAAGGAAGGAAGGAAGGAAGGAAGGAAGGAAGGAAGGAAGGAAGGAAGGAAGGAAGGAAGGAAGGAAGGAAGGAAGGAAGGAAGGAAGGAAGGAAGGAAGGAAGGAAGGAAGGAAGGAAGGAAGGAAGGAAGGAAGGAAGGAAGGAAGGAAGGAAGGAAGGAAGGAAGGAAGGAAGGAAGGAAGGAAGGAAGGAAGGAAAAACACAACACATTTTGCACAGCTAGACAGCATCACTGGAGAAAAGATCACATTTTCTACCTCTGCATTTAGAACCACAGCCAAATTTAGGCCGAGAGGAACTGGGCAAAGTAAGTAATACATGCCTGAATGAAGCTGAAACATCTAACTCGGCTGCAAAGAATTCCCTAATCCTTGGAACGCCTCTGAGAACTGAGCACCTGAGCCTTCTCAGAAGCGAGGGGACAGAGACACAACTGCATCTGCAGAGGCACAACTGCATTTCCCCGGAAAGGTGATGGAGCATCTCATCCTAGAGACCATCTCTAGGTATGTCAAGGAAAAGAAGGTGATCAGGAGTAGTCAGCATGGATTCATCAAGGGAAATTCATGTCTGACAAACCTGATAGCCTTCTATGATGAGGTGACTAGCTCTGTGGATGATGGGAGAGCTGTGAATGTGGTTTACCTTGACTTCAGCAAGGCTTTCGACACAGGCTCCCATAACATCCTCATAGGAAAGCTTAGGAAGTGTGGACTGTTAAGTGAATTGAGGACCGGCTGGATGGCAGAGCCCAGAGGGTGGTGATAAATGGGGCCAAGTCTGGATGGAGACATGCAACCAGTGGTGTCCCGCAGGGGTCAGTACTGGACCCTGTGCTCTTCAGCTGGTTCATCAATGACTTAGACAAGGGCACAGGGTGCACCCTCAGCAAGTTTGCAGATGACACCAGACTGGCAGGAGTGGCCCGACACTCAAGGGCTGTGCTGCCATTCAGAGAGACCTAGACAGGATGGAGAGTTTGGCAGAGAGGAACCTCCTGAGGTTCAACAAGGACAAGTGCAGGGTCCTGCACCTGGGGAAGAATAACCCCAGGCACCAGCACAGATTAGAGGTTGACCTGCTGGAAAGCAGCCCCGTGGGGTGGGATTTAGGAGTCCTGGTTGACAACAGGTTAACCATGAGTCAGCAGTGTGCCCTTGTGGCCAAGATGGCCAATGGGATCCTGGCCTGCATCAGGAGGAGCGTTGCCAGCAGGTCGAGGGAGGTGATCCTGCCTCTCTACTCGGCTCTGGTGAGGCCACACCTGGAGTACTGTGTGCAGTTCTAGGCTCCCCAGTACAAGAAGGACATTGAGCTTCTAGAGAGTCCAGGGGAGAGACACAAAGATGATTAAGGGACTGGAGCATCTATTGTATGAGGAAAGACTAAGCTAGCTGGGCCTGTTTAGTCTGGAGAAAAGAAGACTGAGAGGAGATCTGATCACATGTTCAAGTATCTGAGGGGTGATTGTAGAGAGGATTGAACCAGGCTCTTCTCCATGGTGGCTGGTGGCAGGATGAGGGGTTACGAGTGTCGGTTGAAACACAGGAAGTTCCACCTTCATATGAGTAAGAACTTTTCTGTGAGGGTGACAGAGCCCTGGAACAGGCTGCCCAGAGAGGTTGCAGACTCTCCTTCTCTGGAGATCTTCCAAACCCACCTGGATTCCACCCTGTGTCATGTGCTCGAGGTGTCCCTGCTGGAGCAGGGGGGTTGGACTAGATGATCTCTAGAGGTCCTTCTAACCTGAAGCATTCTGTGATTTCTGTGATTCTGTGCATCTTCTTTCTGCATTTAATTTATTTGGGACTGACTCTTCTGTGTAGCTTGTGTCCCCTCCCCTAGTCTAATACACACTGGTTATGTATTTTATCTTGTGCTTTGTGAATATGTGAACAACCCCATAAAAAGTGGAATCTGGGACTCCCTTTTCCTGGAGAGCTGCTTTCTCACCTGGCTGCAGAATCAGCTCCCTTTACTCATTGGTACCACTAATCTGGCTCTTGCTTCCCTCTAGAGAAGAGCTTCCACAGGAGTTACCAAGAGACTGTTGTTTGAAAGCTGTAGGAACTGTAACCGCAAAAAAAAAACAGGCTAAGAAGGACCTAACTGGATGGCCTGAAGTCTGTGCAATGCGTTACTATGTTTGGAATGAACTATATGAGTATACAAGCCCAAGTAATAGTCATTTCTGTGATCAGAATGCAATTTAGCAGCTTTCTAATCTATTTATTTGGCATTATGCTGCACTTAGTCTGAAAATAGGATTTTAAGCACTTAAGTGGCCTCGTGCTCCAAGTCAGCATGCTGATTCTCAGGGACAGGATGGTGTATGGCAGAATATCCCACAAGGTAGACAATTAATCTTAATTTAGTCATGGTAAATCAGTAAATAGCAGTATCTTATAGCAGTATCTTATCAGTGTCCTGTCATATTTTGCTAGACTTTATTCAAGTTTTTAAAGCATTTTACAGGAATCCAACTAAATGATTTCTTCTATGTCCCCTCCAGATTCTGAAAAATAGCCTGCACAATCAAAATTAATTCCTAAAAATATATCTTGTACAGGGCAACTCTTAGTTTAAAAACTTAGAAAACCAGACAAAAATTGCATATTGGTAGCTATATTTTAAACCAAAAAAATCTTCACATAATAAATACATCTTATGCACATTAACTTCAAATTTACTTCAGAAAGCTATTTACAATATAAATAATTATAAATGGGAACACTTTGCAAGATATTGTTGACATAACTAAGTCTTGTTTCCTACATTACATTCCAAAGGAAAAATTCAAATTACAGATGTTCTGCTACGATGTCACTAGACCCTATACATTGCAAGGCATGGTTTTTGAAATGCTGGCAGTTGGTGTCTTTTTTTTCCATAAATATAACCCATTGGTTTAAAGCAAACATGAAATGTTTTAGTATTTCTCAAGTACTCTTTTTTCATAGATTAATATATTCTATGTGTTGCAATATTCACCTTGGGAAAAAGTTGCAGTGCCTTTCCTAATAGACCTTATTTTTGTAGAAATGCAAAGGTACTAATATTTTATGATGTATTAACAGGATTATTTCTTGTATTACCAAACTTTCCACTGTGTTGAGATCCGAAAAAAATCCACATGCAGTCAAAATTGCAATAAATAAAAATATTTTAAAATTATACTTTAAATCCTAGAGCAACAGGAAATCTTGGGAACTCCATGTGAGAGGAGAGCTAAATAGTGAATAAAACCAGGTAAAAAAGTTTTGTTTCAGCCTGTTTCCTTTTGAGTACAACTTCATAGATGGAATCATAAATTACTTTTTCTTCAGAAAAAGATGTATTCTTACCAACTTACAGTTAGATTTAACCACATAGCTTTTATATATGAGCTAAACATCTCAGTGATGTTTAGCCATAGTTTTTGTTTGGTTTTTTTTTTTTTTCATTAATAAACGCTCTAAGGAACAGTGAAATGGAGCTGCACTGGTACTCACCATTCCAAACAGGCAACTTTTTTTTTTCTTCTTCAGAATAGAAGTCAGTAAAAATACTTTGCTAAACTCTCAGCTATGCCTCTAGTGGGCTTTACAAACACCAGGCTAAGGATTAGAGAAAAGCATTGTGTCGGGCTTTTTGTTTTGTCTCAGTGCACACAGTCAGAATATTTAACCATCAATGCTAACTGCAAATAACATAATACAGGTTATTTATTCAGTACCAGTGTGTGGAGACTTCTGGAGCTAATCCAATATACCTACAACAAAACAAGATCATACACCTTTAATATGAAAACTCATGTTGCCTTCAGTCTCTCAGCTTTTGTTGATAAATTTGTGACTCATAGAAAAGAAAACCAGAACCTGAATCTATTTGCTGACAGATATTAATTAAAATATACCTAACTAGGCCTTATCCTGGAACAATGTGCTGTAATTCCCCTTTTAAAGAGCTTTGCATGCTCAAGGTGTGAAACTCGTGCAGTTGCCATAGCTTTGCTCCGTAACTGAAAAGTCCATTGGCCTGTGCAAGAGCCAGACAGATTTTCTACTGTGGCTCTACCTTCTCCAGAACTACTACATAAGCATGGATTTTTTTTTCCTCAACTCATTCAGGATATGCACAGAAATGAACATATGGTGGTTAACACATTTAGCGAAATTGTTGAATAAATGGTGCATGTCCAGAGGTAAAAATGAGATTCAGATAAGAGGGATTAACAGGGTTTGTATAAGCAGGATTTCACAATGTAACCTGTGGCAGTATTGCAGGTACATCATCAAAAGCCATGGAAAGCTTAAGAAATGCTTTTGGGTCTCTTCAGTGAAAAGACGTGCACTCATTTTTTTTCAAAGTCTGTATAAAAAACAGCCTTTGCAGCCATTGTCTTTCCTAGTTTCCATATTCACATCTTGAGAATCAGAAAAAGATTCAAACAAACACAAATGCTAATGTTAAGTCACTATAAGTCAACTTCTTTTGCCCTTACACACATTAAGTAGTATCTTACTCCACAAATTTTCCCATTTGAGTCAATGGGACACATTGCTGAGTAAGGTTCATACTTTAATTTATGAATTGCTAAGCACATTCACTCACAGTGACAAATTCCATGCTCCCAGGATGCAATTTTTTTATTAATGACTTTTTTTTGGTCTTTTAAAAGGGAACAACAAAAACTGTAGTGCATCATTCACTGCATTCAGTAAGAAATTATTTGGAAGAGCTGTGTTCATTCCATAGTTGGAGCTAAAAAAATAGTTTGGTGTTAATAGGTAACTGTGAAACACTATTAAGTTAGAGAATGAAGAAACACATCAATTTATACTGTTCCTCCGCCTAAACAAAACCTGTAGATCTGTTTTAAAGTGATAGCCTTTAACTTACGTGATATATTTGAGATATATTCAGTACAAATGCCTTGCATTTATGAATTTTCCAAAATACCTCATTTCATTTCATTTAGAAAAGGAAAAGAAAGAAGAAGAATGTATCCTTGAAGGATACTGAACAAAAATTAGAATTAAATAAATACATACTGGAAAAGATATGCTTTATACCATATTGAAAAGTATATGTTATATGAGCTGTAATGATATTATATGCTATAATTAAGATTGCAAACTTGCTGTCATGTATCGCATAGCATGCAGGTTCTACGTTTACAAGAATTGATGCTGCCAATTAAAAAGAAATTTCTGACTATCTAAGGAAGCGAGATGGCAAATTAGCTGACAAAAGGATCTATCATCTGCAGCACATGGTGCTGGAGGACTAAAGAAGGAGCAGCAGTTGCTGGAATCCCACAGAGGGGTGAGAAAGTGTCAGCCTTTGCTTGCAGTGCAGCGTGGCGGCAGGTACAGGCCCTTCCACGTCTCTACCAATAGATTAGGGAGTCTAGTTATTACAGTGCATTTCTTTGCATTTGTCATTGTAGCGGACTGGAGCTATTGCAAATAGATACAATTTGGAAAGGCTTGGGGATTACAGTAAATGGGATTACAATAGGGATTTTTTATTGCGTAACACACTGGCTTTTTTTTTCCTAGGTGATGTAATATAGAATATAAGCATCCTATATTGTGCCTGTTTATTTTATAAGTCTTCAATTTTTTCGGAAGTGCCTGTCAGACTGCAAATACAACAGCACCCAAACTGTTGTTTCCCTAAATGCTTGTGGTCCATTAGACCTAAACCAGGGAACTGCAGCTACTCTGTGGAACTCTATTGCCTGCTAATTAAAGGTTTGATAACGACAGTGCTTGGTGACCCCAGGAAACCTGGGTGCCGACAAAATCCCATTCACACAACCAGTTTAGGAAACTGCTGCGATACAAAATAATATTGACATTTAGATTCATTTTTTATATGTACTAGTAGATGTAATAGGATTCTGTATACCTCTACTCTAATTTACTTTGCAAAATGTATTTTAATGCTGTACAATGAGACACCAAGTACAAATTTATTTGTATTATTCATAGGAATAAATGAAATAAATATGTATCCAGAACTAGAATTATCAAAAATACTTCTCATTCCTCTGTTTTAGGAACATATACAATTGTTGGGCTGAAAGAAGTCCATTTTGGTCCATTCCTTCCTCTGAGTTAGCAGTTGTCAGTGTTTTCTTTCCCTTCAATTATCATCTGCCTTGTTTTTATCTTAAAACAAACAAACAAAAATCTGTAGCTGCTTCTCTTTATGACCTTTGTTATTCATTTGGCAGCTTGTCAAATAAACTTCTTGCCAAATCATTTTGTTCTCATTTTGCCTTGGCTAGCATTCAATGCCCTGTCTCTCATGTCTGCCACTAGTTCAAATAGTTTTAGACCATTATTTATCTCTCCTCTGTGCAGAGCTTGGTGCACACCAGTGACATTCCCTCTTACTCTTTCCTTTTACAAAGATGACAGACCCAGTTTATTTTAAGTTTTTATTAGATCTTTCAGGCTCTTTATCTTTTTGCTGAGCTCTGCTCCACCTTTTCTATTATGAGCTTCGGGTAATAAAGACCAGACTATGTTGCTCTTCCTTGTGTTCAACGTACATTTCACCATGAGTGATCACACTGCAGTCAACAGAGGTTGCTTATGGAGTGAAGTACTACCCAATTCAAGATTCACAATCTGCCGTGGAGTGATCGGAACTATACACAATATTCCAAGTTCAGAGAGGTAATTTCCTCTGCTTTCAAGTACATCTCTACTTACGTGGCTTATATTGTTATTATTTAGCTTTTGCTTCTGATTAGTTTTATATGAAAATAGATATTTTTAACCCACCCCTAGCATGCTGGTTTATATTTAGTCTCACTGATGACTCAATCCCATATGTCCAGCTTCTTAATGTTACAAATGAAGCTGGCCTGTAGTGCTAATCTCATTTTAGTGACCACCTCAAGACCCCTTTTTCTCCAGGTTGGGATAATGAGGAGCAGTGGCCCTGCCTCATTTGCAGACAGTTTTGAGCTTTCATATAAATGCCATACAAAGAAGGAAGGATCTAGTAATTCTGACTACAAATGCTCTATTTTACTTTTTAAGCATATGTTTTATATTGACTCTTTTCCAATCAATTAGTGCCTCTTTGTTCATGAGATTATTAAAAATTGCAAAAAGTTCCTCTGCCTCCTTTGATGTCTTCTGTAACTCTAGGACAGGCCCTGATAATATCAGCAGTCTTAATGCAGTTGAATTTCTTGGGAACCTATTTTCCCTCGATATTTTTGGTGTACATATGTCTGATTTTGAGATCCCTGATATCGCTTACATTTTCTGCTGCAAACAAAGCAAGAATGCATATTCCTTTTGAGAAGCAGTATCTATCACGTTAAACTGTGTGTAAGACTTAGAGATTTACATTCTTCAACACTTTTGTAATTTACACCCAATTTTTCCCAAAATTAGGAAGAAGCACCATAGAGTTTCTGTCTATTCTTACCTTTCACATTTTACATTAACAGAACTGTATTTTACAGAAAAATTTCCATTATTCTACTGAGTTCCTCTTGTATTTTAAATTAATTATTTGGCCACTTAAATGCACTTCTCCTTATGTTACATTCATTATCAAATAGCCACGGGGTTAAATGTTTTTATCTTGGACCACCCCCTATTTCAGTCACTTCTGTCTGTTTCTGCTTACTGGTTTTCTTCTGTTTCACTCTACTACCTGCCTTGTGTGATCTTTCAAAAACTTGAGGCCTATCGCCCATTGCTGTATCAAGACAACCAAGACTTACGTATTTCTCAAAATTACACTGAGAAAGGCCATCTTTCTTTCTTTGAAATAAAGTAGAAGTAAGCATTTGATCTTAAAATTCATGAGGATACTACTCATTTTACTCCTCTCAAATCAAGCATATGCAAATAACTATGCATGTGAGTATACGAGGATACAAATTTGGAGGAGTTCTCCTTTCTCCCCTTTATGAGTTTGTGTTGGTTAGCCATGGATGCTTTATACCATAGAGCAGCATAACACACCTGGCCTTTAGGGAATAAACAGATCACCAGAAGTACACATACTGAGGTGTATTTCAAAGGAACACATTCCAGCTTTATGTGTAAAAAGAGTGCATAGCGGCTTTGTTGGCTGGGACCTGTGAGGCACACGCAGTTCAGGGCTGCCTTTGGCAGCACTTACAAAAAATCACCCCTTACACCATGTGCATAAATTGCTCTGCTTGCCTGCCCCAGGTGCTCTGTGCCTAGACCTCTTCCATTCCTTCCACCTCGCATGGCACCAAGTTTAGCTCCATCCACTATAACCCTGCATGCCAGCATATTTTTATTTATTTTTTTATAGTAACGTGTTAACTAACTTATCCCAACTTATCCCCCAAAATGTTAGGTTATTCTCTCTAGTGCACTGTGGTATATCAAATGCTGGTAACAACAAGGGCATGAAAACATAGAATATCTTCCAATTATGTCTCAAAGATTATTTTTAACACACAACAGTTTTTAGAAAAAGTGTCAGCTTCCATTGGTTATTATAACAGATGTCCCCTTGTGTCCTTGTGCTGGATCTTGCTGCATCCTTAAGTGAGAAGTTACATCAAAATGTGATCCGTTGCAGCCCAGCGAATAGTTTCTAATGGTATCAGTGTCATATAAATGCTCCAGCGCATATCCAGTTAATGTATAAGCATGCTTATCAAAGTACTGCCTGTGGGAGCTGTAATAATTTGGAGAAGCTGCTGGGTGGTCCCCTGGGGTTTGATGAGGGGACATGTCTGAATGCATGTAGTCTTTAGCTAGTACCAAACTAGATTTTGATATTCGGTCAGAATTGGGGCTGTTTATCCTAGACAGCGTTGTGGGGCTGTTGTCATAGTCATTCTCATGTGGACTCATAATCTTTCCATCTCGTTGCTGGATGTGTTCACAGGGAGGAGTGTTGGCCACTGTAGGGACACGGCAGATGTCCCCTGCCAACTGCTGCTGAGGGTAGTTTGCAAAACAAATGGCATGCTTCTTCCCTGTGCCATTAATGGAGACCAGTGGATCAGGGGTTGTTTTCCGTAGCTGTAGTCTGTTTTCTTCCTCTTTAATCATTTGTTGGGTAGCTCTTATTAGAGTTTCAATTTTGCTGGGTTCATGTGGGCTACTCTGATACTGCTCAGTACGGTATCGATCTCCTGACTCACTGGCAGAGCCAGGATCAGGAGAACTAACCACACTGTCCTCATCCCAGTGTCCTCTCCCTAGGAAAGAGAGAAAGGGGACAAGCATTGAGGTTAAAGGTGGCACACAGTCTTAAAGAATAAGTACTCTAAAACTTATTTTTACAGACAGAAAAGCAAGACAGAGGCAAGTGACTGGCAACAAAGTCACCAAAAATGACCATGGAGCCTACAACCCTTGCTTTTAGGAGTCAGTCTCCAGTGTCATTCTGCACATGAAATGAGTAATAAACAGACTTTATAGCACACAACAAAGAGGTTTAAGCACCTAAGCACATATATCTGATGCCATTTGAGACACACTATGGCAAGCGACGGGTCTGCACAGGCCCAGCATATACAGAAGCTTAGTGACCAGGCAGGATACCAAGACGAATTGCATTAGATGCTCATATTTCTGCTCTGGCTCCCATTTGAAATGTCTCACTACCTGTTTGCATCAACAAAGTCTGAGTGACTTGAGAAGACAGTTAAAACAAACATTTCAAAGAATTACAAGTGTGCATCATTCCAGTGTATCTTCTTAGTTCTTTCCAAGAGGTAAAACACAGTGAGGAAAATCACTGTGGAATAGTTTGTGGCCCCAAAGTGCCATTATGCAGGCATAGTGTCATGTGACCAAACGGAAGTCATGAAGTAGCTACAATTCATTAGATACAAAAGAACTCATAAGAACCTCACATTTAGAGAGTTTAGACAGGCTACTGGAAAAAAAAATCTAATTTCCCTATGTATTTTCTTTATAAATCTTTTAGAATGGGAAAATGTAACCGGAAAATGTAACCAACCAAAGGATATTTGAGAAGAACAGAAAAGGAGAAAAAAATAAGCAGCCCAAGAAAGTTACTCTGGCAGCAAAGTTCACATATTGTTGTCAAAAATTGCTTAATTTGTGAAAGGCCAAGGTCTGAAATTAGTACATTTGTACATTTTCAAGGCAAGCCGAGGTGTTCCTCTCCTCAATAGAGAGCGACATGTCAAGTTTTGATCTCAAAGCTAAATGCAGACTGAAGGCCCAATGAAACAAGATACTTTTAATACAGTACAGCATTTAACTGCAGTGCCTGGAAAAATAGTCAAACCAAAGAACAAACTAAAATCAAATTATATTATCAGTTTAGAATGATTACTCTGTAAAAGTATGGAATAATTATTTAACACTACTATATTTGTTTCTTAATATAATATTTCTGTATTACTGTCTTGGTATATTTAGCAAGAATTATCACACATATAACATAATGTAACCTGCAAAGTCATCATACTCTTCTTAGTTCTTTTTTTTTGTGGAGAAAAAGCTAGTGAAACACAAGTATGACAGATGTAAAAAACAGACAGAATGAAGGACAGTGTGCTTTAACAAGAAAAGTGGAGAATAGCACTGCTCAACAAAATTAAGGACTTCTGTTTCTCTAACTTGCTCTTACTTTTCCTCTAACTTAGGCATTTTTCTATTCTCAACACAATTTTCATTAGACTGTAACTGTTCTTCCTGGCTTTTAACAGACTCATTCTACAGGTCAATGGAAGGACGCCAGTTTAAATAGTCCTCAACCATGCACTCTTCTGAATTCTATAGATACCACTTATGTTTGACAAACACATTTAAATGAAAAATATTTGGGTTATTTTATGCAGCATCTATCCTTAAGACCTGTTTTGCAGGTCAGTTTCTTTCTCTCAGCTCTAAGCCTTTAAACCCAAGTACCTTTGAGTTTACCCATGCCCAATCCCAATCAGCCTTTCCATCTGAATTTTCAAACAACATCAGTCTCCAAAGATGTGTTATGCGACCTGCTGGATACCAAGCAAGACTGGAGGCTTCCTGCTGAAAATGCCGTGGCTCAAGCTGACTAAAAATTATAGCAGGAGATAAATGTCAGAAACCAAAAAATAAGAGTTTATTTGAATTCTCAGTTTTAAATAATAATTAAAAAAATATAGTAATTCTTACATATTTTACCAATGCAGACAAAAAAGTCCTTTTTTCCCCCCAAACATGCAACCATTTAAACTAATCCAAATTTGTTGAAATATATCTCACCAGGTCATTTCAACCAGGTATCACACGAGACTAGGCGGTCCTTAGTAAATTGTAATAGCTAATCCTAAAGTTCTTTATATCTCATTTGCTTAAGCACCCAGTCATATGAATATGTACGTGAACTTTATCTAAACATCTTGAATCTGAAGAAATAAGTTTAATACTTGTCCTTTTAGTCTGGCCGAGACTATTCAAAGAACAAGTTTCTTAATGTTTTTATGCACATTCTTTTACAGTATAAGATATGACCAGCAAATAGTTCTAATGTTAGAAAAATAATATAGGAAAATAATGTCTTAAAAACCTTTAAAGATTTTTTATTATTATTTTTAATATCTTCATGACTTTAATTCTAACTGAAATTTTGTTACATATATTTATCCAGGCCAGTCTGACTTTAGGTCAAAGAAACAATACACTTTGTTAAGCATGGCATTTTGTTCACATTTTCAGCACCTTCCTTAAGACAAGGTCTTAAAGTCTTAAGATTAAGATCATCTTAAGGTGATCTTAATCAAGTATTCCTACTTTAATTTCACAGATTAAAAATATAGAAGAAATTACTGCATGTATACCAGACTGTTAAACTCAGCTTGAACTGTCGGTACTCCTCACTTCCACACGCTCGATCTCTGAGACAGGGCCAAGCAGCAGTGGTCTCTCTCCTTATATCACACCGAATCATAGAATCATTATGGTCGGAAAAGACCTTCGAGATCATCAGGTCTAACCATAAACCCATCACCACCATGCCTGCTAAACCATGTCTCTAAGTGCCTCATCCACACATTTCTTGAGCACTGCCAGGGACGGTGGCTCCCCACACACTTAAGCAGCAGCGGCTCTATGCCGTGACTTGGAAACTCCTGCTGTATCTGTGGCACGGCCGCTTCTGCAAACCCGTGCAATCTCTTACCGTGAATCCTGTGCACGGAGGTTATGTGGGGCATGCTGTTTTCGTAGGCTTCCCTGCTCTCAGGGGACGACTTTGTGAGGGGCAATGCTGAGCGAGAGCCCCACCAGCTCTCCCTGCCGGGCTGCGGCGTGCCGAGGAAGTACCTGCCGGCTTCGCAGCGGCCCCCTTCGCAGGCCTGTGTGTGGAAATGCCTGTCTTCGGCCAGGCGAGGGTGGTCGAGGGCGAAGCCGTAGCAGAGCGCGCCGCGGTCCGAGTACTGCCGATAGGCGCAGGAGACGTCGTGGTGCTGCGAGCTCGGCCTGTCCGCAGGCTCCAGGAGCTGCGGGGAAGCCGTGTCGGTCAGGGGACTCCCGCCCCACTGGCTCTCGTGGTCAGATTCGGATCGCTCCGTGTGAAAGCTGGAATACTGCAAAGCAAAAGGAGGAGTGGGGGGAATTACTAAGCCGAGGTAAGGGCAGCAGCTGAAAAGACGTGGAGGGCGCGCGTGTGAGGGGGTGTCTTTTTGTGAGTGTGCTCACACGTCTTCATCTTCTCACTGAGCTCCTCATCCACCCATGTCTAACACTCTGTAATGAGCTGGCGCGTGACAGGGCAGATCTCATGAAAGTCTAAAACACCCGTGTCAACCCTTAACAGCCATCTCCTTTATGATGTGCAACCCTAGGCGCTCCAACATCACTGTTGTAATTCAATATTATTTAAATATTTCCAGGTTTTTCCTTACTGCTTTGAAAGCTAGTGCTTATGTTCAGCAGCGGTGCCCCCCTGCTTCTCTGCAAAGTGCTTTTTAAAGGGATCAAAATAACACTTCCCATACCTTCTCTCATGTCAAGTTGAAACTGAACGTGTTTGCAAGTTCTTGCAGTTTCTAGATGTTCATATTAAGTGTTTCATACCTTTGGATAGTTTCTGGGGGAAAAAATGCTTATTAAATCTCCTAGGATTTAGCTATCTCATTTTTAAATCTTTTTATTTATTGGTGCTGTCAAAATTCATGGAGCATTTTTAAATCAATTTCACTCACAATTATGGGTTGGGATGAGACCAAAAGCTGTGCATGCTCACCTCTTCAGGACTGCACATTTGTGTCACAAATCAGTGTGTTACAACATATGTATTTGGAATTCTCCCCTTCTATCACTCACCTTCCAGATGCCCACTCTGCCTTTTCTTTTAATAGGTATTAGGCCTCTCTCCTGCAAACATAAGCTTACCTTCCTTTTCATTAGATTGAGTTGCTATGAAACTCCTCATTATCAGCCAGGATCAAGGTTTTATGCACTTCCCAATTGAAAGTACTGACCATATGTCTGACTTACAGAAACTTAAACCATCTGTGCAACATCAGTAGTGGAACTACTTATATTTTGGCATTTAATTGGCTATTTTTTTCAGTATTCTAGTTCATATTTGTGAATACCGTTTGTTGACAAGATAGGTTATTTAAAGAAAAACAAGAAAGGACAGTGGCTGTGCAGATCTAAAATTATATTTTGTTTTATGTTCTCGAAAGAATATCCTGTAGGCAAAAGGCCTACAAGGTGTGCAAGCCTGTAGACTAGTACTGCAAGCTAGTACCAATTCACCCCAAGGTTTTAAAAATAAAAGGCTAAATCTGATTTTACATGGGTGTAAGATAGTCACAGAGCCACAGAAAAGTTCTTTCAAATGTCATCAGTTCAATGTAAATTAACTAGGAACTTTTTTTCAATCATCATAGTGCTACATGACCAACTAGAGCAAAAAACTTCTCTATCATACTTTCAGAACTAACATCTTCAAAATGCCTAATCATAGAATATCATTATAAATTATTCTGAATTTATTGTAAACATTCTAAAAAAATAGACAAAATTAGTTTTAATTAAAAAAAGATTCAAAAACTCCTAATTATTCAGTTAGATTAAAAATGAAAATTCATATAAGAAAAAAGCACATTTGCATCTCTTCTTGCTTTATAAATAATTTTAGCACTATTTTCATGTTTGATTCTTATAAACAAGATTTTTTTTTAATTTAAAAGTTTACTTAAAACAAAATATAAGATAACATAAATATCAGTATAAAAAAGTTTAAAGTTACCTTTCTGTATTGGAAACAAAATTGATAACATGCATTTACTTCATGAAGCAGAGAAACAAAATTAATTTTCAACAATGTTGTTCTGAAATTTCAATTTTTTGATCATTTATCATGATAATAAGTGTCAAGATACTTTCAAAATGAAAGTTTGGAATTCCATGAAATGGAGATAATCTTCCAGCAGCTCTCTGGTCCTAAAGATACTACATTTGAAAGGAATATCTTCATATAAATGAAAAACTGCTCATTCCTTTTTATATCTTAGACCTAACTACAAAGCATTAAATTGTATAGGGCCTTCAAATATTTTTCTTAAAAGAGCGGAAGACTATTTCAAAGGCTACATGTTCAATGTATCAGAAAGCACCATGTATTGACATGCAACCATGCAGTCAAGACCAACAATACCTCATGCATATTGTTTGTACTTGATGTAAATTATGATCCTTTGAGTTCTGACCTGTGGAAGCTGCCAGACCATGGGCAGAATTAAATCAACATAGTGAGTTGCTTGTGGCCCACCTTGTCTACTGAGGTTTGATATAAGTACTTATTCTTGGAGGAGAGCACAAGCAGGCATAGCCCAAAAATATATTTAACTCCTTTAAAGCTAATCACATCTCAATTTGGCATCATCAGGCTGTATCTACTGCTTCTGTCCTACTACTGCGTCTTCTCGCAACCCGACATTGACAGGTGGAGGGTACAAGTATGGGCATGCATGACATGCTAAAGTGGGGGGGAAATGAAAGGATGATCAAAGATAGTCCTCTGCTAAAACGGGAGCGGAAACCCTATCTCTCAAGTCAGAATTAGGCTCCCATATGTCAAGCGATGAAAGACCACAGGAACAGGATTAGATTAAATGAAAATTCTAGCCAATTAGTATTAGTGAACGTACTGGGGGGGTTGTTGTTAGCTGACCAGCTCTGCCTCACCAGGAATATTTTCCTTTCTGCTAATCTTTTTAGCTCTGACTTCTCGTAAAATTTATATATTTTTTTATTTGGCAAAATCTAGTATAACCAGCAGACAGGAGTCAAAATAAGATGAAGAACTTTTAGAAAGATAATGCCTGACATAACTTTGAGTGATTTTGAATCATCTTCCAACATAAACAGCCACAGCAAAGAAATTAAATGATTCTCCAGCTTTTTCCTGATAACTGAATTTGCATCTCCAGATACCAATGATGTCTTCCAAAGCGCTAATTCAATCTAACAACCTATTGAGAACACATCAACAGAATTAGCACTGACACAGAAAGGGGTTATTGACCATCATTGATGCTCCTTTTGCTCCAAGAAAAGCTTCAGAAAGGATGATGAGAGCGAGGAAACAGGAAAATATCAATTACCTGGCTAAGAAAAGCTTGCTTTAAGAGAGGCCATAAAAATATATTAGATCAGTAAACAATTGCAGTATTTCTTCAGTGATTTTCTTTTACCTACCCTTTCACACCTACGGGTGTCTTGTCGGCCTGAGCATCATTTTGTCATACACAGCAACATCAGCCTGTTCCACACACAGTGCCAGATGTTCAAACAATAAATGTAGTAGTTCTATAATTTTCTGACAGCCTTCTCAGGTTTGTATCATTATAAACATTAAATATATAGTGAAACCCTCTCAGGGCAGAGTCCTCTCTTCCACGAAAAACTTTCACTACATCAGCATTAGCAGCTTTCCCCTTGATTTGTGTCTTAACCATGAGAAAAAAAAAAATCACAGATGCAGGCTCATTGTACTAAGACCATATGCATGCTTTTAAATCACTTTTATCTTACTTTTTACTAATGTAATCCTGAAATGTAAAATATGTTCTTTTTGCATTCACTATTATAGGCAGAACAGATGGTGAAAGGCTTAGATTAAAGTAATACAGTATGTCCATTAAAATAACCCCCACTGCTGGTGACTCTTCACTAGATCAGGAGTTATGTTTACTATAAAAAGAGGGTTTTGCTTTGCTCTTGAATGCATTGGAAGTTGCCAAAGCTTTAGGCTACAGTAAGAAATGATAAACAAAAGAAAGGGCCTGATTCTGGTGCCCTTACCCTGTTTTTTCAAGTAGTGGGTGATATGTCTGGATAGAGATAGATTACAGAATTAATCCAAAATATTTTTAAGGTAACTATCAGTTGGGTGGTAAATTAGCAATTATTAATATGCGCCTAGTAAAGAAGGCCATAGCTTCCAAAAATAAATGCATGCAATAAATACAAGCCAACCCCTCACTCAACCGATGTTGAATATATCCTTAATTGTTTATGTGAATGCGTATATATATATATCTTTATCCAAGAGCTATGAAGCCACGATGCAAGAAATCATTACTAATGAACTAACGAACCAAGAGAAATGAAGCAATAAAAAATTATCCAGATCTTACCATAAAACCTTTCCATTAGAGACAGACAACAGACAATTTTAAATAATTTCTTTGAACGATCATCATTAATGGGAGATTAAACTCCAAAGTAGTTGCTCAGATGATCACAATTAAAATGTTTTTCCAATCTTGTTGCTATTTCCTGTGTACAGAATAAATGAGGTCCAGGGCTAACTTTTAGGAACACAAAATAAATGAGGTCCAGGGCTAGATTTTGGGAGCCCCTCACAATAACTGTTATTATGGGGAAAGATTACAGACATCTTTTAATCAGCTCACAATTTCTTTTTTTTTACGTATCCCTATCAAGTCTTCATCTCTCCCATTTTCTTTCACCTCTACTTTGAATCCTCCTCTTCTCTGGTATGACAGCACTAGAAGATCAACCTTCAATGTGTTTAGGCAAACCCTAGAGTTGTGTGATGGATTCTGAGTTGGTTTTCTCTCTGCTCACCCTTCCAGCTTGGCACAGGTTGTGAACTCACAAGCCAACTGTGCTAAAATCAGTTGCACCTCTCATTTAATAACATCAGTTTTGATTACAGAGTCTACAAGTGCTATATAATTGTATGTTTGCTTTAGCATATGATTTGAGGAAAAAAAAAAAAAGCATTAATACTGTATTAGGTGACCAAAACTTTCCCCTTTGGCCCTAAAAGTGAACACCGAGCTGAAATTTATTAACTCTGTTTTTCTTACAGTTCACATCTCATGCAGCTATCCTAGAGGCACACAGCTGGCAAGGGAGTGGATTCTCAGTCATCACCCAATAAAGCATATGATTCCCTTTTCTGCTCAAGAGTGAAGAAGCAAAGTAAATGCTAAGGGGAAAAGAAAAACAGAAAAAAGGGAAGAAAGTGCATAAATTTAAAATCTCCTAGGTCCCTTAAATTTGAGAAATGCCTCTTCCCACTGCCATTATTTTACTAATAAACCTCCTGCTTCCTTTCCCCATGAAAACCCAAGCTTGTTTGTAAGCCAAAATGCATACCCTCACTTTCCAACCGTGGCTTTTGAGTCACACTAATTCTCCACAACTGACTGGTAAATTATGTGGGCTGAAGGCTGAGGGACACAGGCAATACCACCTGCTGTATTTTCTTTACAACAGCTTTTCTTAGTCTTTCAACAGCTTTTTCAGTGGTTGAGAAGGATGAGAGGGATGCAAAGCCGAGCTGCCAGCGTTGCTTGTGGTGATGTGCTACAATGAACGGTATGGCCATTTTTCAAGAGATTGGCAACTAGCACTGCTGCTTCTGTATGAATGACGAAATCTGTGACTTTACTACCATGCAGCTGGTAATGAGGATGCAAAATGAAACTGGAGAATAAACAGCCAAAGCTTTCAGCCAAAAACCCCTGATAAATCATCAGCCTCCACGCTACACCTCTGTAAAGATGTTCAGGAATTTTTTCTGGTGACAGAGAGAATAAAGTGACACTGACGAAAATCACAGTTTCAGAAGGTGAACGATATGGGTGGATAACAGGTCTTCAGGAAGGAAAGTCATGCTAACTAATGAGGACTTTTAAATGAGTCCAAAAACTCAAGGACAGTCATCTTATAAATACAATTTAGGACTAAGCATTGGTATTTTCCCTAATTCTTTAAAGTGGTTTTATTACAGTTGTTTGCTCTAGAACATTCAAGAGCAAAAGCATTTTTAACAACCCACAGAAACATCTGTGAATAGATGATTAAACAACAGTAGTCGTAACAATCTCTGGTAAAATTAGATTCTTCAAATTAAGAATTTGATTTCATCTAGGCACTGAGCTAAATATTCTCACTATTAAGAGCAGATGTCATTTAACAGAAATGTTTATTCTTGGTACTTCGGGGCAGAAAAAAAAAGGAAGAGAAAGAAAGGAAAAAAAAAGATTTCGGCACATGTTAAGAAGTCGGTTTAGGATATGTCATGCGGGCAGAGAAACTCTAGTCATAGGTCATTATGGGCCAAACATTGGCTTAAACTCTAAAAATACTTCAGGCTTCAGTGTTACATCATGAATGCATATATTTATGTCCACTGTGTTGAAACTGCTCCACTGAGACAAGAGTCTAAGATGTGGACCATTGTTTAGTAAACACAATGGCTAGTTACAAACTGGATTTCTCGGAGCAAAACAGTCAACAGTGTAAGTATGCGAAGGCTGTGGCACTGTCTGTGGAAATCAGTCATCTGAACAAATTACATAAGCTTCAATTCAGAGACCCAATGAGTCTGGTTCATTCTACAAGCAGGGACATGTTCATAAAAACATTAGGCATAAACACAAAATCTGAGAAATTAAAGTTAATGGCCAACTACTAGTGCTTTCTGCCATTCAAAGTTTTGTACATGAAAGAATTTTGTTGTTCTCATTCAACAAGCTAACTCACCCTTTTCCTCCTCAAAATTCACTTCTTGTGACTAACATTTCAATAATAATCTGCTGTCAAACATCTGGCAACTTTCTGGATAAGATGAGCTTAGTAAAGAGTAAGGAAAAACAAGACTTTTTGCAAATGACAAAATTCACAGTCCTCTCAAACCAAATAAGTATTTCAAAATAAGCATTTTCACTTGTCCTTCTGTCCACTCCTCATTAGCCCTGCGCTGTTATTGTTGTTGATGATGATTTATTATGCCTGCTGAAACATAACTGTTTCCAGCTTTCAGAAGCAGTTTAAAGAAACATATTCCTGTCTCAAGATCTTACAACCTGTCATCCTTTATTCTCCATGCATAGTATATTCTTAAGCCCAATCTAATTACTTGGTTAAAATATCAGTCAAATTCAAGATATTCAAAAAGACTTCATTTTGTGTTTCAAAGACAGCTACCTGTGGATATGGTGAGGTCCTTGATTTTGACTTTGTGCTCGAGAGACGAGATTTGCTCCCCTTTCTATTATCCGTTATGGTCGGAGTTGAATTTGCGTATGAGAATGCCGGCTTGGTAGCTGTGACCTGATCCAAGGAGAGCTGTAGTCCTTTATATTCAGTATCCCTATATAAAAAGCAAAAGTGAAAAACAAGCTCACTTCATATCTTAATGGGAAACATACCTTCCTTCCTAGTGGGGGGTGCAAACAAAAGATATTTTAAGGAAAAGGATAAAAACATCCAGGGCAAGACAGTAGATCACTCCTACACATTTAAGTGCTATAGCTTACTAAACAAAGCACTATTTTTATACTGAAAATATGATCAGTCTTTGCATCCAACTGTTATCCTGAGCTACTTTCTTCAGTAATAAAAAACAATGGGATAGGAAGTGCTGGGAATTGTATTACAGTCCTGCATTGCTTGCTCAGCTAAGCAGTAAATAGCATACATTTTCCTGATAATTCTTTAACTGCACAACTATAGACCTACCACATGTGTGTGTGTGTGTGTGTGTGTGTGTAAAACAGCCCTTATGTACAGACAACTGAATAAACTGAAAAAAAAAGGCAAGCACTTATTTTTTAAGGTTATATTATACATTATTTGCAAGTAGCTCAGGAAAATTGTGCAAATTTGTGAATCCTTATTCTTCAATGACTCGTATGAGCCTTTATTATTCTGATGTAAGTATTTTATATCAAAAGAGAGAAAACACATAAATAAACAAAAAAATCTGTAATTTCAGAAGTAAATCATGCACTCACAAAATACTTAGGAGGAGCTGGGAATAGTAAAGGTCAGTGTTACTTTCTTCCAACTTTCCAATCAATACATGAAAGCAAGAAAGCCTGGTGTTATTCACAGTGTCTTACTAACCCAAGCAAGGGCATATGCACTGGCCTGCGCCATCCAGTGCACATCTGCACGTCTGCTGGTGCCCAGGGGAGTAAGAAATGAGCGCTGCAGCTTTCATGTGCTCATACGGAACCTATTCTGATCATGATTTATCAAAAGAGAGCAAAGCGAGAGTTTCTCCCTGACCTACCTACCTGGAAGAAAGGGAGAAGGATTCATGGCTTTTCTCTTCCTTTGTGTTAATAAACAGAGACATAGGAAGGCAAGGGAACAAAAGCGCTTCTCTGATGTATGCACGCAGTCAAAAGAGGCAAGAGGTATTCGTTCATACATTACCTCACTCTCTCTGCATCTAAAGACTCATTCCAATCCTTAATGAACTGTATTAATAATATTTTTTTAGTCGGCTCTAGCAATGGGATCTTTCTCTATAATCACATGTGTATTGATGTAAGCTGTGCCAGTGTAACAGTTTTTGGGAAAGAACCTGCACCACAATCTAAGTATATCTAAGCATATAAATACCTCAAGGGAGGGAGTGCAGAGGACTGGGATGGTCTCTTTTCAGTGGTGGCCACTGATAGGACTAGAGGAAATGGCCGGAAACTGAAACATCAAAAATTCCATAGGAACTTAAGGAAAAATTTCTTAACAGTGAGGGTGACAGAGCACTGGAACAGGCTGCCCAGAGAGGTTGTAGAGTCTCCTTCTCTGGAGATCTTCAAAACCCGCTTGGATGCAGTCCTGTGCCACGTGCTCTAGGTGACCCTGCGTATGCAGGGGGGTTGGACTAGATGATCTCTAGAGGTCCCTTCCAACCCTAAGCATTCTATGATTCTATGATTCTATGATTCTATCACAGCTCGGCATGCTGAAACTCTTTCAGACAAATACCATGGCCACAAGAATAAACTTCATAAATGACTGAAAATGAAATAAGATGAATCTTTGGACAGCTACAGAGATAAACCTGCAGAACAGACAAAACAATTTATGCCAATTCTATACTAAAATTTGTTTGCACCTGATAAGCATCAAATCTATTGGGAGAACACATTCCATCTTGCAGGCTTAGTTTTTTAGGCAATGCCATCATGTGTATATATATACACTTGTGTACATGTAGCACATGAAAATGAATCACTTTAATTAGAACTGTGCTGACTACACTGCTTCCAGGCTATAATGAATAGAGATTTGCTAAATACAGTGTTTTGTAATACATATTTATTTCTTAACAACGTTATTTCTTCAACTTTTGGCTTGTATAGAAGTGGGTTTCTGCTATAACATTTGCATTTCAAACACCCTGTCTGCAGTAAAAGCATCTGAATACAGGTATTTGGCTTGGCAGACAAGGCTCATCAACACATTTTGAAACTATTAATCTTTCCAGTGCTTACCCTCAGGATTTTTATCCAGACCCCCTTCACTTGGCAAGCAAAGCATCTTTCCTCATAATTAAGTGCTACCAAATTATCATTATATAATACAAAACATCAAAAGCAAAGAATATCAATTTGTCTTTATGTTTAACTACTAAAATAACATAAAGTACTATCAATACTCCTGGAAAAAGTATGATTCGCACCATGAATTACATGTTCCCCATGACCATTTGATTATAAGTAGGATTAACACTGAGCCAAAACTAAGCAGATAGTTGCTCACAAACTCATAGACATAAGACTTGAGGAGTTTTTGTTTGTTTGTTTGACTCTTTTGCCTCCCTTTCTGTTGGAGAATCCATAGTATTGCATCCAGCCACTACCTACTATCTCAAGTGCACAGCATCCTGTAGCAGGAGATTACAAAAAGCAAAAGAATTTTACAATATTGGAGGAGACAACACCTGCTACTTCAACACTATTTGTCCACTGTTGATACCTGCTTAAGGACTAGGCATTCACATTTTGTAGACTATACTGTACATGGTTTCTAAGATATGGGAATTTAAAGTTAGGGTTAGGAATAATTTAGTTTAATTTAAGGAAGGGTTAAAGGAATTGTTTTTAGGTGTTACTTCTCCAAATCCCTGGTATCACTAGGAATTACCTTCCCAGAATACCATGCATTAGAATAAACACTAAAAATTAGTATTTTCAGCTGTTTGCTTAAATAGTAACATCATTAAATAAAAAATAAAAAGAAAGCAATATGATTATCCCTCTGTTAAATGCAAAGTTTTACCTAAGGAAAGCCCCACATCTGTAGTCTTCTTTCAAATGAAACACCTGGACTTTTTTGAATCACTGAGACATGATTCAATACCATCGCAACCCCATCCTAGCACAGCTACCCCTCCGAACAGCCAAGATAGATACCAGAACACCACTAGTAACAGGCCAAGATAAATACCAGAAGTATTAAAAAGGGGAAAAAAAAAGGAAAAGAAAAGAAAGAAAGAAAAAAAAAGAAAATATGGAGGAAGGGTCGTGTGGTCTCAGTGTCAGATGAAGAAGATATTCCATCCAGAACTGAAATCACTTGAGTATATCCATATGTATGATGAGGCAAAGAACTAGATGAACCAGGGCTCCTAGTGGTACGCAAACTACAGATGGAAATTCTGTCAACTTCCTGGAGGAATTTATAAAGCTTCCGCCAACCATGGTACTGTAATCTCCAGGTTCCTGTTCTCAGGCACCTGAATCTTCTATTACACAGCCCCAGTGACACAGCAGTACTGGATCTCATATTCTACGTGTAATTCAGGCAAAGGTGGTAGATACAAGCCCCTTCCATCAAGCCCCTCACCTTCAGGATCCCACAGGGATCCACATAATCTACATCTATCTACATGAGACTGCTGAGAGAGAGAGTGATATGGCATGTGTTCAATTGCTAACAGTATGTTGCTGACAATCTACTATTTATCTCATTTTCTGATGCAACTATCATCACTATAAAACATCAGAATAACTACAGGAAATTAGCTCTTAAATGAAGAACAGATGGATCAAACTGAATCCAGACAAGACCAAAGTGGTGCTTCTTTGCAAAGGGAAACACATTGAAGACCTCCACCTTTTTATGATGGGAAACAGCCATTTTTCCTCAGTTGCATGGAAACTCAAGGTCTTCTTTGACTCCTCAAAAAACTTGGATGCATATGCTTTTGGTAGCATATGCTTCCAAGTACATATTATTTCTCCTCTAGCTTGTCACCTCCCCCCTAGACAAGAATCTGGCCCGTATGGTCAATGTATCAGTCACCTGCAGACTGGATTACCATATTTCAGGATAAGTGAAAAGAAACGAGAAGGTGAATACAAATTCTAGTTGCTGCAAAATGCTGCTACCCATTTTCTGCTCTGGAAGCATTTTTACCCTATGCCCTCTCTCTGGCTTTTCCAGCACCCATTATAAACCCAAAATATAGAATGCGAAACATAGCAGCCACATTCTGCCTAATTAAATTTCAAGAAGAGATAAAGGCTGATTAACAGGTAGACCAGGAAAAAAAAAAAAAAGAAAAAAAAAAAAACAGAGAAGGAGCCTCAAAATACCATTTTTTAATTTTCAGCAAGCAACTGAAGCATGAACATTCACACACATAGCAATTGAGCCTATGAGGAGAACTCTTCATGAAACAGAGAAAATGACAGAGATGTTGTTTGAAGGCAAAAAAAAGAAAAAAGTTGAGGAGAGAGTGAGTCATTAGTACTAGAAATAATGTTGGGGACACTGAAGTAAGTGACATGTCCTTGACGCACTGCATGGCCCAAACAAACTAAAACTGTAGAGATGTGCAGGGCTTTTTATAGTTGTATCTGTTGAAATGATGGAGGGGCTGCTTGATACTTTAGTCAAAATCTAAAAAGCAAAGTAAGAGCATTACAGAGCTAATGGCACAAATAGTTTTGAAGATACTAAGATTCCTTATTTAGAGACAGTATTGGCCATGGAACAGAAAATAACTTAGGCCCTGAAAAATGCTTTCAACTAGCAAGAGCAGCTGAACAGGATGTATCTAGTGGAAGAATGAAAAAAATGATATCCATTAGTGAAGAATAAATACCCGGATTCAACCCAAAAAGACTAAGAAGACCAGACTCAAGAATAGTTATTCTTGTATATGTATGATCACAATGAGCATAAGCAGCAACATTCAATTAAAAAAAAAAAAGAAAGAAAGAAAGAAAAAAAAAAGAAAAAAAATGCCTAACCCATAGAAAACTGTGCAAAAGATATAAGGAAAAGATATAAGGAAAACTACCACAACATGCTAGAAGGAAGAATAAGACACATATGTCGTGAGTACATATACACAGACCCAATGAAGAGACAGATATTGATAGTGCATCTCGTTGCATCAAAAGACACTAAATTTAGACACCTTAAAGAAGACTCACAGAAATTTGATTTTTATGCACAGAGTTGTTGGAATAAATTAGCAATCTATTTCCATTCAGTCTTTCCAGCACAATCAAAACACCAATATATTATGATTAATAGAACTTACTCTTATTATACTTATCAAAGACATCAAATGGACATCTAGTACTGACAAACATGGAGTAGCCTACACCTAAATCAATCATTACACATATTAAGATAATTATTAATGTAGTACAAGCTGAATACAAAAGCTTTAGGTGATCTAAATGCAACAAATTCCTACATCGTAAGTACAATCATTCATACAACTAACAAAAATTAGAAAGCTTTGCTCCATGCAAAAGAAAGCAAGGTGTAATTTTAATTTGTTGCACTATTATTTCTATTGAACTAGTAACATATATTCATCATTTCTCCTAGTTATACATGAAAAAAGAAAAGAGAGTTCTTAATGCTTTCTCCTTTTATTTTCATTAACGATTAAAAACTTATTGTGGTCAGATTTTCTGTCAGTCTACACAGACTAATGAATAGAAATTGTGAGATTAAACTGAAGGTATTACTGTCATTTGTGTTCAGCGTGTTTCACTGAGGTCCTGCAATTTAGTTAAAATCAGCCATGAAGGTGGTAAAAGTCTTGCACTTCCTCATCCATGTCAGACCACAATGCTGCAATATATCATCCCTCTGTTTTTAAACAATGCCTGCAACTTTTAACATGTCCACACTCCAGCTCATGCAATGAGAACAGGCCTCCATTCAGCAAATGAATGAAAAGGGAACAGATTCTGGCTGTTTGTCATCCTCATGACTTTCTAAATCAGCAGATGGTACAACAAAACAGGCAGTTTCCTCATCTGCCGTGTCCTCTGTTCACGTACAATGTGTCTCCGAAATGTTTACAGAGGCCTCGATCTGCTCACGAGACTTGTCAGGAGGGGTGCATGCAGTGCCCTAGCATCTTCCAGAACTGGTCACAGCGAGGAGGTTTCCCTCAGCCTGGACAAGAAGCTAAGTGTCAGGACACTAGCTTGGAGTGGAAATAAATAAATAAATAAGCTAACTGCTTGTTATGAAACTGCACTTGACACCCAGTTGTGTGACCTCAGAGACCCTCTGGCTCAGTTTTTCCATTGGTAGTTAGGATGATGATAGTGATCCTCTTTCTGAAAATTTCTTGAGTGACAAGTCCCACGCAGCCTGACCAGCTACTCACAAAAGTAATTGGAAAGACTCTCCAGAAAGTGTTTGTCTATCCTTAACACTCTTAATGTTAATCAATGCATTCTTTGGAGAATTATGAGTTGTATGTTGGATCTCCTCACTGAGTTCTGGGCGCCTATTTATCCCCATAAATAGCATAAGCAATAGTAGCTGTTTACATCTTGTTGAGTCAAAGTTTATGACTCCTCTGACTATGAGATTCACATACATGGTATCATGTTTCTGTACTGGCTTTTAAAAACAGAGCAAACCGAACCAGAAAACTTAATTAATTTGATTTGATACATTCGGGAAAAGTGAAGCATGAAGTTTCCTATACACACAATCTACCATAAATGCCTGAGAAGATTTTCTAAAAGCTACTGTCGGGGAAATTTTATATATTCCCTTATCGGCTTCTTGTCTGAGCCAGCAGTTATTTAGCTGCCAGTTGGAGTTAAATAAAACATTCTGGCCTCTAGATAGTCATGGTGCAACAGAGTTTTCAGCAGTCTCAAGGTGTGGGTCTGTCATTCCCAACCGCTTCTCTAACCATCTCTGGTTCCCTGCATTTGCCTTTATTTGCTGGATTTGCTTGACTACAATGTGCAATAGGGATTTATTATCCTTTGTAAATAAAATATCTAAGATATCCTAGACTAATTATATATATAAGGATAATGATCATCTTTAGTTACATTTAAAATTGAGAAAAAATGATTTTAAAGAATCTAAATAAAACATGATAATCTGAGTTTCTATGCCATACGTTTATACACTTTATTTCAAATGTAAGGTGCCTTGGAAGACAACAGGCTAGAAGTCATGTCTGGTAAAAATTCAGAGATTGTCAAGCTAAATGGAGCACTGTATTTGACAATAGTTCATAAAGGCTTGTGTATATTAGAAAATGTTTGAAAAAGAAGAAATTTGGATTAAAGGGAGGTAGACTGAAGAGCTCTTTTTTTCTTAATTTTCCAGAAGATTCTAACATGTATTTGGAAAGCCAAAGAAGACTAGTACATTTTTTTATCTGAGGGCAAGATTAACCTTGCAGAAGAACTCTGTGGATCAAGTCCACGGGAATAACTTTGATTAAAATATTGTATTGATTTCTTTGTAATCATTTGAGAGTTTTTGCTATGTTACATTTGTATACATATTTACAATAAAATTTTGGAATAAACTAAAGGTGCAATAGATGAAACTTTTTAAAATCTAATTTCTTTTTCTTCCTTAAAACTACTCCTTTGCAACCATTCCATGAAACACAATCTCAGTTCAGTGCACCTGCATATATACATACAGAGCATCCCTTTTAAAATTATTGTTCCACAAACATAAGTTTACACATATTCACATAGGCTATTCCCACTCCACAGAAAGCCAGACTGACAACAGTCCAACAGGCTACTGTTATACAGGGTTGAATTTTTTCTCTCATTCTTCTTAACACTGTCACAAGTCACAAAAATAGTATCTTGAATACCACAGACACTTTTAAGACATTGATCTAGTAGCCTGGTGATTAGGATTCAGTTCTCAACCCTTTCACAGATTATTGTCACACTGGGCAGCCAGCGGGACTTTTAGTTTGTGCAGGGTCAAATTTAGCTCAGCATTTATCACTTCCCAGAATCCCTACCTTAATCTACCTGAATTTCAGCTCTAAAAAAGAAGAGAGTAACACTTTCTCATAGAACACATCTTTTTGTGGGCATCTTTGCCCATCTCACCTAAGGTTTTTCTGAAAGGGGACAATCTCCCACTATCAGTGCATGTGGTAACCAATGTTGCTAAGCTGTATCTCAGCTGCAGCCCCTAGCTGCACCTCTGCCACATGTAACTAGAAATACATTTCTAGAAACCAGGAGTCATGTCACTGTTGATGTAAAACATATTTTGTGTTATTTTATTGTTTTCTCAGTGTATTAAACCTAAATGTTTTTAACTATGTCCTATACCATTTATCCTTGATTAAATCTCTTGTAGATAGCTAATCATTAATGATTTCTTTACAGTTGCTGTGCAAACAGTTCATTCATGCCTATGACATATCAAATTTCACAGATGTGTTCTTTAATTGGATTCATTTATTTCTAATCTGTTTAAGCCTTCACGGCTGTAATGCTTGACTAACACTACATTAAACTCACTTATTTAAACTACTAAAATAAATTTGAGATATATTCTATGAATAAAAATACTTGATTGAACACATGGAATACCACTGTTTTTATGTACCTAACCAAGAAAAAATTATTAGAAGCAACACACTAGATAGGTATACATTGTGCTTGGACAAACATGCCTCTGACTTTTTGGCAGAGTTATCAATAACGGATTTCTAAATTCCAGGATTCCCAGTGCACATTCAGGTATGTAATGAGAAGCACTAAAAAGAACTCCCTATGCATGTTACGCGTTTTTACTTTAAAACACAGACATTCCTTTAGGGATGAGAGCCTCATACCAGCTCTGTCCTTCCATGGCAAGTAAAAGTACTGAAATGACTAAGCAGGTTTAGGATAGGTTGTTAAGGTTGTTTGACAGTGCTCCTAGCAGCAGCTCATAATTAGCACATACACACTTCCAGAAACACAGTGATAAACACCAGTTTATGCAAGTCTCCAGGGTGGGTGAATGATTATAGGTAGCAAAGTACATGTAAAGTTTTTCAACAGGTAAATAGAAAGTTTTTAATAAAAACATAAAAACTTCTACTTACCATCTGTCTGTGCAAAATATCATCTAACTAGTAGCTTAACCCACTTCATCCTTGCTTCAAATAGGACAGACAGGGACTTTAGCTGTCTTTAGCCAACCTGTTATCACTACTTCTTGAGCACATTTTTCAAGGGTTTCTGAACATCTAGTGTGTCTCTGACTAGGCTGCTTGATGTCCCCATAAAAATGACCACAGAAGACATGCAGATCAACTCTACTGCCAACCTACAATTGCAGCTGGACTCACACTACAGTAATCTGCAGTTGAACTAATCACACACTTGACTTACTTAGGTTTCTGCAGTAAGTCTATCACATGAGACTCACCATGGCTTGAGGACCAAGTCTATGGCCAATGTATTGCCCCTGTGCAAACAGCACTGGGCACCTTTTCTCCTGTTGCTGCCTTTAATTCACTAGGCGTCATCATGGAAGCCCCAATCATGTATTTCCATGCGAAGTTACATGTTTGTTGTCACACAGATGTGCAGCTTCCTTTGGACTGAAGCCACATCCCCACTCCACCCTATTCATGGTTTTCATAGACTAGAAAGCACTAAGGATGCTGGTTTTCTTGCAGAAGACAAGATTTTTCTTAACTCTTCTGCACCTCTTTAGGACCAAGAAAATGTTTTGGCTAAAATTGTTTATCAGTTTGGCTGCAAATAGGAAGAGACTGTCAGGATCCTTTTCCCTAAATTCAGCCCTCATTGAGCAAAAGTTCTCTTGGAACATGCCTCATGAAGGAGGCATGAAGGATCATTATTTTGTTCTATATACAAAATGATCTTTGGAAATAACAAGAGAAAAATAGTGTGCAATGCCTTTGGGTGGGTTTCTGTTAACCAGAGCCTGAGTCAGGAGCAGAGACAGTTTTTGATAGCAGCAGCCTAGGGTACGAGCTGCCAGGCACAGTATAGAGAGGCTAGAAAGCCACAGGCCAACAGACTGCTTGTGAGAAGACTGCCTTCAGGGCAGGTGGTGCATATATGTGTCCTAACCAAAAGCACAGATGAAAGAATGTTGAATATGGGATGATTTTAAAGACCTTAACTCTAGGTTATGTCAAAATATCCACACAATGCTAGGGGATATAGCCAAGCTTTAGTTAACCAGGCATTTGAGTTTCCATAGTTGCATTGAAACTTCAGCAGATAATAGCTGTTATTTTCGACATTGCTGCCCCCAAGATTTATACACAGTGGTTTATAGCTGAAAAACTATGGCTGTTCTTTATTAGGCCCCAATTCAGCACAGTAACAAACACGTCCTTCAAGCCATCTCTATTTGGCAAAGCCAAGGAATATTCTTATTTCTAAGCATGTGCCTAAGGGTTTTTATTTCAAAACTAAGTTCACTAGGATATAATCATGCACTGAAAGTTATATCTAAGTACTTTTAGATCCAGCCATGTGCTCAAGTGCTTTTGTAAATCAGGACTTCTGTGATTTAATTGCTCTAAGTGGATGATAACAAAAGGCAACAAGGGGAATAAATCGTATAACTGTGTTTAAGATCATGTGATTAACTCCAGATTTGAGCCATCGCAGGCCTTCAGACGGGTCAGATTCTATCCCCTTGTTCACACAGAGCGATGCCTGCCTCCATAAATAGTGTCATCAAAGTGAACAGGGCTGCCTCTGAAGTAACCTATTGAGTATGAACATGTGTGCTGGAGCCTGGCCCACACTATAAAGTACAAAAGAGAGGTGAGAGGAGAATTATATTTTAAACAGATACTTGCCACTGTTGAATGGACAAAGGAGATTTATTTGTTAACACTTAATTTAGACCATGTCTAAGTGCCACGTTTGTACGAGTATGAATAAGAACTAGCAACAACACTGTGAGGCAGAGGATAGGGCTGACTTCAGAAGGAGCAGCTTAGTAACTTATTACACCTGCTGTGTGTAAAGTGACTCAGGATAATCAGAGTGAAACAACATGGGAATCACAGAAGTACAAAGATGCGCCACAGAGCAAAGAGAGCAAGCATGCAACAGATTAAGGAAACAGAAGCAGCACTAGTAAAATTGTAAACCTACTTAGGGAAGAGGCTGTTGCTCTCAGGAGAGCAGGAGCCAGTTCAGGAGGCATTTTTGCACAGAATATTGAAAGAGCGACAGTGTGGAGGAGGATGCTTTGGTAGCGGTTCAGCTACTTGGCTTGGCTTTTCTGTGCAACAATTAATACAATCCACAGACAAGATGTAAATGGACTCTGATAAAATTAGGTAAAAAGACAATCAGTGCTTGGTAAAAGTAGGTAAAAAGACAATCTTGTTTGTCTTTAGCTCTCTAAACTGCCACATAATAAGGAATGGTAACCTGTAACTCCATGGTCTACGGTCCCTTCTTCTCTGCCATGTAAGAGGATCGCTAGTGCTGATCCCCCAAAGGGACTAAAGCATCCAACTGCTATAATGAGTTTCACAAGCCTTATTTTTGCCATTAAAAGCACTGAAGGGCAAAGTAAGGGTAAAGCTCTAACTACACCTCTAGGAGGAACAGCTGTGTCTAATCCAGTGCCTCCCTGTAAAGGAAAGTCTGTGGCAGTTTACTCTAAACTATAAACCATGGCATTTCAGGCGTGTTTGGAGTCCCCATGGTGGACCCTATGACTTCCATCAGTGGAGTGAGGTGGACAGCTGGAGATAGTAATTGCTTCACCCATTGCAGCTAAATCAGCTGTAGAACATGGCTCAGCCCCAGACAGTCGTTTTACAAGATCCGTAACTCAGTGTTTGGAAAGAGCGACTTTCCAAAGCCCCATAACAGCCAGCACGCAGAATGGGAAAATGATGAAGTGGAAAACATTTGAAGTCACATTTGTTTCTTGGAATACAGACACTTATCTGCAATCCTGAATTTCATGCTATGCAAGACATCAGTATGCATACATTTAAACAAATGACTGGGTATTTCTGTGGATCTAAGTTGTAGTCCTTTAATCCTCACTCTAGCAAATAAAACTTCCTTCATATGAGCAATGATTGTAGGCTCTGGCCAACAGTTTTAATGTCTTGGCCATTATAGTCACCTGGTTTAAATACAAGCATAGAAATTTGGAGTGAATTAAAGAAAATGGTAGCTAAGAAAGCCTCCATATGAACAAAGAAGAACTGGAGAAGCGTATTGTGGACATCTGGAAGGTCCTGTCTCCTATTTGCAAGAAATATATAAACAATGTTGTGAGGAGACACATCTGTAATAAAAACTAATGGTGAACAAACAGAATACTGCACTGAGCACTTCAAGGGGAATCCTTTTATATTTTCTTTTTCCTTTGAGGCTTATGCTTTAAAAGCGTTGTGACTGATTAAAACGATTCCATTATATATTTACAATTGGTAATAAAATCATGGAAGTGATGGAAGTCTTTCCAGTCTTAGGAAAAGTACATTTTTAGTAGTATATGGAACAGAAAACATGGGACCCAGGCCTGTGCACAGCTAGGCAAGTGGCAGAGCACCCAGTTAATGCAGAGAAATACAAAGGAAAAACAGTAGTACAAAGACATTTTTCTGTAATTTCTAATTATTTAAAATAAAATATTAAAGTCTCAAAGCCTGATTTCAAGTATTATTACAGACAGACAGCTAAGCTTACTCATATAAGTAGCTCCATTAATAGTACAAGTAAGAGTATGCAGAGTTATTTCTGAAATTAGTAACCTACCCAGTATATTCACTACCCTACCTACTCCATGCCACCCTTCAGAGCAACAAGAGAACATGCAGCTTCAGTTAAGGAGAGGGCTCCAGAGATGCTCCACATAGATGGATTTGAGAGAAACGCTGAAGAAAGATGGGCCTGCAGGTCTGGAAGTCTAGTTTGGTCTCCTGCTAACTAGAAAGAAAAAGAGGTCTCCCACAGAGAGACCAAAAAGGGGACATTTGGGAAGAGCTCTTGGAAATATTTCATTGTGTCTATCCAAAAACCTGCAAAAAGGCTTATTTCCACCCAACCAACACATAATTTCCCTCACAGCCTCCTTATTATAACAGTGGGAGAACATTTTCAAAGCCTGATGCATCACACAGGATCATATCACATGGGTTATTCAGTCATTTTAAATCTCATAGTACATGAGGCTATAAATAGTAATAAAGATGAAGTGTGTAGATACAATTAATGGTTAATTTACTCTAAATTACATTTACTACATCATTAAGCTAAACATTTGTCAATATGGCAGTTATTTATGAAATAATCTTTCAAGCAAACTGCATACTTCAATTTGTATTTCTAAGTGGCCAGTTACAAACTACAGTGTGAAAATGGCAACAGTAAATGTTATGCACTATATCATCAGAACAGAGATTAGTCACAATTAAGTATTTAATACACTTTATATGTATTAGTTATTGCTATTCTTTTAAATTATAAAAAACTATATATAGAAAAGCTTCCCTTGCTTTTTCTGACAGTAAATTACTTTGTAGTAATTAGTAGTATTTGCTCGTGCTCAGAAAGTCAAAGGATGTGCACTTTGCATTATCCATTTGTTTAAAGGGAGATTGATTGCAATCTAAATATAAAGGCAAGTTCAGTTGTTGCATTTCTAATAATTGACTCATACTTGAGTCTCTTTATGTGATAAACATGAACAGCTAATAATCAATAATATGGCAACACTGTGTACAGAACAAACAGGAACAGAAAAAAAGATCTGTCTGTACTCACATATGCCAAGCAAAATACAAAAGAAGAGCAAATCTGTGTGCTTTAAAGCTAATCTGTGTGCTTAAAGGTTATTCATAATAATTTTTGACATCCTGACATTACACAAAAAATAACCTTGCTAAAACGCCCTTGCCACCATACCCTATTTAGCTCAGTATTTATACTTACTAAAAACATTTGTTCTTAATCCTGGAATTTACCTATATTTATAGCTGATAGAAATGGCTCCCTTTATATATGTGCATGTCTTTGTGTGCATGTGCACGTGCGCACACACACACACATATATTTTAAGGTATACATTATATAAATATATATATACACAACACACTGAGTGTTGTGCATATGTGATATGTGCATATGTATAAATACATATTCTCTATGGAGTGGATTTTTCTTCACCTTCTGCATAAGCTGTGTCTCATTCTTTCCATTTTTTTTCTCATCTAGACGGGTGCAGGCTGGTGGCAGCTAAAAGCCAAGGTGCACAAGCTTCTCCTGCTCAGCCCACTTCTCCAGCCCAGGCAGACGCTGTGCCAGACTCGCTACCTCTCCTTTCCAAAACATCAGAGCTCACTCCAGTTCTTCCAGACAGTGAGGAAAAAACTCTCACAAGCAAACTGAAAAAGGTCTCTGAGACTTTCCCTGGATGATGTACTGTGCACTCGCAAAAATCCACGCAGTATTTTCCAAATACCTTATTATTTTCGCTGAGATTTAGTGGAAAAGACCACTATTCCCTATTTCCAAAGGAACCTTTAGTGAAGGACATCCAACCTTTGAGGATTCTTCATTATTTCAAACACTGAACCTCCTGTTTGAACCACTGTTGCATTCTCTATGTAAGTCGACAGACTCACATATGCGAGGGTCGATATTCACAGAGCAAGAAGTGCCCGTCTTTGCTTTCTGTGAGCAGATTTTTTCCCAGCTCTGTTTATAATAGGACTAGATGATAACTGGCAAGCCTGCATCTCTGGCAAGAACTGCATCTGCACAAGAAGCTCCTCCATCTATGAGGCACTATAAAGCATGGAAGGAGCCCACAGCACACGCTCACACATCTCAACTGTTCCTAGTTTAGTAGGATAACCCAATGTTGTCCCCAAGGAACTGTAGTAGTTGCAGGATTTATATTGGCATAAAGTAGATTAAACATTTGCAATCTTTGAGTGTTCCCGGACCTTTATCCAGCTTTCCTGGAGGGGAACTTTCCCCTTAACAGAGGCAAACGCCAAGTCCCTACAGCCTCTCCTACGTTTTTGCCACCTACCTTTCTCACCTGAGTGACAACGTGTTGGCCCTGATTTGCCGTGAAGATCATTAATCTCACTGTCATCATGAGGAGCTCGACATTCCGCACGGCACTGTCCTAAGGGGAACCTGTCTCTCGCAACAGTGTCCCTCCACCCTAGGTTATCCATGTGGGACACTGACTAGATCTTGCTTTTAAAAGCCAGCCATTCATTCGCATGCCAAATCCCCAACACAGAAGAGCCTGATCTTCTCCATTGTTTTCCAAACGGCAGGCTAGAGGCAGGTTAAAATCTAATAGTAAGGAGCCTGCAGTTGGTGCAGTTACAGCTCGCGGCAGCACTGCCGTGGAGGACAGCGGGACGATATCTCTTGCTCTGCAGTGCACTAGCAAAGAGGGTCGGGCTGGACGAGACCTCGAGGACCCAAGCTCAGTTTTCGGGTGGTCGTGGCGCCTCCATAGCTGCATTTCAGCCGCCCGCGGCACCTGGCAGCCGCAGCAGCCGGGAACAGACCTCTCAGCATTTACTGCCGGCGGCCTCTTGGCTGCCCGGCTCCCCGCGTGCCCTCTGCCCGCGCTCGGCCGTTAAGCGAAGAGCCGGAGGGGAGGGCAGAGCCGCCCCGCCAGGCGACCCGCTCCTCCGAGAAGAGAGCGAGCCCTGCGCTGCCAGCCGGGCTGCGGAGCGCTCTGAACACAAGCTCGTTCTGAAAACCCACCCAAGGGCACAAGGAAGCTGCTCCCAGCGCAGGGGCAAAGCGGGAGAGCGCGGAGCCGCGCTGCTCCTGCTCGGCCGCCGCTCCCCGCGCCCAGGGGACCCCCGCGGTGGCCCGGGACCCTCGCCCGCCCCTGCCCGGCGCCGCCACCCGCCTCTCCCCGCGTCACTCGCCACGGGGCCACGCGCGCGAGCCGCCTCCCAGGGATTTGCTCCGGCTGGAGCTCGCCGCGGGGCTTCATTCCCAGCACGGGCATCTGAGGCGACGTTTCGTGATTATCGCTCCCATCTTGGGGAACTGAAGCAGGGGAGAAGAGACCGCTAATCTCAGACGCTCTTAGGTTTAGCGAAAAAAAAAAAATAAATAAGGCGGAGTTTCTGATAGAAGAGAGCTGTGCTGTGCTCGTTTCTTTGGAGTTCATCGTTGCGACCCCCTGACTGCACTACCCAGTCATTGCAGCTCCTTGTTCACCTTGAGCAAGTGCTGGCACTTATCTGAGAGGAGTAAAACCGAGAAATACGGAAAGGGGCGCATAGAGCGAACAGACACGTGTGAGATACCTGGAATACAGGCGATGGGTATATTCCTCCGCTAATTCTTACCCCCTTTTTTTTTTTTTTTTTTTTTCCTTAAGGCGAAGCCAAAGGATTTTCTTCCCAAGGGAATCAGGGCTCACGCGGGCGCTCCTCCCGCAGCGCGGGCTCTCATGCAGGTGCAGTAACACCTAGCTACTTACCTAAGGGCAACCTGGCTGCCGACCCACGCGCTCCCTACCCGCTGTCCCCTCACGAACTACCCACGACCACGCAGTGGGGAGGCCCCTGCGACCCGCGGCGCCCCTGCCCAGGGGCCGCTGCCTCCGCCGCGAGCCGCCTCGCTCCGGGGAGCCCCTCTGGGCCCAGCTCCTGCGCCCGAGCCCCCAGCGCCAACGCGGTTGCGCTCCCGCGGTGGCAGCTCGCGGAGAGGGGCGGCAGGAGCAGAGGCCACAGCAGGATGGGGGAAAATTCAGCCCTAGCGTCAAGGAGGGGCCGCCGCCGCACTAGCAGGTGTTACGATACTAATCAAGTGTCGGTGCTGTCACTACTGATATGCCCGGGGAAAGACTAATAATCTCAGCAACAAATACTTCAAAACAGGCTGGCCAAGTTCTTCCTGCCTCACTAGGCCTGTGATTTTGGTTCCAGCAGCATAGCCAGAATGCAACCTAGCAATCTAGAAATACAGGGATGCATGAAGATGTGCAGTATCATAGAGTATCTGCGTGCTCACTGTGATTTGTTCTTTTAATTCTATCTTTTTTTTTTTTCGTTTAATTGACCCTTCTGGTCACCAACTTTCTTTGTGGTTCACTGTAAGGATCGCTCTCCAAGAACAAAAAAGAAATCTCGGAGCTTTGATAGAGACTCTGGATGAAATTAAGAACTTCAAACCCCAGATTTTTGAAAAGAAAAACAGATGTCCTGTTTGTTGAGTATAAATAACTCCGTACGTGGAAATCTTTTTTTTTTTTTACGCTGCATTAAATTTTATTTAATGCTGCATTAAATTTTATTTAATGCTGGGTGCATTTAAACTGAAAAAAATGGGGGAAGGGGGAGCAGCGAAGTATGTGGGTGACAAACCTCTAAATCTTCCCCCTAGCCCCCCCGCTCTGGCGAAGAGAAGGAAAGCGGCGGACGGGAAGCCCTTCATCTAGATGAAAGTGCTCAATGTGTTTCCGAGCAGACCTGGCGAGCCCGCCCTGGTCAGCGCGGCAGCGAGCGGCCCCGCAGCCCTGCGCGGGCGGAGAGCAGGGAGAGCGGGGCGAGGAAGGAGAGGGGTGAGGGATGGCGAGGGACGAGCTCAGCGCGGCTCCCGGGCAGGTGGCGGCCGCCCCGGGGCGGCTCCGTGACCTTTCCCCATCCCATGCCCTCCTCACAACCAAAGGCGGGGGGCTGGGGGGCGGCACTTACGTGAGGACATAGTTGACGCTGACGATGCAGTGGGGCCGCGAGGAGCGGCTGTTGTGCACGATGGTGGCGTAGCTCTGCACCCACACCCAGCCGCCGTGCTTGGCCAGGAAGCGGTAGTACTTGGTGGTCACTTGCCCCTTCACCAGCACTGCGGGGACAGAGCGGGGCAGAGCCTCAGCTGGAGCGGGGCGGGGGGCAGCCCTCGAGAACCCCCTAAACACCGCCCCCTCCCCCCCGGTGGGCAAGGGACCCAGGGCGACACTCCCGGACAGTCATTTAAAAAAAGGCTATTCGGGGGATTAGATGGTGAATACATCGGAGGGGGGGTTGCATCTCCCCGCTCTACTCCGACATATCGTCATCGAGGTTTAATTCTGCAAATCTGGCTTTGAGTTTTATTTCTTTATTTCTATTTTATTTTTTATTTTTTTTTATTCATCTATCCGTGTATTAATGTCATCGTGATATCAAAGTAGAATAAAGAGCAGCTCTCCCAATCGGGCTTGTTATTGCGGTCAAAATTAGCTGCACGGATAAGATTTGCGAGAGGTGGTGGAAGAGGAGCAAAAGTTTTTGGATTTCCCTGGCATGGCCTTTTTTTTTTTTTTTGAGTAAGAAAAGGGGAAAACTTGGGGTTTTTTTCCCTCTCTGAAGTGAATTGAATGCCTGAGGTTTGTGCAGGAGAGCTCTTGTTCCTCAACTGGGAGCTGAGGAGGAAAAAAAAGCGGGGGAAATTCTTATTCCGATGCCGAACCGCCCTCCTCCAGCTCGGCGTGCAGTCTCCAGAGACTCGTTTTGCCCTTTCCCCGCCCCGTTTGCACCTGAAGGCAAACCCTAACAAACCCGAAACGCCTCTGGGGAAGGGGACAGCTCCTTACGCAGGTGGTGGGCGCATCGCAGGTGGAAGGTGTCGCAGCCGTGCACGTGGTGGTAAAGGGTCTTCTCTATCAGGTCCTGCGGCTCGTAGCCCGTGAGCTCGGCCACCCTGAGAGACACAAGCAGCGGACAGCGGTGAGGGCGAGGAGCCCGGCAGAGGCCTGGGGGAGGAGGAGGGAAGGGCCGGGTGGGTTTGAACACAAGCCCAGCTCTACCTGGAATCTAAGAATATGAGCTTCATATCCAGGCTGGCCCGGAACATGAACATATTGCTGTGGAGCTTGATTTCCGTGACGGCGCTGGGCGGCAGCGAGTGGCCCACGGCGACCAAGCCGACGTTTTGGTAGCAGCCGTCGAAGGGGGACATGTCCAGGCTGTACTGGCGGATCTTCAGGTATCCGCTGCAGTGGATGACCTGCCGGGGGCGCACACGAGAGCTCAGAGCCCCCCCGGCCCGGGGGCGGCTCTGCTGCCAGCGGCGCGGGGGCCGGGCCGGGCCGCCTAGATGTGTGTGTCCTGCAAGCAGCCCTCCCGCAAGAAGCCACCGCCCCGGGATGTCTCTCCCCGCCCTTTTATATATATACATATATATATACATATATATACACACACACACACATATATATATATATGAGAGAGTTAAGCACTGATGTAGTCGTGGGTTTTTGTTTGTTTGTTTATTTGGGTTTTTTTTTTATTTTTTTTTTCCTCCGACTTAAGTGGTTTCTGGGCCACCTCCTCGCTGCGCTTCCATTCTCCTGCCAGAGAGGAAGGGCGCGGAAGAGCCCAGCCGGCTGCCGCTGCGCAGGGAGCAGTGCGTGCCTGTGAGGGAAAGTTTCCATGTGCGCGCGTGTCACATGTTGTACAGGCAGGGCAGATGCATGCGCGGAAGGTACCTCTGGACACAGAGCGAGGTGGGTCGCCTAAATGCACCCTTGCACACGGGTGCTGTGGGTTAGGTATGGCGCCTATATGACATAGCACCTCTCTGCTATGCGCCTCCCACCTCACCTCTATTTTCGGTGTTTCTTCCCCGCGTTAGCTCAGCGGGTGTTTTTGCTGCTGTGGTGCATCGTGGCGCAGCATCTCCGAGGGATTCAAGGATATGGGGATACAGGGATGTGGGGATACAGGGATACATAAGCACAGCTCACCGTCGTTGTGCAGCTGGCGGGAGCACCTTGCAGCTTCCCCGGGCACCCCGCGGAGCAAGAACAAAGCAGAAATAACCACAGCAAATCCCGGGGGGCGCGCGGGACGCACCTTGTAGCCGCCGCACGTGAGGCCCGCGTTCCTCTTGGCCAGGACGCACTTCATGCGCAGGAAGAAGGAGCGCTCGATCTCGTACTCTGCGGGCCGGGGGGCAGAGGGGGCGCTGAGCCGGGCGCGCTGCTCCCCGCGGCCGCGCAGGCCGCGCGGGGAGGCGGCCCGGGGACAGGGGGTCTGCGCTCCTCCTTACCCTGCACGAAGTGCGAGTGGTAGGGCTGGTGCGCCGTGAGCACCGCCGTCATCTCGTCGTGGTCGGCGGGGTGGATGTACTCGTAAATGCTGTTGCCGGTCAGCTCTACCTGCAACACCGAGAGGAGGAGGAAGAGGAGGAGCGGGGGGGGTTACCTCGAAGCCCGCCCCGTGTCCCTTGTCACCCCCGACATACCTGCGACAAGCCCAGGTGCACCGAGGCCGTCTCCGAGATGTACATGATCTTGCCGTCCGGAGCCACGACGAATATGAAACCGTCCAAGGTCTGCAGGAAAAGCGCGGAGAGGACGGGGAAAAGTTTTCTTGCGAGTATCCACGAACTACCTTTTTTTTCGGGGCTTTATTTTAGCGGCGGTGCGGGCTGTGGGTAATCAAAAAGTTGGCAGGAAAACGGGCAAGTCCTAAAAGGAAACGCTCCAAAACGCTTAGGCTTTCCTCACTCCTCAGAGACCCAGCTCCAAAGGTCCCGGCGATGCCAAGTGCCTGGGAAGCGCCTGAGGGCAGCATCTCCAGCGCTCCTGCACCCTCTGCGACGAAATACGTCCGTACGAGAAATCCCGAGCACTCCTGCCCTGTTCCACATGCCAGCAGGGCTTTTAACGCCCGAATATTTGCTAAGGAGACTTTACACGAGCAAAGGCGATCTAAACCTCTCCGCAATGTAAATAAAGGTCTGGAAGGGACGAGACTGTTTATCAGGCATGGTTCGGGAGATGCTAATGGCGTGAGGGAAAAATAGGCCCCAATCTATTAAAGGCGGATATTAAAGGCCACACTAGCCCACCAGAAATACGTGATCGCGGTAAACGCTAGCATCCCTTGATCTTTCTGACAGCAGCGAGTTCTCTCGTCTCCTGTTTGATTTTTTTTAAGTTTATGCTCATCTGCGCGGCGATCCAACACCCTTCTCCAACCTGCCCCACGGAGCATCTCGCCCTCTGCCCCCTTGCTGGGACGTGTCATCCTGGTTAGGAGTTTGGGGAAAAGCAGCTGCCTCTTCCCTAGAGGCAGCAGGAGCACCGGGATAAACCGCTCGCTCCAGAGTCAGCAGTGGCAGAAAGGATGCAAAGGATTTAGGGGGACCAAACCATGATCATGATAAAACCCTCGTCATTCTGACAGGATGCTTCGTATTTGTGGAGTGCATGTGCCCCCCCACCTCCTCTTTTTTTTTATTATTATTATTTTTCTTTTTTGACTAAACACGTGACCAGTTAAAAATTAGCGCAGGTGGCAATTAAAAGCGCAGAAGAGGGAATGATTTCCTTAATCATTAATACCGAATAGCTGCCGTTTCCAGACCAGTACCTGCAAAAGATGCGATCCCAGTTCCCGTCCAACGTTATCCAACGGGCTGGTTCGACTGGAATGGCCCCAGGCTTCTCCAAGTCCTGTTTAGTTAAGACACGTAAAAAACAGCGTGAGGAGACAAGAAAACGAGTCGCCCTGGCCTGCTAGGGAAGAGCTTCCTTCTCAATTTTCCACATGTGTTCGCTTTATATAAATATATATATATATATATATATATATATATATATATATATATGTGTGTGTGTGTGCGTGTGTGTGTATACACATATGAGCTTTCCTCCCGCCTTGTCCCGCACAAGTGTCGGGCAGAGGGGGAGTTTCTGCCTCCAAGGAGCCCGCCCGCCCTCAAGAAAACGGAGTCTCCCCGGACTTGCCTAATGTTTCAGAGGCCGCTTATTTTCTCGCATGCGGAGTTGGGGGGGATAAAAGCCAGACGGAAATTGCTCTGCCGAGGCAGAGCTATTTGTGTGCGATGCCTTTTAACAGCGATGTCGCTGAGATAATTCAAGCAGGGCGGTTAGAGCCTTTTTATGCTCGCGCCGTTAACGAGGCGTAACCCGCCACGCACGGACATCAGGATTAAGTAAAAGGGCGGGAATAAAAATCCCGGAGCGCAAAGCGGTGCCGGCCACGTCGTTCCCCCTGCGACTCTTCAGCGGGGGCCCGGCGGAGGCAGGACCCGTTTTCCCGGGAATCTGGGGGCAAACGGGCGAGGGCAGAGTCTTCCTGTTAATTTCTGCCTGCTAGCTAACGGTCCCCTGGGGATTTTTATCCCCTTTCCCCAGGCTTCGCCTTGCCCCACCTCCCCACCATGGCCCATCGGGGAGTGCCCGGAGCCTGCGGCGGCTTCGACCCCCTCCCCCGGGGATCGAAAATCCGGGCAAATCTCCCACAGCTCCCCGGGAAAGAGAGGGAAAAGCAGCCCCGTGAACCGGTTTTTGGCTTAAGCATCGTGGGGCTCCTCCGCGGGGGGCCAGGGCGGCCAAGGGCCGATATTTTGGCGCCCCCCACCTGGAGGGACCGCGCAGCGACAGATCTGAGCGTCGAGGGCTGCTCATTGGGGTTGCTGATTAATCTAAGTTTACGGGTCTAATTATTCGTCTTCCAAAAGCGAAAATAACCCGAGCCACGCGGGTTAATGAATAGCTCGCCGACATTACAGGTTAACTTCTTGCAGGAGCGCGGGTTTTCACGGAGCACTGAGCTCTCCTTTATGCTGCAGGTGGAAACGCCGTGCTGCTCGGCCTGGTTGTTAATGTTTTATAATTAAGCGTTTTTTCTTGTCTACCTGAGCCGGCTTTTCGGAATCCTCTCGCATGAGACAATTCCTTGTTTTTTTTTCACATGTGTTGCCCTGCTTTCAAGTCGGACACTTTTTTTATTCGTTGCCAAGCCCAGCCTTTCTCAAGTCTACGGATTCTCCCGATGCCCTTCTTTGCATATTTTGTAATTGATATAAGTTCTCCATTAATATTCCCTTTTATTACTTTTCCTTGTTCTTTCGCTTTAACATTCAATTTCCTTTTACCGAGGGGGCCAAACCGTGATTTCTTGCACTTGACCTACCGCAGAAAATTCCGCAAATCCTTTGATTGTCTATTTAAAACAAAACAAGGAAATCAGCTCTCCCTTTTGCTTCAGGATTACGCTGGAAACAAGATCTAAGGATTCCCTTGCAATTTGGCAAGCGAACAGAATAATAGGTTTGGAATAGGAGCAAGCAGCTTTGTGAGAGGAAGGATAACTAAATCGTTTTTAGGCAAAGGATTTTCCCAGCAGAAGTGGCCGGCGACAAAAGCAAAACAGCCTCTATTTTGGAAGATTTCCAAGAAATGCCATGTTAACCTTCGCAGATAAAATTTGCTTTCCTCGCTGAGTCCCCTCCCCCAGCAAAGTCTGGTTTATCATATTTACATAAGTAGCCTTAGCAGGGATATATCTATTAGGGATCTAAGGAGCTGGGGAGCTCACGTTTCAGTCGGAAATAGAGGCGAAGTTTTCCTGTTGCCTAAGACTCGGCGCGTTGCGGAACCATTTCCATTTAAATACCCCCGGCCCCCGGATTACCTCAATGGACTGGCTGCGTGGGCTTTGTAATTTCCCGAAAATGAGATTTCGATTTATAAAACAAGAAACCAATTAGTAACCAAATGAGGCGAAGTAGATCCACTAAAATTGACCTAATCCCACAGGCATCATTTAGGCCAGTTCTTGGCGAATGAGTGATGAGCCACCGTGCAGCGTAAGCTCAGGGCATCATCCAGCTGTGTTATTGCGAGCAGCAGAAATAAATGGCTCGAGCTTTTCTTTCGGAGTGAATCTTATACTCTTGACAAAAGAAAGATTATAGGCTCCTATGTAACAATCTCCTCCACTCGAGATTTTTTTTCCTAAAAAGATATACAATTTGGGCCATAAGAAAGTGTCCACAGCCAGGAGAGAAGAAAAAAAAAAAAAAAAAAAGGAAAGAAAAGGGCTAAAAGGGGCATTTTAGGGGGGTTCTGGTTCAGTTGCAAGCAGAAATCTTGGCTCTTGCAGAAGCGCGCGCTGAGCGGCACGCATCCTGCTCCTGCTGACTCAGCTCTTCTTCCGACAACTCCCCAATGGAAAAATCCCGGCGCTTCCCGGAGTTTGGAAGGGCTGAAGCCCGCGGCGAGCGGCTCGGTGGCCATCGCGGGCTCTTTACGCCGGCGAGCCCCCGCGAAACGGCTGGTTTTCGGCCGCACCGAGCCCAAGCTCCGGGCCGCTGCCCTCCCGGGGCTCTGGTGCGAGCCCGGGACCAGTAGCCAACGGAGGCAGCGGCGGGACGACCCGTCCCGGCGCCTGCCCCGAGGAGGGCAGGAAGGGGCGCCTGGATCGCGTCTAAATTTGCCCTCGGCCAAGGGGGAGGAGGGCGCAGGAAAACGGGGCTCCGAGAGCTCCTTGGCCCCGGGTTTCCCGGCGTTAGTTGCCCCCTCCAGAGGCCTCGCGGCCCCTTTGCAGGGGTGGCCCCCGGGACGCCGCCCCTCACCGTGGCAGCGGGGGGCCGGGACGGAGCCGGCGGGAGGACTGCTCCTCGGCTGAGCTTTCGCAGCGGGACGTTGCAGCGGGGGGCTAAACTGAGGCGATTAATCGTTTAATTAACCAGCCGCCACCCGCGCCCCGCCTCCCGCCGGCGCCCGGCAGCGCCGGTCCCGCCGCTGATGTCCCGGGCAGCCGTTAACGGTAGCTTCCCTAACGGCGACTATCACCAACGGTAGCTTCCCTAACTGCGACTTCCCCAACCGCGATTTTACTGGCGGTAACTTAACTTCACTAACGGTGACTCCACTAATGGCAACTTCACTAACGGTAACTCTACTAATGGCAACTTAAAGTCTCGGCCAAACGAGGCTTCCGTGCAGAAGCGGCTCGCGGCGGAGGGATAAACGCAAAAAAATGCGGCGCCGACAAAAACGCTGCTCACTCCAAAGGGCCGCGTATGCCGTTCGCGGGGTTTGGCAGAGATTTATTATCTCGGTAAATCACACGCAGTCATCTGAAGCACAGATAGGTCAGCATCCCACTCTCCTTATGAAATAGGAATTAGGGAAGGAGGAAATCCCCCTGGCTAAACAAACATCCCCATCGAGAAAACGGCGGCAGAAATAGCGCCGAGAGTGACTCGAGCTAGAAGGAAATGCCAGCATTTTGGCACAAACGAGGTACAGAAATGCAGCTCGAAATGCAAATAAACGGGACCATGCCCGAACTATAAATAAATAAATAAATAAATTTTTAAAAAAGAAACAAAAAGAAAAAAGGGAAACTTTTCAAATATAAACTACTTATTCTTTTCTATACAAAGAGGCAAATTCAATTTTCTTCCTATTCTAAAGAAGGGAGGCGTGTTCACAGCAACACACTGGCGAAAATGCGCAATTCCTATGCAAGCTGGAAAAGAGACTCCGGCATTAAAACGGTCGTATATTACTAAGGGAGAGGATGTTTCTAAACTAAATATGATTTTCTCCAAGTCTGTGTGCTTTCTGACATAAAAATCTGTTTTTTTTTTCCTTTTATTTTCTCTCCCCACCTCTCCTGCTAAGAGTTTAGTTCTGCACTTCACATTTTAAGTCCACATCAAAACCGGAATTAAACACGGGGAAGCAGCGTGGAGAGTAAACTGCAGCTTAAATGAGAAAAACTTCTGTAAGAAAATAAACACTGAAACCCAATGCTCAATCATTTCCCTCAGCAGCAAGAAAAACAGCATTAAATCACCTATCCACGTGGGAAACGATCTTTTTTTTTTCCTGCTAGCCTCTTAGCCTTTAAAATAAAAAGATTAAGGATTTTAATACTGCAATGTTAACCAGCGCGTTTCTATGAAAGTTGGTATAAACAGAGCCCCTGCTTCTGTCCGAAGAAAAAGAAATGCTTCCCTGGGCGGAAACTGTCTGGAGTAGGGCAGAAATCGCGAACGATCCCTTCCTCTAGCAATCCAAAAGGAAAAGAGCACCCTTAAACAAGCCCACATAAGTAACCCTGTATTACTTCTCCAGTTGTGTTTGTTTGTTGGTCTTTGATTTGGGGCTTCCTCCACGTCGATAGTGGCACGCAGGGAGTCACCCTGCTGGCTACAAGGACCGAGGCTTCCTCGGAAGGAAAATCGTTTCAGGCGTTCGCGGGCCCGATGCTTTCTGCTCGGGCTGCGTTAGACACCGTTAGCCGTCTAATGCTGAATTGCGTTTTTAGGGTTGGATTATATCGTGCTGCTTTGTTGTTGTTGTTATTTTTTATTCTCTACCGCACGTCTGAATTTGTTAGGAAGTTCTAGTTAAAATAATAATAGTAATAGTAAAAGTATAGTCCTCCACCATTTAGCAGTTCTGCAGTTTTTCCCAAAGCTGACTGAGTACCCCAAGTGCCAAATGTCTCGTGAGGTCCCTTCTCCTGAGTGAGGAGACAGTTTTAGCCCTGGGGGTACGCAAGCTGCTTACGGTGCTGATTCCGTGTAATGTATGGATATGCGTACGTGTATATGTTGATAGACGTGGAAGCCTTTCCGCTTTTGACATTTTTGTCTGTTGGAGATGCAATAAAGTGAACAGGAGGAAACCGAGCTCGTGAGAATTACATGGCTATTTTGAGGGAAGATACTCCGCACTCAAAATCTCCTGTGACCTTCTGCCATAAGACTGGCAACACCGACACCTATCTATGTTCCCATAAAAAATAACTAAGTAAAACACAATAAAAGCCCGCAGACAAACGCCCACGCTCCCCACGCGGGGCGGGTCGGGGCAATTCTCTCCTGGCCGGGGCCAAGGGAGCTTCGCCCGCGCGCGGCCCCGGGGCTCCAGAGCCTCCTTGGGGCCAACCCGCCGGCTCTGCCCTCCAGGGGGAAACAACCAAAGTGGCCCGGGGGCAAATCCGTCCCCGGGTCAAGTCCTCCCCGCGCTTGCCGAAAGGCTCCGCGCGGGGCGCGCAGTTTGTCTCTACCCGCACCCCCTCCGTGACCGGCAGCGGCTGTTGGGGCTCGGGTTCTCCGGTGGACCCTTCCCCCGCGGCCCCCACGAGGCGCCAACTCGACCCCCTTTTATTTATTTGTTTATTATTTTTAATGGTCCTGGGGACGGAATGTAAAGCAATAGGAACGCGCACTGGTGGAGTTCTAATTATTAATATTATTAAAGATTTCTGATGTTGCAGATTTATTTAATTAATTATTTTATTTTGTTGTTGTTGTTGTTGTTGTTGTTGTGACCCTCAGCAACTCGGAGGTATGGGATATTTTTAAGGAAACTGTCGCGAGCTGCACTAGATTGAAAATTACTACCAGAGGTTTTAGATACATTAGTCGTTCATATATACGTATACACACACGCACAAATGTATACATATACAGATATGTATAGCACGCGGCGGGGGGGAACTGCCCTGGCCCAAATGACTGCGAGAATACAAGTTTGCCTTCCAAAAGTGGAACTAATGCTAACGCTTCACTAGCTGGGTCAAATAAAACAGAGAATAAAATAAAATAAAATAAAATAAAATAAAATAAAATAAAATAAAATAAAATAAAATAAAATAAAATAAAATAAAATAAAATAAAATAAAACCCACTCTTTCTTTGTAAAACACGATAGACAAACAAACTGACAGATTCGGGATACAGCTGGAGAAAACATAGGAGCCCATGGACTAGATCAGCTCCAGAGGTCCCTTCCAGTCTCAGACATTCTGCGATTATCGTATTTCTTAGGAATACACGCACTTAAATGTATTCCTAAGGAATACAGACACTTAAACGTATTCCTTAGGAAGACAGGCATTTAAAGGTATTTCTTAGGAATACAGGCACTTAAATGGAAGAAGCAGTGAATGTTGCTCCTAGGACCGAAGAAACCCCTCAGTCCTTTTTCTTTCGTGCAGTTGGCTTGTCCTAAACAAATATTCGCGAACTATATATATATATATTTCCTTTCAAACTATTTTTTTCTCTATTCCTCGAAAAAGCAACAGGCTGAGGACAGGGGCGAACTTTCCCCCCACCTCCTGGGCTCCGCGCGCCGCTTGTTTTTCTTGGCGGCCGATCGCGAAGCCCTGGGACGGCCTCACTTTAAATCCTCGGCCCTCTTAGACCCGAGGCAGCCCCGAAATAGATGGGGACGCTTAAGCCCCATCTCGAGCAGGAGGGAACGCCGCCCCCCGCCCTGGGCAGGCAGCGTCGCCACCGTCGGCTGTGAGAGAAGTCGAAAACTCCCGTTAGAAGTTTCCCGGGTCGATTAATGGCCTCTGAGGTTTATTTGGGCGGCGCGAGGCTGTGCGGGTACCTGCTCAGCGCACCTCTAGCTCCGTGCTTGAACTGAGGCTTTAGGACTTTGCATAGGCTTATGTAAATATTTACCCATATATTAACTCCCCCCTCCCCATAGTATAGCTGCAAATATGGGTGAATCGCCCCCTCTTTTGCCGTGCACGTGCTTCGAGGGGGATGCAGCTCTCAGATTGAAAAAAAAAAAAAAAAAAAAGGAAACTGGTGTTTGCTTTAGTGGAGCGCGCTCAGTGCCTCTAAGTGTTGACAAAACCACTGCAAGTCCCCAGCCAAACCCGCCGTATGCGCTGAACGGAAAGCGTTTTCGGGGACGGGATGACAGCGCGGAGCACCGCGCCCGAGCGCGGCCCCGTGCCACGCACCGGGGAGCGCCCGCAGCGGCACCGAAACCCGGGCAGGAGCCGCCGCTGCCACCTACCTTCGGGGAAAACCACCCGCATTTTGAGGTAGCTGGTGGTGAGTCTGATTATGGATGCCTTGTCCAGCTGCGAGGTGATGGCCGAGGGCAAGGGCAGCAATTTAGCCAGTTCGTAAAATTCACTGTTTTCTTTCTCCCGCCTAGTCCGGGCAGCATTTTTGGACTTCTCTTTCATCGTGTTTTTTTCCCCCTTCCTTCCTACAGTTTAAGCTCCACGGATTCATCCAAAGGTGGGAGGGAAACTTTCAGCCGCGCTTCATCTCCTCGCATCATCAGGCGGCGATTTCGAGAGCAGCCATTACTCGTTCGTTCGTTAAAAAAAAAATAGTAATAACAATAATAAAAATCGAAGCAAGTTTCGAAGACCAGAGAGCCGCTCACAGGGGCTGTTTTCGGGCGGGGGGGCGCAGGAGCAGTCAGCCGGCCGGGAGCGGCGCGTATCCAGCGCGGCTCGGAGGCTCCCGGCGGCTGCGGGGAGCCGGCGGCGGCCGAGGCCCGAGGCCCCGCGCGGCGGCCCGGCCGGGGGCGCGCGGCCCTCGCTGCGGCTGGCGGCGGGCAGCGCGGCGCCGGGCGCGCGCCTCGCGGTGACCCCGGCTCCCGCCGCGGCGCGATGCCCATGCGGGGCGCCCGGCGCTGCCTCCGCGGCCGCCGCCGTCCCGGGAGCCGCTGCGGAGACGACGGCGCGTTACGCGGCCGCGGGCAACAACCACGGGCCAGCGCGGTTATAGATATACATATATATGCACGTATGTATATATATAAATATCTATGTCCTACCTCCTGGCGCGGCGCAGCCGGGCAGCCCGCGGCCGCCGCGCGCGGCTCATGCGGAGCCGCCCAGGGGCACCCGGCCGCCCCGCGGGCAGCGCCGCCGCCCCGCGCCCTTTATGCGCGCCCGGGCTCTCCCGCGCGCGCCGCGGGGGGGAGGGATGGGGAGGGGGGGACGAAGCGGGTATTAATGAGGGATCCCTAATTTGAGGCCGAGAATCGCCTAATAACTTCGTTATCGCCCAAAGCCCTTTTAGCGCAACTTCCACTCGCCCCCCCGCCCCTCCCGCCAAGCCGCGGCTCGGCCCCTCCCCCCCGCCGCCACTCACGGAGCCGCCTCGCCGCCCATTGGCCGCCGCTCACCGCCGCCCGGCCTCCCACTGGCGGAGGCGCCGCCTGACGTCAGCGCGCACACCCTCCTCCCGCCCCGCCCCGCCCAACCCCGCCCCGCCCGGCCCCGCGCGGCTCCGCCCCGTGACCCCGCGCGGCGCCGCGCGCCCTTCGCAACCGCTGCCCCACGCGCGAACCTCCCCCACGCGCGAACCTGCCCCCACGCGCGCGAACCTCCCCCTGCGCGCGAACCTCCGGCGGGAAGTTGCCCGCCTCGTCTCCTCTCCCCGCACAGAGGGGCGATGCTCCTCAGCGCGGGCTCCCCGAGTCGCGGCGGGGTTAGTGCGGGAGCGGAGGAGGGAGGCGTTGTAAATCTTGGTGCGTGGTAGGGAAAAAGTAAAATAGATCCAACGCTCCCGAGCGGCTTTAAAACTGCCCGCAAGGAAGTGTCGCCCGGGGAGGTGGCTCTCCTTGGGAGTGAGGCTCTCCCCTGGAAAAAGCGAGGGACAAGGAGAGTAGCTCAGAGTTAAAAGGGGCGAAAGAAGAGACCTAGAGCTCCCCTTAAAACACCGAGGAACGCTCAAAAACACCCGCGCTGTTCCTCCCTCGCAGCGGGTGCGCGGGGAAGCGGGAAAACGAGGCGGCGAGACGCGCGGAGGGGCCGCTCCGCAAGCGCCAGGGAAGCGCCTCCGCGGGGCTCCAAGGCGCCCGCTGCTCGCCCGCCGTGAGGCAAACACGGGCGCGAGTCGCTCAGCCGAGGTATGGATAAATAATACATAAATAAAAATAGATAAATAAATAAATAAAGACTCCCCCACTGTAGAGGAAGGTGATACCTTGCTTTAAAAATATATATATTTCCTTTGTGTTACTGCCGCCAGGTCTGCTTTTTTTTTTTTTTTTTCATTTGAGGGTGAGAGGGGTGAAGGTGGGTAAAAAACTTCATCCTCCCCCTGGTTTTCATTTGAGGCGATTCTCTCGCTAAACGGCCCTGACGTCTCTGCGAGGGCGCTTAGACATCTGGGCAGCAACTGGAGCAGCGCTGTCAGGTAGCGCACGGGTTGTTCGTCAGCGGGAGCCGCGGAGGGCGCCTCTTGTAGCGCCCTGGGCTGGGGGGTGATAAATCAGCACCGCGGACTTCTGCCCATTCGTGCCGGGAAAACAACACGAGCAGCAGCCTCCTGAGGGACCCGCGGTCTCCGCGTGGGCAGCAGGTTACGGAGAGGCTGCTGTCCCCATGTCCCCGTGTCCCCTGTCGCCCCTTCGGAGCCAGATTTTTTATCGCATAAAAGCTCCGGCAGATGAGATACAAGATACAAAACGAAGGGGCGATTATCCAGCTTTCAAAATCCTTCTAGCCATAGACAAAACCATCACGCTACAAAATTATTGCCGGCGAGGTCAGTATCCTAGTATTCCCTAGCAGACTGCAAGAGTCAGTTCCCGGACGACTGGGGAATTGGGCTGTTTCGGGAACATCACCCTTGTTCTTTCTTCGACAGAGCCCGTGACTTTTGGTCACAGGCGGACACCAGAGCCAGCGGAGCCCCGTCCAGTGCACACAGAGAAACCCAGCCTGCTAAGGAGAAATCAGTTTGGGAGCTTCCACAGCAGCCCCGAGCCGCCCGTGCCACTCGTGGCGGGCTCACGCCGTGTCCCAGTGACGCTCATTCACCCAGGGACGGGGCAGATTGAGGTTGTTTATTAAATACAGAGAGGGTTTGTTTATGGAAACAGCGCGCTCCGAGGCGGCCGCGCTGCGGGCAAACCCAAGGCAGGAAGGAGCACCTGCGAGTGCCTGGGACGAGCCTTTCCCATCGGGAAGGAGAGCGGGAAGCGCATTTCCCACCTTGCCTGCAGCCCCTGCAGAACAGGCGATGTCGGGAAGCTGCGTACGCAGCTCCAGGCACGCAGGTCCCTTTACGAACACGCTTTTGAAGAAAGGTTGCGTGGAAACAAGGAGCGTTTCGCGCGTGGGTCGTACGTGTTGCGGGGAGCCCGCGTGGCCAGGCGCAGGATGCAGCGAATATTGCAGCGCGTGGGGAAGGAGGGAGTGAGAGAGCTCTGCAAATCGACGCTGGAAAAAAAAAAAAAAAAAAGAAAAACAAAAGCCAAAAAGCCCCCCCAGACCTCACCACCTTACTAGGTCACTGCCCTATGGGACAAGTCTAGTGCAGTTCCCTTTCCAGCACATTCCGGCATACTTCGATATATTTATTGGTTTATTAATTTGGTTGATATTTGGTTTATGAATTGGTTTGGACGTATTTTCTATCCCTGCTCCCTCTAAAGAGTAAGGTTGCCATTTCCCATGCAGGGAAAGGAAAGTCTACTGAAGGACAACAGATTCGCTGTACGTTTCTTTCTTGATGAGGTCTTCAAAGGTAAATTTAGTGGATTAACCACGCAGGTCAACGCCACGACCGCTTAAAGAAATAACGGCCTTGTATTTCCAGGGTGTTTCCAGTGTATTTCCATTTCGGCACGGCAAAAATCCTCTCCACTCCGCACCCGCGAAGAGCACAAGGTGCGACCGTGCGTGGACCTACTTGGTTAGAAACACTGCATTAAACCCACAGCATCTCTGAGACAAGCAGAGGTTTCCTTTCCTGAGATGCGAAACCTTGGGGATGCTGAAACTGAGACTATTTTTATGAGACCGGTAACTTTAGATACATGCACTTAGGTACCCTGGTGAATTAAGAGTGTGATGTGAATTTTCACCCCTGCCCTAATCAAGGATTTACTGACATAAATACACACAGAGAAGGCACTCCGAGCCCATTCAGAAGCAATTAATACGTTTTAACTGATCTGGATTTTAACCTCTAAGTCTCGAGCCACGCTCTGGGCATTTTATTCCTCCTCTTTGCTAATGTTATTAGGATGTTCAGGGAAGGAGGAGAACGAGAAAGCAGAGTCTCTAACAAAACACAGGAAATAGTTAACAGACACTTGAATACCAGAGCTCAGATATAAGCGATTCCGAATGTACCTCTTGAAAATAGTTATAGAAATACCCTGAACTTAAATGGCTATCAGCACGATTAGGATTTATTTTATTTTATTTTTGGTAACTCTGCTGAATAATTTTAGGCTATATTGCCATATTCTTTTCAGGCGATATTTTGGGGGCACTTTCCTTGTCCAGGCACTCCCCTCGATTTTATTATTTCGCGCATAAACGTAACAAGATGATTTATACTGTTTTTTTTTTTCCCCCAGTGGAGTCAGAGGTCAGTACCTTTTAGTTCTTACATTATTGAATAAACTCTTCCCAACGATCGGAAGTCCGGCTACCTCACTGTTGGCGTGAAGCAGCGAAAGAAAACAAACTAAATATAAAGAAACAAGAGACGGGGGAAACCCTTATTTTATGGTCAGTGACCATTACCCCCAGACACATTTTCTTGCCTCATATATTTCCAAAGAGCTCTGGGATACCGAACATCAGATTCGGGGTAGAATGTATAAAGTATATTTATAAAATATGTAGCATTCCTTGTCGGGGAAAAGGAAGAACTTTGAAGAAATTAAAAACTTTTTTTTTGTTTTAAAGTGCTTCCTACCCTCACTGTTGCCTTCACAGGCATCTCGCCCAGCTTCGCTTTTCCTTCCTAGCACGAAATTGTTTCCCCCTCCCGCCCGGCCCCCGCCGCGCCGCGCGGCCGCCCCTGCCCTCACCTGCGCCGGGCTCCCTGAGGCAGGGCCGGCGCTGCGGCCTCGCGGGGGCGGCCCGGCGGCTCCGAGCCCCGCCGCTATTTCGCTGGCGACCTCTCTCCCTCCCTCCCTTCGTCCCTCCCTCCCTCCGTCCCTGCCCGTGGGGCCGCCGCGGCGCTGCCGCCCTCGCCCCGCCGCCCCAGGGGCCGGCGGCGCGGGGCTAACGCGCGGCTCCCGCCGGGCCGCTGAGGCGTCAGCGAGGGGCGGCGGCGCCGCGGGCTCCCCGGCGGCCGAGCGCTTTGTTCGGCTGCGCCCTTCGTGTCCCGCCCGCCCCGCCGCGTCCCGCGGGCCTCCCGGTGACTTGGCTCGCGGCTGGAGCCCCTTGCCCGCCCCTAACGGCCGCCCTCCCGCTCCCAACGGCCGCTCCCAACGGCCGCGGCAGTCGCAGCGCCCCCTTCTCCCCCCACGCGCGGGAAGCCGCGCCTCGCCCCTCCCCCACCGCAGACGGAGACACGGGGACACGGGGACGCGTCGCCCTCTGTTTACCCAAATCCGTCCCAATTAGCGTGTCCCCGCCCCCACCTGCAGCGCGGCCCTGGGGCGGCTAATGAGGAGGCGAGAGGAGCCTGCACGAAATGGGCCACCGGTGCTTGCGCCTCCTGCAAACTGAGATTTTGCGTTTAGTTATTATTAATTTATTTTTGTTACCATTATTTTTTGGTGTTAATTAGATGTCTGCAAAGGGAGAAACTGTGACGCACCCAGCGGGGCTTGCGGTGGGGTATGTGGTGGGATGGGACCCCACGTTCCTCTTGAGGAGGAAGGAGAGCAAAATGCATATGGTAGTAGGTATCATAATTGTGCCTATGGTGACATCTGATTGATGTTAATAGTGAATTTAAGGAGTGTGGGAGGCACCAGGAGGGCTGTGGTGCAGGGAGGGCTCACATAGGACATGAGTTGTCTGAGGCCTGGGGCTCTTCTGTGAGGTGCCACCGCGGCTGGCTCTGCTCCTGGAGGGTTTCCTGGTCCTGGGAACATGCAGTACCACGGGCAAAGCAGAAATACAGACGTTGTTCACAGACAGCAAGGCTTTCTAGCCTTTCCTAAGGCAGACGTATGACCACTCATCTTAACCTTTGTACTTTCCTAATTCCAAAGCTCTTTTTTTTTTTTGGAGGCTTCTCATTTTGTTCAGAGAGCTCTTCTGTCTGTTGTGCTTGTCCTTCTCACTCCTAAACATGAGCAGGCCTGACCTGTGGGAGGGGCTACAGAAAAAGAGCTTTTCCTCATTTCTGCTTGTTACTTTGGATTTTACCCTTCCTGTCTCTGACTGAAAGAGACCATCCTTACTGTGTCTTGGTATAGGCCAATTACAAGGAAGCCAAATGTTACCACTTCACTGCAGGGAGAACCAGATTCCTTGGAAGTATGGTCTGCAGCCCAGCGGAGCGATTGACTTTCGTCCATGTATACTACTGGAGCTGGAGCCACGTCAGGCTTCCCTCAGCTTCTTCCTATCGCTGAAATCTCCTTTCCTGAGGCCTGGCTTTCATTAACCAAGGAGTTATTTCATTAGCCAGGGGAAAATCTGTCAGCAGAAGCCTGTTTAAATTTCAGCACCCCAAAGAATAATGTTCAGAACAGTGGATCGGTTCCACAGTCTGTCCTTACGATCAACCTGACAATTAAGAGGCCACGGTTAGACTTGTATCACCACTTTTTTAAGTGGAGAAAAGCAGCTTAGCCTGTGTTGAGGCCACACCTTGCTCCAGAGAAGCACATCCCATTTCAGATCCAATCAATAGCAAGAGGAACCTCTGCCATAAGAAAACTCCATCTTCTGCCCCCACGGTCAGATCATAGATGTGATCAGACCAAAAGCTTTCCCCACAGTGGTGAGTAAGTGTCTCATTGCAGCTCCAGAACGAACAGAGTTCAAAACTGCTCTCCTCAGGAACGATGCAGAGCAGAGGAGAGTTGACATCTAAGGGAAATACTGCGGGATCGACTGTTTTGGAAGGAGGCGCAGCCAAACACTATCAGACTTGACCTCCCTTTTACCCTATTTCAGACCATGTTAAATCAGTTGATGAGAGGTGGGCCTGGACTTTTTTTTTTGTTGTTGTTCATTTAGGTTTTGCCTCACTGTTGAAATATGCCCAGAATGTAAGTACTCCTTGAAAGGCTGCCACAAGTCCACTACTTGCACTGAGAAGAAGGCAGGGAGCTCCAGGCTCACTCACTTTGTGTAGTTCCATTCAGATTTGTAGAGGACCACCATTACTTTGGTCTGGCAATAGCTTGGTGATATTAACGCCATATTTTTAAAACTTGCCAAACCCTTAGGATATTCTACAGCCTTGTTTCAATTTCTGCTTTTGCATAGAATGTTCCCAGTGTATAACTCTACCCAATCACTTATCAGAGCAGCCCTGCTGGCAAGGAAGGACCAGGTGCTTTGAGGGGTCAGGGCACTCTTAGGCTTTAAATGCCCTGACCAGCCTCAGCTGAGGCCTCTCCCCACCCCCTGCTCTTAGGCCCAGGAGCCCTCTTTTGGACTCACTCTGGACTCTCCTAGCCCCTGTCTGAGCTATGCTGTAGGTGTGTTTGTCTCTATTGCAGCTATGTCTAGGCTTATGCCTGATCCATGCTGATTTCATGGCTTGATCTTAGGCTGGCTTCACCACATTGGACTTGTCTGATAACCAGGACTTGTGGCTGACCCTGCCTCCATTCCCAGCTTCGCTTTGCTTTCTCAGGTACTGTAGGACTGGTTCCCTGTCCTTAAGTTAACCCTTGCTGCTCCCTGAAGCCGGGTTTCTCCCACTCCTTGTGGGGCTCCAGTAATCCCCTTCTTCCAGTACAAAGGACACTTTCTAGCCTACTGTTTTATGCTCTTTTGCATTTTGAATGACAGAACTCTTTCCCAGTACCTGTTCTGCCCAGGGAATCTTCCTTGGGAATGCCCCAGACCTCTGCATGAGTACCAGAGCCTACCTACAATTCTGGGATCTTGGAGAAGATGGGTGGAAAGGGGAGGCTTTGCATGCACAGAACTTCCTCTGGTTTTCTGTCTGGAGCAAAACTTAGGAGCTGGAGAGATATAAATGGTAATTATCTAAAATGGGGAGTTTCATATCAGTTCTCACTTCTGCTGTTGAGTGATTTTGTAGCTCCTGGTGACTCCACACTGTGAGGAGGGACTAAGGTGTCTAAGATGGTGGGTTCACGCCAGCTCTGCTCGAGTCCACCTGCCAGAGGGTGGAAGAAGAGCAGGTCAGAAAGGTTCCCTGCACCCGAGGCCATGCTGCCCCTGGAGATACAAGGGCTTTATAGGAAGCTCTGACTATGTTGGAGAAGTAAAGGACTCATTGTGAAAGCCGAAATCTGTCTACCAGGAGCATGTTAAAAACGTTAGGGCCATACAATAAAAGCCCTTGAAGGCAAAGGCTGCGTTTATCTTCATACAGTGCTGGTTACAATAGGGTCCCCTCCCTGTTTAGGGCTTCCAGATGCAATGCTAGTCGAAGTCTATAATAAACAATAATATTAATTATAAGTATTAACCCCCAAAGTTGAAAATCACTGTCATAGTTTCTAATATTGCTGGTTACTTTCCAGTATTGTCCTCCAGGCTTGCTACAATACGTTGCATACAAAGGAATTGAAACCCAACAATCAGTGTGTCGAAAGTTTGAAATCGTTTAATTTTTTTTTCTTTTTCCCCAAACTCCATCTATTGAAATCAACATGCCAACAAATAAAGAGAGTTTTTTTTTTTTTTTCTCTAATTAACCCAGGGTCTGGCATGCACGCACCATTCTGTATACCAGGACATTAGTAATTAAGCTGATAACAAGACCGATGTTGCACAAAATAACTAGTATGAGAATGTTACGAGTTAAGTATAATGGCAAAAAAATGTAGCAAAAATGTAAACAGCAAACATCAGGTATGACACTTATTTTCACTCCCGAGAAGACAACTGAGAAAAGACTTCAGCTATAATTTGTTTTCTCTGCTTTACTGAGTCTATAAAAACAGTCTACACCAATTTCATTCTGCTGACCACAATACTGTAGCTTTAAATTTGAGTGGAAATATAGCTTTAAATTTAGATTTTAATTTCATGTCTGATTGCAGACACAGTAGCAACTTTACCCTAAAATAACATTTCTTCTATAGCCAGCTCCTTTTGTGCTGCTGAAAGAAATAATAATGAGAAAGTATTCCAGCAGGAGGAGCTGGTTTAGAAGCAAATGGATTCCATGGCAACTCCTGACTCTACATGACACCTAATAACTTGCATTTATGTTGGAAATTGTCTGTGTTATCTTGTACCCCAGATCTGGTCTTTCTATAGGGTTTTCCCCTCATTTTAAAGCACAAAGCCTCTTTTTTTTTTTTTTTTCTTTTTTTCTTTTTTTCTTTTTTTCTATAGATCCAAGAATAAGAATTAGCATGAGGTGAGATGACAGTTTGCCTGTCTCAGATGTCTGTGCATAAGCAAGCTGTTTTAACCAGAGTACATATATATATATATATATATATATATATAAATATTTCGAAGACTAAACATTTGTTGAGAAGGGTATTGCAAATTTATTGAACTACCAAGGGAAGAGTTGAATAGGATCAGAACCCTGGAACAGTGTTTTTTTTTTTTTTCCTTTGTCACAAAATATCCATATTCCACAGTTTGAAACACTGATAGCAAGAGAGAAGATTCTGCCCGATCTTCATTATCTTCATTCTTACAGTACTGTACGCCAGGGAAATTGGGTCATGGACGATCCTAGTGTAACCCAGTCCTACTGGAATCCCGTCCACAGTCTTCCAGTTAGTTGATTTATTTTTTGAAACTTGTAGATTTCCTTCTGTGCCATGATCCAGTCTTTGGCCTGACCACCATTATAATTCAAGTGTAGAATATTTGAGCTCATTATTTTGTACCTAAATTAAAAGAAATGTCTTGATCTTAAATTGTCCCATGAGAAGCAGTTTTTGACTATGAAAGTTTCAGTAGCACTGCTTGATCAACAGAGTATTAAGCTAATCCTGCAAGTGAAAATTTCTGTAGACAGCAATACGCAATTTCCATGGCCTGGCTCATTTCTCAGTCAGCTGTTGCTTAATGAGTGGCCTGAGGCCCTTAGCTTGTAGAGAGTGTATTCTAAGACTAATAAAAATATATGTCCTTTGGTCAAGTGACAGTTGACGCAGGTCCATCCTTCCTCAGGATGTGTGAAAAAGCAAATAATTGTGGCTGAAAACTCGTGGTTGTGTGATTATCTAGGCAGAAGATAAGTGCAATCAAAGGCAGTGTTCTAGGGGTGCAAGTGAAGAGTGGGCAAAAGGAGAAAGCCAGAAGACTCTAGGCTAGTCTAATCTTATTGCTGAGGTATTACTGGTATCAAAATATGTATTCTCACATACTGCAGATGACTAACACTTGGCTTGTCACCCAAGGAGGGAATTGCTTTTTCTACTTCTGCTCATACAAAGATAGTCCTTGTTTACTCCCTGTCATTCAAAATATGAAATAATCTTGAACAAATACACTAGATTGATGGGTAGCGAATACACAAGGGTGGCCTGGTTTAGCCCCTCTCTTCCTGTAGCTCACAATTAGATCCTGGCACAGAGTTCATTCAAAGGATGGAGAGCCTGAACTGTCACAAACATATATTTATGGCTAGCACTTGGATTGCTCTCCTGCAGGATGAGGGCAAAATCACAGCTTTCCATTGTGATTAAAACTCTGAAACCATGAAGAATGTGAGTACATCACTGATCTCTGCCTCCTTCAAAAGGAGGTTTTAACACCTTCACCTTCAAAAGGAGATTTTAACACCTTCACCTCATTTCTGAAGGGCCTCTTAGCTTGCTAACGTAATTTAAAGTTTGTCTCTCCAATGTACCATCTTGTACAGAAGCTTTTGTGCAGGTGCTGTGCAGGGATGAAGTATGACTTATTTTTTTCTTCTGTGGGATAGGCACGTGCCTGCTGGAAGGCAGAGAAAAGTCCTAGTGGACAGGGAGAAGAATAGCTGTGTAGGGAACAAAAGAAGCAAGATTGAAAGGCCAGGCTGAGAAGGGGGCAAAGGCTTGGAGACCTCTCTCATTCTGGTTACTTTAATCACTTTCTAGATGTGGTAACATAAGAGAAAATATGAATATAAAGGAATAGAAAGCGAAAAGGCAATGAAAATATTGGAAAATACATAAAGAACAGAGAAAAATCTGTGTTGCAGCAGTACTAAGAAAACACTTCTTTAACTTTTTTTTTTTTTTTTGAGAGGTACGTTTGTTTGTATCTACAAGCAAAAGAAGACTCACTATAGAAAGAAAGAGGAGGGCATAGGTAAAAATGGAGGGAAGCAACACTAAACAGAATAGAAAACCAAAATGAAGATGAGTCAAAACCCGCAATTGAAGAGTGAATATAACTGTGGGAAAGGAAAAAGAATTAGAAAAAATACAGTCTTTAGGCAGAGAATTATCTGATATTTTTTATTCCTATTCTTAGTATGTTGTTTCTTATAGCTTTGTGGTTTGGAGAGAAGTTACAGCAGACTAATGTTGCGTAGATGGTCTGATCTGGACAAGGTTTCTTAAATAAAAAGATAAGTGGCAGATAAATTAATCATATTAACCAATTTAATGAATGTGGGAAAGCGGTAAACTTTTTTTTTGTTGTTTGTTTTTTCGTCCCTCATGACAATTAAGGAAGGGGACCTAAATGAAGAAACGGAGCAGTGGACACTACTTTTCAAAGAAACTGCCTTCTCCAGTTAACCGTAAACCAAAAATATCAACCTATTATTCTTCCTCCCTAAGAAATAGTGACATTACTGACTATGCTGTGGTTCTGTCGCATGCCATTCTTGTGAATGTAGGGATAAGGAACGTTTTATAATGGGGATTGCTTTTGCTCCGTGTCGAGTTGGTGTGCTACAGTATGAGATCTACAAGCATAGGCAGATCAGATGGAAAGAGGGACTTGCTTATAAAACAGAGATGAGCATGTGTTTATTTAGGAGTATGTAGTTAGCTGATTAAATACAAGTAATCAGAGTGGAATCAAGACAGAGGGAATTTCAGCACCTCACATCTGGTAAACATGGAAAATGAAGCATCTCAAAATGAGACCGTTAACTGCCCAGGAAAAGGGAAGTGTAGTAAAAAGATGGAGCGCAGAACAGCCCTCATTTGGCATCTTGCCCAAGGCTACTGGAGAGGTGGGAACCTTCCCCTGAAAAGAGAGGCTCACTGTCTTTAGTGTACTGAAAGAAGATGAGAGTATATAATACAAACAAGCAGGACTGTTGCCTCCCAGCAGCCATGTCTGCATGTCTTAAAGCAGACATGCTTTCTCTCTATGGAGAAAGGATTCTTACTCTGTTTTTCTCATTAGGGATATTTTTTTCATCTAATTTCATCCAATTAGCAATTTTTCATGGTCATGAGTTCTTAGTCCGTTTCTGTAAAGTCAATGGTTCCTAAGAATTAAATAACTTTAGGACATTACCTACCCATCCAATTCAAGAAAATACAATTTATCTCTGAATTAGAAATGTTATAAAATCTGCAGCTGTTAATGTTTGAGTCTTAGGTCTGGGAAAGGATTAGATGATACTAATACCATTGTCTATTCACCAAATCCTTTGAAAGTAATAGCAGAAACTAATTACGATCTGCTAATATATATAGGGAATGCATTTCATCCTCCAATCTCTGAAGTAAAGGATAATGTATCAAAAGAATATTTTTTAGATTATTTTTCAAACACTTAGTGTCAGAATTTCCTTCATAATTTTCTTCACAGACGTGCATTCCCTTATGAGCACCCATGTTCCCCAATAGAGTTTAATCGATTCAGTTACTGTGGATGCTCCTCAAGACTTTCACACAAAGCGGTGGGTACTATATGTTTTCTAAATGAAGAAAATGGGTGTTTGTCATTCTTGCCAGGGTCTTCTTGGTAGGACTTATCATTTCTCTTTTCATTTGGGCGGTGAAAAACCTCATGAAATTCAACAAGGCCAAGTGCAAGGTTCTGCACCTGGGAAGGAATAACCCCAGACACCAGTACAGGCTGGGGACCGACCTTCTGGAGAGCAGCTCTGCAGAGAAGGACCTGGGTGTCATGATGGGTGATAAGTTGACCATGAGGCAGCAGTGTGCTCTTGTGGCCAAGAAGGCCAATGGGATCCTGGGGTGCATTAAGAAGAGCGTCTCCAGCAGGTCGAGGGAGGTGATCCTGCCCCTCTACTCAGCCCTAGTGAGGCCACATCTGGAGTATTGTGTCCAGTTCTGGGCTCCACAGTACAAGAGGGATGTGGAGCTGCTGGAGAGAGTCCAGCGCAGGGCTACAAGGATGATCAGGGACCTGGAACATCTGCCCTATGAGGAGAGGCTGAGGGAGCTGGGCCTGTTCAGCCTGGAGAAGAAAAGGCTGAGAGGGAATCTGATCAGTGTCTATAAGTACCTCAAGGGAGGCAGTGAGGAGGATGGTGCTGACCTCTTTTCAGTGGTGGCCACTGACAGAACTAGAGGTAATGGCCATAAACTGAAGCACTAAAAGTTCCACATTAACTTAAGGAAAAAAATTTTTTAACAGTGAGGGTGACAGAGCCCTGGAACAGGCTGCCCAGAGAGGTTGTGGAGTCTCCTTCTCTGGAGATCTTCAAAACCCGCTTGGACGCAGTCCTGTGCCACGTGCTCTAGGTGACCCTGCGTGTGCAGGGGGTTGGACTAGATGACCTCTAGAGGTCCCTTCCAACCTTAAGCATTCTATGATTCTATGATTTGGATGTTTATAAAGCAGCAGTTAATCCAGACCCGGTATTTCTAACAGGTTACTTCTTTAATGTTTTGGTTCTTTAAAGTCAATATTTCCCAAAGACTCTGATCTTGAGAGAACTTTTGTCAAAGCTCAGGCTAGTTATCGTTGTGCCTCTAAGTTTGGAAGGGAAATTTAGGCTTCTTTTCCCAAGGCAGTACATGAGAGTGTATCCAGGTACCCTCCGTAGCCAGTGCAGACAGCAGAAGCACGACCTGGGAACCCACATACTCATCCTGTGCTGAAGGATATGTAAGACAGAGGAGTGGATGCGGATTTTAACTTCCTCTGGTAGAGTGTGGGTGCCTCTGCTCACTTTAAGAGCTGGAGCACGATATTTGAGAGCAACCATTTGCTTCAAGACCTCCTACAACCCTGAACAGATTCGATCTTTCTCAAAACTCTCCTAAAAATTAGAGTCAGTGGCATCCTATTATTGTGTATAATGACAATGACAAACAGTATTCTTCCTTTCCATACAAGAAAACTTTTATTCTCTTTAAAAATTTCGAAACCCACTTTCATGAGCAAAATATTGTACTTTTCAAAGTGTGTGATAGCTTTGTCATGTGGAGATCAAGATAACCACTGTGTTGCCATTGTGAGTTGAAGATGCTGGAATCAGAAGGTCCAGGCCATGATGTTCTATGGAAAGCTTTCAATATTTTTCATTTAGAAATTTAAAAAGTACACTGTCTTGCGACAATTCTAGTTATTTTGGATTTTTCTTCCAACTTCCAAGTAATTAAGGAACAAATATACTCTTAATGTGCAATGGTTATGTTTACTTGAACAATTCAAATAAAATGATTTAGGTCACTAAGCAGTATACCTCCAAGTAAAGTCTATAGAGTCAACCTATTTGGCCTAAGCAGGGCTTCCATGTGCTCAGAGAATACGCCTGATTTCAGAGCTTAGAGTAACATTGGTGCAAATATTTTGGTTTTGGCAACAAAAGAAAAAAAGCTGTCATTGCACATTCTGTGACAATTTTCCAGGGAGGTCTGGATTGTATCTGTGTGCCAATGATGTTTCATGAAGGCCTACTTTTCCATCTCCCAAAAGATAAACAGCCAAAACCAACCCACAAAAGCCACCCACCAGTTTCCCCACAACAGCAAATTAAAAAACCCTAGTCTCCTGACTTTTATCTTGCAGCAGCGTGGTCATGCTCCCTTTGGATTGCATAACCTACATGCAATTTCTTGTACTCTCACGTGCACCTAAGGGATTTTAATGTCATTTTCTGTTTCATTGCTTTATGAATGGACATACTTAATTCCAAGAGATTGGTAACATTTCTTGGCTCTGTGAGGCTGGATTAAGGGAATTCATTGAAATATTATGAGTCAATCTCCCTTTTCATTACAACTACTTTCATTCATCACTTAGTTGTACTGTGATTTAGCACAATGTCTTAGCCAAATATCAGTGCTGAAAAAGACACAAATTCATATATTAATTTGCAGCACCATGAGCTTAAAGCTTAGACTGATTAATTCTAGATATGTTTAGAACAGGTAAAATCAAAGAGTTTTATCCAGACATCTGGATGTTTTTGCTCTGAGCTGCCTTCTCCCGAAGGACGATCCTTAGCATGAGCAAGTGTCTCTGGTAGCCATTGCATGGTGGAACCCACTGTAAAATTCCGTGCTGGAAACTGGACGTCTAAGCCAGTTCTTTCAGAGCTATTGCAATATTTCTTCTTTTCTTCTGCTTCCTGCTCAAAAAGTCAAAATTTGGGGACCAGAAAAGTCTTTATAGAGTAATCTCTTAACAATTCTCATAGGTCCTTGACCTACCAGATGAGAATGCGCTAAATGGAAGATGAATCTACCTGCAAAAGCCTGGAAAAGCCCACATGTTGAGCACGTTTATTCCTGTTTTCTTGAAGTTTTAAATTCATGGTCAGAATAGTGATAAGCCTCAACAAGATTAAAAAATGATTGCAGCTTCTTTGGTATATCATGTGCTGGGGAGCTAAAACCTGAGGGTCATCAGCAGCTTAAGGGCTTAAGGGCAACAGCCATCTACTATTCTAGTCCAGACACAGACTATTGGCAGGGAGTTCAACCAGGAGGGAAAAAAAAAAAAAAAAAAAAAAAGGGTTTTATGAAAGATGTATTTGTAGCTGCCCATGTCTGTGTATAGTTTATCAACAGAAGGGAAAAGCTGTTAGTGAAAGTTTCAGCAACTTCTCCCAGGTGTGTTTCTTCAAAGTTACTGGATAACTTGCAGAATGACACTGGCTGTAACTGAATGAAAGCAAAGAAAATACCTTTTCTGAAGGTATTTTCAAGTTTCTAAACCTCTTGCTAAGGAGCCTTTGTGCAGTTGAGGGAAATGGTCACCTTCTGACAAATGAAGATTATGCCTGTAGGCTGTGTAGGAGCGATTTTTGTTGCAAAATGTAACATAATATATATTTTCCAACTATCTGCAAAGATGAGACCGAAAGAGATTCAAAACCTGACTGAACGTGGTCCTGAGTAACTTGTTGCTCCAGTTGACCTTTGAGCACAGGGTGGGACGTGGTGATCTCCAGAGTTCCCTTCCAATCACAACCATCTTACACCCCTGAAAACTGAGTTCATATAGGAGAGACTATTTTGGGAAGGGACACAGTAAAGCTGTACAAAGAAACAGCAAGACCCAGTTGCAGCATCTGTTTGCAATAGGCTAAATTATAATTTTTGCTTTGTTCAAGAGGTGCTAAAATCTTGGGAGCTTTTCTCACTTTGGATGGGGACTTGAAAATACCTATATGTGACTCCTTCATTGCTAGACAGGAGGCAGGAAAAGATTTAATTTATATCATGACTGAAGTGAAATTCAGGAGCTGGCAGGCACAGGAGCAAGAGTAAAAGGATCAGATTAAAACCATTCTGGTTGAGTATTTTGGGTAAAGGGGGAAAAAAAGACGTGGATGAGTAAATTGCTAAATAGTCATGTAGGTTCTTGGTTGAGAATTTAACTCCATTTTATGTTGTATTTTAAATAGGGCAAAATAGCAAAGAGCTTTAGGATCAATCTTGCTTTGGCGTAAATTAATGAAAGTAACTTTTTATGTAGATGGTAGAATTCTCCTGTTGTTTTTCAAACCTTCCTTGAATGATTACACTCATTTGAGAAAATAAAATAATTACAAAATTGTCACAGCTTACAAGGATGACAGTTTTTAAGAATCTGATTCTACTGTGGTATTACAATGAATAATTAGTCCCTAATAGGTTGGATTTGCTGTCAGATACATGATGGGAACTGCCCATGTGTTACTGGCATCCAAAACAATTTCTTCCTGTTAGCAAGAAGAAAGTAGCTCTTCTAAGGTGTGTAAGTTTTATCTTCCACATTAATGCTTTTATGGTTGTTTATGTTCTCATTTGTTTCTGTGCAAAAAATGTGATTTATCACAATTAGAGATTTAGAGTGTAGTTAGATTATTTTTCTGGAGGCTCCCTTTTCTTATTTCCATGCAAGCATAGTCTTGGTGCTATTTGTAAATGTATTGCATTATTGAGAGTGTGGTTTTCAAAAATGTCTAATTCACCTTTGCAGTCCTTACAAATCCTTAGGAGGAATCTTACTGGGAATGATAACGTTCAGCACAGATTTACTTTCATTCTATTGCATTTTTTTTCCCTAGCACATGGATATACTTGCTGACCAGTCGTTTACTTTCTTTTCTCTCATGTTCTCATATCTCTTTTCTATTCTAAACCCAACATTAGCTTCCCCCACCTTCTCAATATTTTTCATGCAATTTCTATGTTTTCCTCCTACCTATGTTGCCTTTGTCATTATGCAAAGGGATTTCACTCGTTCTGCTGTGTAAGGATCTCATGCACTCGAGGTACAGGTCTGCATCTCTTCTTTCAGATTTTTATTCTTGATAGGGTAAAACTAAGCTGAAAAACAATCCAAAAACTAAACAAAACAGTAGCAAAGACTAATGCATAGTCTTAGTGGAGATTTTACATTCTTTATTTCTGAAGGTAAATTTATAACGAATTAACTAACATTATATAATTAAGTGAGTGGAAATCTTTATTCTTGAAATAAGTAAAATGTGATTAGACAGAATAAGATGCAGGAAAGACTCAGAGTTTTAAACTGACAGAGCAGAGATGATGATTGTGGTTTTTCCAGGAACAGAAAAGCAGAAAAAGGAGAAGGACTTGCTGACTGTGAGAGCGCTGGCTTTGAATCACACTGATGCAGTATGGAGCTCATTAGGACGTTTGAGTACAAGATTCTTCTTGTAAACATATTTAATTGCAGTATAGTATAATCACTGTGGAGAATCCTTTCTCCATAGAGCTTGTTTCTTCTCTCTAGATTGAATCCTCTATACAAATTATTTACACAGAGATTTACTTGGTAAAAACAGTGCAATTTCTTTCCAGAGAAGTTCCTTTGATACAAAGTTCCCTTCATAGACTTCATGCAAGTGGCTTAACCTCTCACTGCTCCAGTATGTGACATTAATAACAAACTCATTTTGTTCATTCCCAGCTTTTGCAAATCACTTCACAAAACCGAGAGTCAAAATTTCTGCTAATGTAGATCTTGGCATAGCCTGCTGAAATGTGGTGTGCTCTAAAATACAAATCTCATTTAGCAACTAGTGCTTTAATAAAGACGGGTGAGAATCAAACATTGACCATGGAATAGGGGGAGTGTGAAATCTGTGTGGTCCTTCTCAGCAACCACCCTACTCTCCCTTTTGTAGGGTATATGTCTGGAAGCTGTACGACACCCTATGGCATCCAAACCTTTTCCAGATCTCTTCTTGTGAATCAAGAGAATTTTCTATTCTCAGAAAATAGTTTGTGTTGGAAAACTTTCCAGCTGTGCTCTACACATAGAGTATTTTTAACCTTAAAAATTATGTGGGCTTGCTTAGTTACCTACGCTTGAGTATCCAGATATCACCTCACAATATCAGGACACCTGCACAGAGTTGGCAGGTGACACAGAACGCATACAGGACTTGCTGTCTTCTGGAGTGGCAACAGGAAAATCCCTGGTTATCTTAAATGCCATTAGACACTTACAGTTAAGCCAGTGAATTGCTTGCTTATGTGTACAGAAGTAACAGGGGCTCAGTTTGCTTGCCTCAGGGTAAGCATCCATTGAGATGCCACAGGTTATTTGAGGCATCCAGAAGGACTGACAGGTAGGACAGGTAGCATCATGTTTCACATCTGCACATGGCAGCCCTCTGCACGTGGCTCATGTACCCAGAAGATGCCCTGCAGGAAGGGACCAGAGGTGCACAGCAACTTACTGGGCCATCCTAGATCCAGCTTAATGTCAAACTCTCTAAATCTGTGTGGTGGGGACACTGGTACCGACTGTTTCTTTCTATAGGTCTTTGCCTGCTGGTCTGTACTATTTGCTAGTGTACAATTATCGTAGGTAATACATAGGCTTTAAAGCAGATTATGTCATTTTGGATGCAGCAGCTGGAAGCCAGATGGGAGAGTCTAATGATTTCAGTTGGCTTTAGGCCATGTGGGCAGCATCAATATCCTGTATCTCCTCTGACAAGAGCTTAGACACCTCAAGTGACTGTAGATAGCTGTATGAAGACACTTTTTAGTGTCTTTTTAGTTTTGGTGTTTTACGTGAGAAATGAAACCCACTGACATTTTCATTTTCTTTTTCACAAGTGTTAAGAAGCAAGAACTCTAACAACCCTTTGCAACTTGTGGTAAGTGTGAATATCTAGAATATTTGTATGTAGTTTCTTTGGACCCATCCATCCTCTCCAACCCCCACTTGCTCACCCATTCAATCAGAGTTGGATACAAAAATTGGAATCAGGTCGGTCTTCTATGGTGCAGACGGACTCAGCCATACCTACACACATTGTGTATTTTCTGCCTGTTGCATATTGCAAAAGGATTTCATATTTTAAACTTGACACAAAAATATAGAGAGATGCCTCCTCCAAAATTGATTTTACCTAGTGGAGGAATGCCAGTTCCATACAAATGGGCCAGTCTTTTTTAAACTGAGGCTGTTGCTTCAGATACGGCTTTTTATGTTCTCCATGTTCTCAAATTACCTTAGAAATAGGAAAGAACAGATTGCCGCCTTCCCTCAGTGCAGTAAAGTTGTAATACTTCTCATATTTTCAGGATAAGAGAACCTATGTTTATCAGTGTGTGTGTGTATGGGGGATTCTTTTCCTCTTATACCTGTATGCAATTTGCCATTTTGTCTGGTTTTGGCAGTATGTCAATCTAAAGAACATCTAATCTTGCTTTATAAATACTATTCTTTGGTATGATCTGTATGTGCTTAAACACGTTTCTCATTTTCCACCCCAAATCAATGGGGTTTAGAAAATTCCATTTGTCCTGTGTTAGTACCTTTCTCTCCACTTTCTAACACGTGCACAATTAGAACAGACACAGACGTGACCTTGGTGTCCAGTGCCCTTTACCATCCATTTATTAGTAATAACCATATGCTTTCATGTACCTGTTCCCCTAACCTGCAGAGCAGGAAGGTTTTTACTGCAGATCTTCAGAGAATTCTCAGTTTTTGCTCCCCTTTTTTATTAAATAAAAGTTGCTATAACTTTACACAACTTTACTATTTATTTCATGGGAGTTGTAAAACACATCCGCATGGATGGGTGGGTTCTCCTTGCACCTGGCGCCTGGCTTTCTGCTTATAGGATTATTGTATCATCACACTGATTATTATTATTTTTAACTCTCCTCTCAACAACAGCTCAAACTTTTCTTCTGGATGTGGGAACAAACACAAGGCTGAAACCTATTACCCTGATGTTTTGTCCAGCATTGGTACTTGTGGCACAGGTTAGAACAGTGTCTATGCTGCATCACCGAGAGCTGAGGTTGACTGTAGGGATTGCAGGTAGCTGAAAATATTTGTGGAGAAGCTAAAGGAGCTTTTATCAGAAATGGAGTAGAGAAAGGAGGAGATCAGAAAATGATTATTTAAGAATGTTGCAGTAAATAATCTTATTTTAAAGCCTCCAGAGAGAAATGATTCCTGTTGAGTATGACTACCAAGACTTCCTGAAGGGAAGAGATGGTCTCTAAAAGAAAACCATTTTAATAACAAGAAGGAGAAACTTTGAGTCAGCAGCTTAAATACCTGAATTCATCTGGGTGAAACGAAGGTCTCAGAAAATGCACTTTGTAACCCACGAGGAAGACTGGAGTGGTGAAGATGCCCTCAAAGATGCCACTGCGACACATTCAGCACTTGACTAGAAGCGATATCTGAAGTTAAGAGTCTAAATATTGGATTGTCTTGTAAAAATAAAAACAACCCCCCCCACTCCAACAACAAAAAACCTTAAGAAGAGATGGGGAAGGATGTACATAGGCAAAGCTCCTCCAGCTCCTGCTAACTACTGCTGTGATGCCATTAGGGTAGAACAGGATAAGATGGGAACGGCAGGCAAACTTAGAGAAAAATACCCAAGAAATGAGTGCTTTGTGTTGCTCTTTCAAATGTTTGGAAAAGGATGATAACGCAGCAGATAGAGAGCTGCTTTTAGAAGGTAAAACAACAACAACAACAAAGCCCAAAATGGAAACAAACAAAAAAACTGAAATGAGAGACTTAAAATTCTCTGCATAGGTCAACAACATGCTCATCTACCCATAATGGTGATAAGTCGCAAAAGTATTGCTAATTTCTATCTAATTTTGTCCCTCATTTTATTTTCTTACTTTTCTAAGAGGCAACTATTTTCACATTCCACCATTAGATATCATATGAGTGAATTTATTGATTGTTCCTTCTAAGCAGCTGTTTTAAATGCATCAGAATTTCTCTCACATTTCTCAGATAAATGCTCAATCTAAACAATTTGCGTGAATCCATTCTACATTGCTTCAGACCTTGTCTTCAGAAGTCCAATACTTCTGCAACAAAATTGCAAGAGTTTTATGTAATTACGTATGTCAAATGTATTATTTAAAAATACTGAAGTATGTCTAAAAATTAACATAATAGGAAATTAAATATATTTTTAGAACAAAGTAAAAATGGTACAAATGACATTATAGAAACTCGTTTAATTGGTTAATACAGAATACTGAAGCTCTTGCTAATACTCTGCATCGACACAGTCTTGTGACATGCATTTACAAAGCAGCAAGAACTGAGATCATGTTGGTATGTATGTTGTGTGACCATGGCATAGCTCAATTTTCTAATTAATTAGAATTGTTGAAGGGCTATATAGTACTTCAAGAACTTCCCAAAGAAAGGACTTGAAATAAGTTTTACACAGAAATTAAAAGATTAGAAAAAAACCCACAATCCTTCTAAAAACTAGGTGCAGGATGAAAAGAAATGTGTGTATAACCACAATAACTTTTTCTATTATTATTATTGCCTCATGCAATAAAATCAACCTGTAATAATGAAGCATATTTTTTTAATATTGTCAGGTGAGATGATTTCTGGGAAGACATCCAATTACTGACTGCATTATTCTTAAAATTTTACCTCGCAGTAAGAGTTTGCCAGCTGGGTTTGCAATATATTAACTGTTTGTCTGGCCTTCTCTCTGCTGCAGTGCAGGTGCAGCATCACTGGGGTCACTTTTTGGGGAAACTTCCCAGTGCCAGTTCTCTGCTGTACTGTTTGAAGCTGTGAAACACAGTGGACAAGATAGAGGAACGAAACCTCACTCAGGTGATGTAAAATTAAATGCAAAGCTGACAAGTTCAGACATTAATATTCGGTTTCAGGTCTCCTCTAGCTGAATGAAGCTGCATGATGGCATTTTGTAGCACTTGTCGCTTTCAAGTACTAGCTCAGCATCTTGAATCCCCTTGAGGCTGAGACAGGGACAGCCAGCAGGATATGTAGATCTGGGTAAGCAGCGTAATCGTGTCTCCTATCAGATTCATGTCTTGCAGGAAGCTGTTTCTTTATGTTAGTAGCTTTAATCTCTAAGCTGGGCATCTCTTGGACGCTGCGTATCAGCTGGCAGAACTGCTGCTTGCTCAACTTGCTGCCTGTTGTAAACCCCCTTCTTTGGAGCCTTATTCTCCCTTACTTAGACAAATTGGTTACAATTTCGTTCCGCAGTGACCCCTAGAACTGGCCACTCAATTGGATAGGACTCAGCAGCTGAGTAAGCCTTAACCTTCCAAATTCAGGAAATAAAGGAAAAATATACTAATATATAAAGAGTAAGCTTTAACCTATGTAAGTTGCACAGTTTCTTATACTGGGAATATTTTGGCCTATTTGGAATATCTTTATAGCCATACTTACTGCATATATCACAGAATCACAGAATGGTTAAGGTTGGAAGTGACCTCTAGAGATCATCTAGTCCAACCCCTCTGCTCCAGCAGGGACACCCAGAGCACGTGGCACAGGGTGGCATCCGAGCGGGCTTTGAAGATCTCCAGAGAAGGAGACTCCACAGCCTCTCTGGGCAGCCTGTTCCAGGGCTCTGTCACACCCACAGTAACGAAGTTCTTCCTCACATGGAGGTGGAACTTCCTGTGTTTCAATTTGTACCCATTACCCCTTGTTCTATTGCCAGTCGCAACCGAGAAGAGTTTGGCCCCATCCTCCCTACATTCTCCCATCAGGTACTTGAACATATCGATCAAATCTCCTCTCAGGCTTCTCTTCTCCACGCTAAACAGGCCCAGCTCGCTTAGTCTTTCCTCATAAGGTAGATGCTTCAGTCCCTTAATCATCTTTGTCGCTCTACGCTGGACCCTCTCTAGACGCTCCACGTCCCTCGTACTGGGGAGCCCAGCACTGCACACAGTACTCCAGGTGTGGCCTCACCAGAGCTAAGTAGAGGGGCAGGATCACTTCCCTGCACCTGCTGGCAACGCTCCTCCTGATGCAGGCCAGGATCCCATTGGCCTTCTTGGCCACACGGGCACATTGCTGACTCATGGTTAACTTGTCAACCAGGACTCCCAACTCCCTCTCCACGGAGCTGCTTTCCAGCAGGTCAACCTCTAGTCTGTACTGGTTCCTGGGGTTATTCCTGCCCAGGTGCAGGACCCTGCACTTGTCCTTGTTGAACCTCATGAGGTTCCTCTCTACCCAACTCTCCATCCTGTCTAGGTCTCTCTGAATGGCAGCACAGCCCTCGAGTGTTGGGCCACTCCTGCCAGTCTGGTGTCATCTGCAAACTTGCTGAGGGTGCACCCTGTGCCCTCGTCCAAATCATTGATGAACAAGTTGAAGAGCACGGGGCCCAGTACTGACACCACTGGCCACAGGCCTCCAACCCGACTCGGCCCCATTCATCACCACCCTCTGGGCTCTGCCATCCACCTAGTCCACCTCAATCCACCTTACTGTCCACTTGTCCAATCCACATATATAATATATATAACATATATACGCATATATAATAATATACACACATATATAATATACACATATATAATTACTATAAATTGCCTTTTTTAATTATCAACTTCAAAATGTAGTATGCTTAAGACAAAAATTTTATTACTATTCATATGATACATTTTACATTCAAAAATCTAATGCAAACATTTGAATGGACATATTTTTATTAAACATGAAATAAAACACTTCCATCAATATTTTATGCAGTTCTTAGACCAAACTCTTAATTTATAGGGAAAATTGAAATTTTGGGAAATTATAATTTGGGAAATTATAATATTGCCCTATAAATTAAATTTATAGGGAAAACTGAAAAACTTGAGTATTTAAGCTACATTGATACATAGACTACAGAATAATTTTGAGAATGAAGATTTAAATCACTCTAAATTTGCACAAGGTATAGTTTAGTTTCTTATTTTGTTTTGTCAAAATTCAGTTATGACAACTATATTTGGCATAATCAATATGAATTCTGGAGATCTTGCAAAAATGAAACAATAAAAGACAAAACTTCTTTATAAAGGAGTAAGGCCACTGCGGCTAACTCTGTGTTACCAGAGTCGATACAGTAGTCACTTTTAATTTCCCAGGTGTCTTGAGGTTAGAAGTTGGTTCCACTAAGGCAAACGCTTTTTTTTTTTTCCTTCTTTTCCAGGCGTCCAGAATAACCGTATATCCCAGCTGCAGGACCAGTTCTTTTAAAGGGACTGTTCAGATCATCTTATTTCACAGACAGGTGACTCATTGCATCTGACACATCTGTTGTGACTTGTGCTGAAGTACTAGCTGGGATAATATTCAAATAAATGTCATATTGTTGGTCCATGCCAAGGTAACTGTCACTCATGATATACAATGTGTAGATACACCTAAAATATTAAAAAATAATAAAAAAACCACAGAAGTGTTAGTTTGGAAACTAAGTCTAGCTACTGGGAAAGAAAAATCATTAAGAAAACTTGATTTCAAAATTTAACTTACTTTCCAGAAGTTTCTGGAGTATAAAAAGCAACAGAAACAGTATTTCGGTTTCTGACATATCCAATTCTTTTCAGGGCAATGAGTTCTTTTTTGTCAATTTCTCCCAGTATCAGAAACCAGCCTTCGTCTTTAACCTTGGGGAATCGAGGAGCTGCCGCTTTACTGTCTTGCTTTCCCTGTTAGGAAAAAGAAGCAATTCACTTCAACTAGAAATTACATTTCCACAGTACCATTTTTCCTTGAATGAAGAAAGCCAGAAAAAAATACACTGTCACAAATTTTTGCATAATACAAGAATTTAATCAAATCCAACCTAAAATATTTGTCATTTCTTTCCAGATAAAAGAGTTAAAAAATGGAGTCCACTGAAAAGAAGAGAGAGTGTAAGAGTCCACTTACTTTCTAAGCTAATAAAAACTGAATGGAAATACCAAATGGATTTTTTTTTTGTAATTTCATCTACTATATTCCAAATGCTAGAAGGGTTAATGGTAAATCTCTTGTGTATCTCTTTAAACGATACTAAAACAACCTTGTTCAAGATTAACATGAAAGCAAAAGGCCTGGCCCTTTCAAACGGGTGCAGGTAGTGGCATTTCTGTCTTGGAACATAAAAATGTTTGAGGGTGCAGTGAGGCAACCAGCCCAAGGAGACACAGAGAATGGGGCTGACGTTCCAGGGCTAAGGAGCTGTTTGGAGAAGTTTCATATGCAAAATGTGATAAGTATATGTGCAGTGAAGGCCTGAGGATCTGTTATGAATAAAAATGTTCTTACAGGCACAGGATTGGTCTGGAGCTTGGAGGTACATAGGAATATAGTAGGGAAACATAAACTTGACTGGGGAAGCAGGATATGTAAGAGTGCGAGTGGTTAGTCTGGGAGATGCTTAAATACTCCGAATACAACTCTGAAGTTATCACCTCTACTGCCTCTGGTTATACCACCCAAGCAAGAATCTTCATAAAAACAGTGAAAGATTTTTCCATTGACTTGAATTGGTCTAGGATTTTAACTTCAGAATCTATTTGCTGTACAGCACTTGTAACTTAAAAAAAGAAAATCTGCTCATTACTGACATGGAAAAGGCTTTGAAAGTGTTTGTAATTTACACAGTTCTTAGCAACCCCATAAGAAGTGTTACGCTGTGTAAAGCCTTGTTGATAATGTAAATGGATGTTTGAAATCTTGTGCACTTGGGAAGGAAATGATAAATATATCTACCTGATACCCCATCTGGCTTCTCTGCAGGTTTATCTGGAGGACATACTCTTGATCAGCGTGTAACTTGATCCACTTTTTGTCATCTCGCATGTCTGTCACCAAAGCAGGAACGGGCACTTCAGTCTGTGCCTGAACCGGGTCATCCCAACAGCCTTTGATGCTCAAGCTGACGTTCAGAATTGGCAAACGGGACAAGAAATTCCAAGCCTGCAGAAAAAACAGATCACGGTGAATTACAAGACAGTCCATACAATTCAGACTATTATCGCTATAATCAAAATAACTGTGTGTGCAGTATACATATTTATTATAGACTAAGAATATTTTATTATGTATTAAAATCTAATATTTAATAGTTCAATGCTTAGAATCATAAGCATAAAATACTTTACATTAACCTCTCATACTACTTTTTTCTAAGTAAGAAAACAAGTAGGAAACCCCTCAAGCACATTATACAAGCCCCACTAAGATTACAGAAGTCTGAATACAGGAAGAATTTCTTACTGCTCCCGATTAAACTATTTTTTTCCTATAAGCCACTTAAAAACTAGTATAATTAAGTTTTAAATTAAACTTCCTTAGCATAATCCATGAAGAAGAAGTCACTGCAGTGCTAATTAGCAATGGGCAAACCTCAGAGAGTTCAGCGGATCAGTTCCGATAATTAAGCAAAAGTTCAAAAGCTTATCCAAAGTTATCTGTACTTTTTAAAGGTTTTCTTGCATTCATCCTCATGAGCCTCCTTGCTGCTGTCCTTCCGCGGCTTCGCTAGTCTCTTAAGTTTTCTCATGAGCTACATCAGTCCCCCAACTTTATCGCTCGTTTTTCTACAGCCAACAGTTGCTAGAGTTGCACAGTTTGTGTAGCTGGTCATGACACTCTCTTCAATCTTGCATGTGGCAATTAATAAGGCATCCTAAAACACTGTTCTGTCCTTCACTTTGGTCTCCATCACACAAGGACAAGCAGTTCTGAGATGCTGTGACAAAGCTGGGGGGATTCATGTAGGCTGCAATTTAGCACAAAGAAAATGGGCTTATGCCCTCAGTGCAATTTGTTAGGAAGGGGAAAGAGAAGCTTTGCTGTGGAATGGAGTGAGTGATTTGGGGGCCTCATTACAAGTGAAAAAGAAAGATGAAACGGGCACTGTGAGAAAAGCAAATGAAAAGACAACAACCCTCTGCCCTTCCCTTCCTCCTCAAAGCGATCGATGTCTCCCATATTTTCAAACAACACTTACAAAAAGATAGAGGGTGGGAAGGACACCTCTTGGTAAAAAGCCAACTGATGTCAGAATGAGCCCTCTGGGAATGCAGAAGGTACACACAGTCACATGGGCAACACTGGCAGGGAATTGAAATGTTTTATCTGGAAAACGGCTTATATCTGTCCTTCATCTTTCATGAATCAGTTTGGCCATCTTGTGCTTTCAAATAAATGCATTTTCATGGTGATTGTGCTCGATGCTACAGTCCCGGAGACACCACTGCCCCGATCCATGCTGACGGTAACGGTGCTGTTGCGCTCTGGCTGTTGCATCCTTCCCTCCGGAGCAGCCCTGAGGCCGCGCTGCCCTGGGCAGGGGGTGCTGCTCCCAGGACCCTCCTTCCCGGGAGCGCTTTCCCCTTGCTCCCCTCGTCCCCTGGCACTCCTGGCGCTTCACGGCTACAGGGATCAGCTTGCTGGGCACTCTGGTGACAGCAGGAACTCAGATCAGCTGAAAACCGACTGTAAAAACATATCTGCTCATCGCGTGAGCCCTCCGTGCCTCCGAACGCCGCGGTCCTCCCTCCTGCCCTGCTGGCACCAGGATTCCCGTAGCCACTTGGCTACCGACCACTTCACTTTGGCTGCCAGTGAGAGGGCCGATAGGATCCATCCTCCCCTCATCCCAGCCTCTGGCTTGTCCCATCCGTGGCATCTGTGTGGCTGGGCAGTGAGCTAGCTCAGGAAAGGTACAAAGAATAGCATGGAGAAGGGGAGCAGAACTGCTCATTTTGGGTGCAGGGCAGATTTACGCTGGATTAAAATGTCTGTATTGCTGCAGCCTAGCCAAACTGAACAGGATTTGGGTTAAAGCTGATCTCTCTCCTCCCGCCTGGGTTTGGTGCATGAGCAGCTGCGCCTGGTCAGTGGGGAAGGTGCAGGGACAGCTGGGAGCACTCCTGGAATCGCAGCGGAAAACAGGAGCCATTGACCAACCGCACTAACTAACGCACTTCATGGTGCTCTAGCCAAGGAAGGACAGGGAGAAGATGAACAGCGACTAAAAAGGTCCAGCACCAAGGGGAAAATGATCCCCTTTTCTGACCCAGCTCAAAGGGAAAAAGGAAAAACAAGGCAGCACCTGGAAGAAGGAGAACAAGCACTGCACATCCTTAACTCGCGGTTGCAAGGATTTCATGACACTCAACGCACAGACAGTGCTAAAACGACCTCCAGCAGGTCATACTGAATGAGACAACTGGAATATCTGCACCTTAACTGACAAGTGATTTTTCGATTAACAACAAACAAACCTGGTGATCACCCCCTGCTTGGTCCTGTTTATACTGTACAACCCCAACATATTTTATCTGTCAGAAGCTCTCAGGTTCTTATCTAGCTTGTACTGTGTTAACAGCATCAAGTGACTCTGGGTAACTTTCTAATCGGATAAGAAGGTAGTTGGAACGACTGTCCATTCTCCAGGCCTTATGTTTTTGACAATTAGAGATTAAATTAATAGTGCTTGATTATTCATAAAGCATTGACATTAGGCTGTCTCAATAGTATAACTATCAGCTTAGTACTTTAAAAGATACCCAAGTAACTTCGAAACTGAAAAAAATACCGACTCAGAATTAATCACTGATAGAGAAATGAAGCTGCAGCCAAAACCGGAGGTAGAGTCTAAGCCATTTGAGCATTCAAGCCTACTGACTTTCAATAAGGCTTAGGACTGTAACTAACACTTGGAAAATTAAAGCCAGGCTCCCACGTCACTTAAGTATTTTTTTTAAATCAATTTTACCCTTTTTTGTTCCTGTATAGGATTACACATGCATATATTCCCTCATTCTGAACACATAAACACACCCACATGTGCATGCACACATATACAATGTAGATATTTACCCACAAAACCCAAAGATTCAAATCAATCACATGAGAAATTCTTCATGAACCTTGGAAAATATCATTAGCATTTTTGCCAATAATCTCTCTCCGCAGGACTTAGCCTAATATTCCAAATCCATGAGCAGCTTCAAGAGTTGCTATTTAAAAATTAATTACCAATCTGCTTAAAAGATATCTTCCTTTTAAATGTGAATTTTCTTTCCTTTTCCCCTATTCTCCAAACATATTTAAAGCTCAAACTTTAGCAAATTCATACTAGGAACAGATTTAAAATATAGGGAAAATATACTGTGAGTTAGAAGTAAAGTTTTATACCATTGAAAAAAGAATGTTCTAGGCATTTTGCTGACACACTTATCACTTCAAGCATGCTATCCTGGAATGGGACCAGGACAGAACCAAAATACAGTCTGCAATCTTACTGTAAGCTGTTGTTATAGACAATATGTCATCAATATATATTTTTATTGATTTTTTTTCTCTTGGTTGCCCCCCGCCATGCAGTCAGTTGCACATTTAAAGCTTTGCATGTCAAAGCATTCAACAAAAAGCCTTAATATAATTTTTAACTCTGTGCAAGGTATTACAAATTTTGTTTCGCAAAAAAAGTGCTGTAAAGAATGTAACATGTTGGAACAAAGGTTTCACATTGTAGTGCATAACACAGTCATGGCTTTGCTATACACGAGGCCATTGTGAACTCATGGCAATGAAACTTTCTCGTTATATGATGCTACACAATTATGTTTTTCCCTCCTATATGCATCTGTATTTACAAACACAGATATATAGAGACACAGTCTCTCGCTGAGTGTACATACACACCACATGCACACAGGCTATTTTTGAAGAAACTGCTAAGACATTTCAATACCAGCCAAACATATTTATCCGAGGATTAATCTTCATCTATTGAATCAGACGAGAACACTGCCATGCATACAATTATTTAATTAGCAGCCAAATCCTCTGCCAGTCAGCAGCCGTTCCAGGCATACTGATGGGGCAGGAGATGCAAATCGCACAGTAGTACTGCTTTTTCTCATTACTACTGCAATTAGCACTTAAATTGATGCTTTAAACATACTAATTTCTGGAATAATTCAGGATTTGTATGTTACCTGGGATCGCCTCACTGCAGAGACGACACCAGATTGCTACGCAAATTGAAGCACTTTTGAGCCAAATAACCATCATCATATCAGACAGAGGCAATTTGCATTTGCTTTTAAAGATAACAGAATGGCAATTTATGCAAATAAATTAAGTAAGTTTACTTCTGAGTTCTCCCTGAACTAATTATAACAATGTTCTAATTTTTTATCACATCTAAAAGTTGGACTGAAATCAATGTGTATTATGTTAGAAATATAGTCTTAACGCAAGTCTTGTTTTGATGTCAATACATCTTCTTAATTCAAAATTTTGATGGTAATTTACTTACAAACGCAGATGTTTTCCATAGATGTTTAAGTATTTTTCCTTTTGTATGCATACCAGTCAAAGGTTTCACTGAAGCTGAACAGTCAAATACAAGACATATTGCTGTCTTGTCAAATATTCAAATAAATATATCTAAAGCATAGGCCGTGAAGTTTTCTTTGTTCATACATTTCTTTTGAAACACTAATCTTATGGTGTAATGAACACCATGGGATCTAGCTATCCTTTGCTGGGAACTGCTGGAAGCTGAAAATAAGACTCTAGTAGCCTCACGATTTTAAAGTATTTTTTTCTTCCCTCTGTAACTGTGAAAATTTAATCTGCTTTTTCTGCTTCAATCACCAGACGAGCACTGGGTCTTTTACCAAGTGTGTTCTCAGAAACGACAGCGTTTGAACGACCACTTCAGGGACCAGCTACAGTGGCACTTGCAACGCCTGTATTCCCAGTGCAGGGCTGACCACGAAGCGGTGGATAACTCCCAGTGGATTGAACGGCCTAGGCAGGCATATGACAGCAAAAGGACTTGGAAATATCGGCTGTGGGCCCTACTGGTTAACAGAGGACCAGAGAAAATAATGTTTAGAAAGTAGGTAGGGAAGGACCTCTGTAAGGCTTGATGTACCCTGAAATTAGAGCAATGAATGTATTGCCTTTTATACAGAATATCACCTGATATTTGCGTGATATTTGCCAAAAGGGAAGTGAGTGCTCCCTTTCCCAGCCGCTCTTCCCTTCCAAGCCCACTCCTAGTGAACACTGATTGAAAGTCGTACCTGTGCAACGTGTGCCGCTTGCAACTCGCTGTCCACAAGGGAAGCAAAAACATCCTCTTTTCCTTCGCAGGCTGCCATGAGTTCAGGAAGACACTCGATGGGACCCTGGTAGCCTCCCGGCGCGCTCCTCCTCCTTCCTTGGCCCCCCTTCCTGCAAGACATATGCCCAGGGAGAGAGAGCAGACATTTGTTTTGAGTTGTTTTGGTGGTAAAACTTGGTACTGACTTCTGTTATTCAATGCCTGTCACTTCTTTTTGGGTAGTGTTAATTACTGCATCATCTCGGCACTCGCGCAGCCTGACATTATCTATGATATTAACATGGGTACCAGCGCATTTTTAATGTGAATTCAAATAAAGTTGTAATTAAAATACAGAGTTGCCTTTGTTAGAACTTGGAACCCTTCCAGTCATCTCTTGTTCAGTTGTCTGGAATCACGGTTCTCAAAATACTCTGTGGGGTTAAGCAATCAATGAAAATTGAAAACAGAAACAAGACCTCCATTTGGGAGAGGATCGCTGTGAAAGAATGAGTTTTGCTTCTGTTACATTAATGAACATCCTTGGGCACAACAGTGACATTCAATCAGTATCAGCAATCAGAGGTGTAATGAAATTGCAAACCTGCAAATGCGTCGAAGAGTTACATACCTAAAAAGATAAAGGTGTTGCACTTCTATGTTGGGCAAAGTAAGCAGGGAGGAATCATGTATCCATCTACCCTGAACCACCATCTGTATCAGACCGGTGATATTCAGGGCAGTCACCAGCCATCCGTGGTGCGCTGCGACATCCAGCATCGCCTAATCAAAGAAGACATATATACATAAAAAAAAAGAAAAAAAAACAGACAGACTGCAAGTATAACTGTATACCAGGTTCATATAAGTAAGTACCTTTACTTCATATTTAACATATTGAAATTTCTAGGCATACAATCTCAGAATTTCCTTCAACTCCTACTGATGTCATTAGGCACCTTTTAAATTAATATTGGAGAAAGAGACATCAAAACCTTGATCATCACCAACTCCTACCCTTGAATGGGTGAATAACTTGCACCATGTTTTTTTGGGGGGAGTGGGAGCATATGGTCAGTTCTTGCCCTTAAAAATAACATCTCTTTTGCAGAAATCCAACAGAGAATGAAAGAAATAAATGTCAAAGTTTACTGTAAAGGAAGAAGTTGCAGTTACTTGCAGTGTTTTTCCAAAAATCCTTGGTCTACTCCAGAATGACAATGTGTTTGCAGGTGTTCTAAAATGAATGTTGATGTCATTTAACAATAGCAGTTATTACCACTCTTATTTTATTTTAATCTAAGCTCTACAAGCTCAAAAAATCTTTTGAATGGTACTAGATAGAAAACTAAAAGTTAATATAATAAGCATTTTTGAGGCTTTGTTCAACACTGGCACCTAACTGAAAATCTTGGAGAGACTACAAAATAGCTAATAGTCAGAGACCAGGAAATTCAGCTGCGCTGAGTCAGATCAGTCAGAAATAACCTGGATTTCACTCCTTGCATTGGAAACAGTTGCTCTGAGAACAAGGTAAGTTTGGCCGCCTCTCTTTTGGCACCTCTATTCTGATCTGAAAAGCGTTCCCAAAGAAGACAAAATCCTCCCCCAAACCTTCCAGCACCCAATTCAGCTACACGCCCCACTTCAAAGTGCCAGTGGTTATCCTGACGTCCATGCTCTGAGTTCCAACTCGGCTTCTATTTAGTACGTTTTCTACACATAATACAATAAAAGGCGTAATACAAGTAGCATAAAGAGTATTTGAATCTGCAGAAATGATAGTTCATGCACTGTGAGTGTCCTGGTGACACAGAAAAAAAATGTGTCCAGACTTTCTAAAGACTGTTCTTAAATTCTATTTGGCTGGTCTGAAAGGAATTTTAAGAATTTTCTGAAGGAGAAAGAATCAAACATGAACCTCGGTTTTAACACACTTGTAAATAGAGTTATTTGAATAAGCAGTATATTTTTCACCCTGTCTACACCACATTAAAGCAATTATTATGATTTATTGGGGCATTTCATCTGGTGAGTAAAATTATGCTACAGTATGTTAATTCTCCTGCTAATTATCTTGTTTAACACTATCACAATCACAATGAAGGGTCTTCACATTAGCACAGCTTCTAATTCAGCAAAAGGTTCATATTTAAAAGGGGATTACAGGGAGGAAATTTGAGGTTTCATTAAAATATTTGATTTTTTTTTTAAGAAAGCAAGAAGAGAGTCTGATATCATGAAGTTTCCATGTTTCTTTAAATATCATATTTTCTTCTTGATACTGGGAGACCTGCAGTTCAGTTTTAGTGCTAGGCTTAAGATTTTTCTGTTCTGTCGCAAAACAAATAATACTTTTTGCTACTTCTTTAGATAGCATATACATGCAATAATTTTAATTTATTTTTCCAGCGACTAATCTAATGATGAGAAGCTGTCTATATAAGTCTTTACGTTTAATCAAATGTTTTACAGACAAACAAAAGGCAGCATTTACTTAAGGCAAACTAAACAGTGAAATCTTCTTTAAACAAAGGAGTTGTTTACACATGCTGAGCTATTTCAATTAAATTACACTGATTCTGGAGAAATGCTGAGTTTAAAGGCACAAGTTAGTTTCAGTCATGGTCAGCTGCACCATTTATTTTAGGAGTTTACAATGCAATTTCAACAGGTTTTATTCCTGATCAGGGTGATAAGATGGTGACACTTAGAAAAATATTTAAAATGTTACCCTGAATTACACAAATGTTGTCTCATTTCTTATGGAATGTAAATAAAGTGCCTTTCAGCTAATATAGTTCTAAATTTAACATTTAACTCTGCTTTCTTTTTCGAGGAATAACCCTAATACTCTTAAATACGCTAAGGACATCTCTAGTTACCTTAGAAAAAGTACATGGCACATCACATTAATAGCTTTTTTACTGGTACACAATAGAAAACAAAATTATTTTAGAAATCACATTTGAAAGGCACAAGCTATAGATTCATGTGTTGGTTCATATGATTTTTAATCAATCAGGTGGAGGGGGAATTGTTCGCAGCATTTACCACAGGGAAGTCTGTCCCTTATGCTTACAGTGCGAGTCATTCTTTCCCAAGTTTTATACCATAGGGAAGCTTGTACCCAGGATACAATCAGTATCTTTCTGAGCGTGCTGCTCAGACAAGTATGCACTGCTCTTCTCTCCACTTATATCTAAGTCTTATTCTTTGCTTTCTGTTATTCTGACCTAGCCTGAAACATGATTTTTCTCAATCAAGAAACTGTTGTAACTAAAATACATTAATAATATTGGGTGCAAAGTTATCTTGTCTCTTCTAAAAACGGTAAGAAGAACGTAACAAGTTGTACGTTTCTAGTATGCATAAGTGGTGGTATTTCCATAACCTACCTCTGAGGATACGTAGTGGGTGTGTGTGTGTGTGTGTATGTATTTTTTAAATCTATTTATTTCCCCCATTTTAACAGAAGGTTGCAAAAGCAGAAAAGGAAGAGAGAAGATGTAAGAGAAAGATAAGTCTAAAATGAGCCATACACCCAACTTAACTGGAGGATCCTTTCACATAGAAAATCTCATAGCAATTGATAGAGGCGTACAGGCAGGCATCCCGTAGGGAGCACGGAGAGCCTCTGTGTGTGAGACTCTGTGCTCCACATTGTTATAAGGAATCCACATGGCAAATCCTCTTTTCCTCCTTGTTTTCTGCTTCTTCACCCATAGAATTTATTCACAGCGTCTCTATCTGAATGTGAAATCCAAGACAGTGACATTGTGAAGAAGTCAGAACAACGGCAACATTGACTCGTTTCAGCTGCTCCCTTGGAAACTTGCACACTTTCCATTTCGACCGAAGAGGAAAGCACACAGATGCTTGATACTCAGATCCTGAAACTTCTCTAAATACTCGAGGTAACAAATTTGGTCATTCCAGTTTCTCCAAGTTAGCTACACAAAATGTGGCAACAAAATAAGAGATAAAATAATTATTTTACATTTATGTTATCTATCTGACGAATAATGCTTATTCTCTTCAGTTTCATGGAACATTCCACTATGGTTCATTAAAATTCTATTTTATTTTATTTTTATAAGGTTGCCTTTTCTGTTTGGTTTGTTGTTTTTGACCACAAACCAGTTTTACAAATATTTGTTGTTTCATAACTTTAACGCCTTTTTTTTTTCTTTGGCAAACTAGTAATCTCTAAATACCCTGTAGCTGATATGATTGGAACAAGCAGCTGACTATAAACCATAGCAGGACTAAGCGGAAAGTGCTGATGACACTCACCAAGTGGTCCTGTGCAATGATGAGGGGGAGGTATCAGGTATGGGCATACCTGAATGATCAAAATTGAATGTCAAAACACTTGGATCAAGGTCTCTCTTTTGCTATTTCTTTCGTCATCCCAGGAGTTCATTTGTACAAAATCCTCAGCATCTATTACCGAGTCTTCATCAATGCATTTGCGAGAGCAGTGGGTGGCTATTTATAAGTATTAAACTCTTTAAACTTGTCAGAAAATACCTTTCTGGTCTAACACAACCTGAAATTTTCCACCAGTCTGTCTCTCTGTAGCAAAAAATAAATAGCTTGGAATTTGACTGTTGCTATATATTTCCCTGCGTTGAGGAAAAGCGAAGATGGAGGCAGGATGTGGGAAATATGAGCGTGGGGCATGGAAGAAAAGTTCTAGCAAAACATTGCTCATCTCTGCTGGTTTTTTATCACTCTGAATATGTCTCCAAAATAACACATACTGAATCGTTATATAGCAAAACCCGATTTAGGAGATTTATTCGGTATCAAAAATATCTTGACTCCAAAATCCTTCAAGTTAGAAATATTTTGGAGCATTTTAACACTGCTTTTGGTACTACTTTGACATTCTTCACTTGAAAGACTGATATTCTGGATCACTTGTGTGTAAGTGGGTAGGCTGCATAGGAACTGAAACTGTACAATTAGTGGAATTTCTGATGCACTCAAATGACTTAAATAGCTTTTTCCCTTCAAGACAGGGTATCAAAATGGCCAAATGAAACCACTTGCATTTTGTGAACACAGCCTGCATCCTGTTTGGAGGAATTTCTTATTCTGTCTGAAGCTGCCTTATAACGCAATTCTGGACACACTGAACACGACTTAGCAAGAGTCTGTGTCAACCTTGTGTCTGAGCTATATTTAAGGAAAATGATTGGCAAGGAAGCTGAACTAATATCTTCTCTGGACACAGAGGCTAGTAAGGAAACTAAGGTCACACAAGGAGTGCCACTGTGGCTGAGAATTAGCTCTGTCATTACTCAGCTAAGAGCAAGCTGCCTACAACGATGCCGTTGGTGGTAATTACTTGGTGGCTGGAGGTTCAGAAGGGCTCGGGGTGGGTTACATGGCTCGGATTTCTTTGCTTTTTAAAAGGAGCATTTCAGTATCCGAGCTTGACAGATCATGGCACTTTGCCGAGCTCCTCTGTACAGGACCCTGAAGGTTTGTACACTAATGTGCACAGCTCTCTATGTAGAACCAGTTTCTGCTTGGACTGGAAAGCTTATGTAAAATAAATCCAACACATTCTGAGCCAGACAATTATAACTCTTGCTCTGCAGTCATGTTTTGAGGAAGGAAATGGAGATTTAAAAGAAATAAACTGTCAGATGAAAATACTTCAATCATTTGGCTATCGCACAGAGTTAAGGCTAGTTGTTTTTTATACCTATTTGTCTACCTCAACATGTTGTTTGTATAATATTTCTGTATCAGCTAATGAAAACATCCCCATCCTCACTCCTACCTGCATCCTAATGCAGGTTCTGTTGTCTAGGACTAGACTTCAGTCACATGTATGAGTTTAGATCCACAGATCTATTAACATTTTTCAATTGTGCCTAGTTACAGCTGTTAAGGGCCACACGAGGGTTTACATGACATGCATTTATAGATAATAATATGCAAAAATGTTTCCATTTTACCAATTTTCCTGAAAACTATTACTACAGAATAATGATAAATCTTCTTTGCACACGCTCCAAACCTAGGAGACATGCCAATATGTAATATTATATTATGATCCACATGTGACTTGAGTTCATACTAATATGAGGAAAATATTTTTCCAGATGTTAAAGCATGCCATGTACTATAAGTTTCATGTTTTTATATAAATCATGATTATGATGCTTCAATTATACACCCCAGAAACAACAAGTGAAGACTGTAAAGGTTGGAATTTATTTGAAGAGGTCTTAGAGAGAGTCTCAGGGTCACTATTTGCATGTTATATCGATATATAGATATTAGATTATAGATAACAGAACAGGTATCTACATAACCTTGGCACTTCAGAGAGTTAGGCCAAGATTACTTTTTAGATGTTTTTTTGAGAGAAAGGGAGGGCTTCTTTCAAATGAATTGAATCAGAATCATACAGCTGTGTAGTTTGAACCAACAGAAGGAAAAAAACAACCTTACACTTTATCAGAGATACTGTCAGAAAGACTAAAATGCAACCGGTCTGATTTGCTGCAAAAGGCAGGGGATGCTCCTCTTGCACTGTCCTCTGCATCCCTCTCCCTTGCCTTCCTTCCCAGCATTTTTGGTTCCTGCTTCCCTGTGCTTTGCTGCTCACTGCTGGACACGCCGCCTGCCTTCCCCCCTCACGGCAGAGCTCTCCCAGACGGATGCTCATGCCGATATTCCCGGCTGCTCCGCGCGGCTCCCCTCCCTGCGGTCATCCTCCAGCAGCCCCAGTAACACTATTAGTGTGATCAGAACCAGGGAAAGGACAAATCACTCACTGCCCACATTGACTGCAGTGCAACCCTTGGGCTCCTACGGATCTTTGTAATACTATTAAAGAGAGAAAAGCAGCCAAGAAACATATTAGCAATATCAACATCACAGCACCTAACCAAGCATGTTCAGAACTTGTTAACTCTCAATATCCAGTTTATTTTCAAATAAGTAGTTTATAAACTACTTATTCCCTATCATGCTAATGAACTATAAGTAGTTTTTTTTTTTTTTAAGATTCTCTTGGCAACAAATCACAGCTTCTTAAACAGGTCTTAATGACGGCAGTTCTTCCAGATTCAAATCTTACACAGATCTACCAAGCCCAGCAAAAATATACAGTATCTGTCTCATGCTAAATCTGCCTTTTTTAATGGCTGAAATCAGTTTCAAAAGAGTAATATAGTATTTTGTCAATAATTAAATTTTTGGAGTGCATTAACAAGAAACCTTTTCAATAGCAACAGTTATTCTCAGCAACTTTCTCCTGAACTTTTAGCCTCATAAGGTTAGCATTCAGGAAGCTCAGCTGCTGTCTAACAAACTTAATTAATCAAAAAGTCATTTCCGAGCTGTAACTATGAGTAAAAGTGCTTCAAGTGTGCTAGCAAGCCCACAAGTTAATCAAAATGCTAATGCAGTACAAATTAAAGTTGTGATTAACATTTCACAGTAGCTGCTTAAGTGAATTGATCACACAAATGGGTTAAGCATTACTCATTTCCTCCAGCCCCAACTGGGAAAAGGTTTGTCATAGGTGGGGGAGGGCTTATATATAAGCAGCACCAAACCATCATTAAGCTGTCACCAAGATGCTTCCATACAAGTTTACAAATTATCCCAAGCCAAAACTCCAACAAAAAGGTGCAAAACAGAAGCCGCAGCAAGCGATTCCGCACCAGCATTTCTGACATCCAGGTATTTTCACGGCAAAGCTCTGCAATGCCATTTATGGTTTATAAACGAGCCTCACTGGCCAGCATATGTGCCGTGAGAAGTTTTGTGACTAGCCTATGGTTTCCACCCTCGTGATCTGGAAGAGCAGCAACCCAAACGTGAGGGCAGCCTGCAGAGAAGCAGCGGCAGGTCCGAACCGCGCTGCCCTCCCCGCGTTACCACCCCTGCACGAGGGCTGCGAGCAGCAGCCAAGGAGACGCGGCCCTCGTGCCACGCTCAGCTCCACGTCCTGGAGTTGATCTGAGTTTTGTCCTCTTGCTTGGTAAATCTCCCCATTTCTCTACAGGTGTAAAGGCACCTACTAAAACCTGGTGATTACTTCTTTCCCTACGTGCTTCTGAACAGATCTCACACGTACAAAGTTAGCATAGGTTGTTTGTGTAACTCTGTTTTCCAGTAAGCAATTCACATACCTGTAGTAACAAATCCCAGTGCCTGGACACAATAACATACAGAGGATCTTTGACAACTTCTCCATTTTCTCATAGGTAAGAAAACAACTGATCCCAGGAATAAGGTTCCAAATGCAAATAGTGGTGGTGATTATGAAGGGAGGAGGTTTAGGAAAGTTTAGGGAATTTCAAAGCTGGGGAACTTCCCTTTCCTGTATGTGTGGAAACACAGTTCCAGCATGACTGCGGTCGGCAACTGTGCTGATACGGCAGGGAAGCAGCTTTCACCTGAGGAGCAGCGCATACAGCTCCCGCTATCAGTCGAGCAGCCTGCAATTTCATGGAAGAGCACTTCACACACAAGCTAGTTCTCAAAAGGCAGCTGAATTGGGCAGAATATTTGTGCAGCATTTGAACACTCTAAAAATGTACCTCAAAGATGATTCTACTGATTAGACTGTAGCAAAACCTGCAATTTAAATGATCAGAAGCAACTTATTTAAGCTACTTCTGAATGCGCTGCTATACACATCATTGTCCAGTCAAGGAAAGGCAGGGCTTAAGACTAACAGCTTTTTATTTCATATTAAAGTTAGATTCTCCAGAGGGATAATAAGATCAGGAAAGCCAGGGCATTACAGTGACAGAATTAGCAGGTCCTCATTTCAGGCATGTGCACATTTTCCTTGCAAAGGCTACTTCATTCTGCCGTACAGAACCTGACTTGCTGCCCATCTTCTCGCAATGCACAGGTACCCTACTGAGATGTATTTAACACATCCATAGGTAAACACTCCTCAGAGGTTAAGACTGAGCTCCATGGCAGCTCTGCTCGTGGCAATATTAAAATATTTTATCAACGATTATGCTACAAGTGGAGGCTTGTGGCCAATCCCAATGCAAAGCCCGCGACTGTCACGTTGTTTCACAGGAGACCCTGCCCTGCTGAATCGGAGACTGATGGTATTACTGCCTCAATTATCCATTTCAATTAATGCAAATATAGGGGATGGTCTCAGAACAGCAGAATAAGAGCTGATCGCTGAACACACAGTCACAAAACGTAAGGCTTGACAAAAGAGGCAAAAAAGAGATTAGATTTAGTCCATTTCACATATTCCCCAATCAGGGAGAGGAGGAAGATGGGGTATTGTCTTTGCAGTAATAATTTTATTCTGTAAAAAGAGAAATAATTTCATTAGAATTTTTCTTGAACTTTGATGGTCTTCGGAAAGAAGTGCAGAAATGGTTGAAACTGAGCAAATGCAGAGAAATGCAGGAGCAAATCCCACCAACACCTCTGCCTTTCCTCATAAAAGAGGATGCACAGTGCCAGGGCTTAAACAGAGTATACAGAGTCTAAGGTAACAGCAGTAAAGGCACTGCTAGTGTCCTAGTAAAAGGAAAGGTAAAAATTCACAGGGCCACCAGCAAAAACAACAGTTGTGTGGGCCACAGAGAGGTCAGCTCTCCAACCTTAACAGGTAAAGCACCTTGCAAATTAACAAACTTGGAACCCAACACACACACACACAACCCCCCCCAGTACTGCCTCACTGCTGAGGGTGAGTGTGAGCGCGCGCTCACGCAGGCCGCACAGCACCACCCACCGACCACCTCCACCACAGGGCCCTCCACGGTGCAGCTCCTGCTCTCACAGCGAACATCTCTTTTGATTTCTCCACCTCTGCTGACGCAGGGTTCAGCAGCAGGTCAGTGCTAAGGGAAAAAGGTAACAGGCAGCACGGAAAGTGTAACCCTGCCCATTGCTTAGATTCGAGGAACTTTAACCTCCGCTGGGAAAGCGTGACTAATAAGATGGAACAAATATTCTCCCAAGAGATGTAAACCATGCGCCAACTTCAAAATACAGAAATGCTTGCATGTTTTTCTTAATCTCTAAAAAGAGGAATTTCTTTTTTTTTTCTTTCTCTTTTGTTTTTAAGATGACTGTATAAACAATACCATTTAGCAGTTAGCAAAAGGTACCAGTGCCAAGGCACCGTATGGAATGATAATTCTTCTGAACTTGATCTTTGTTGAACATTTTAGAGTTGGAATATTTTAGGGGATTACAGTCTCTGAAATACCTATTAGATAGTAACCAGATTAAAAACAATCAGAATAAATATTGAGCAAAATAATTATTGAAAAAAAATCCTTGATTTGCAGGGTTTTTTTTTTGAATATGTACTTAACATCCCTCCCACTGAAATGCTGGCTCCACAGACATTTAGATGAACTTGAACTACTGATTTATTTGAAATAAAAGTCAATTTTCTTACCTGATCAAATGATATAGTTCTCTGTTAATAATTAAAGTAAAATAATAGCAATAAAAGCTTCATATATTCAAACTTTCAGTGCCTTCCTTTTATTGATTTGAAATATAGGGGGCAGAATTGCATTAAAGCACTGCTGGTTGCCAAGTTTCACACTATAGCAGTAGAATCTGTGGTATGATTTTCTTGCCGTTCTCCTTTCCTCAATTTTGGTTTTGGTTTGTTCAACATCAGTATTAAAAGGTAGAGATTTCTACTTGTGTGAGGTTCAGACCCACCCAGATGCCGGAACACTGAATTGCCAATGACATTTCTTCTATTCAGAGCACGATACTACCAATTAATATCCAATCTCTCTCCTAGACAGGTTTTGCGAACTGGTAGGCTTGACGCAGGCTGACGTGGGTAGAACGATGTTTGTAGCACCCGTGTTACCACACTGCCACCAGCTTCAAACAAGACCAGATTTTGGTAGACAATCTCCATATAAAAGGTACATCGAACAATGAGGGTATTGAAATTTAACAAACAAAACTAGTATGAGGAAAGAACCATCGTCCCCACTTTCCACATCTGGAGCAGAGCAAGACGATAACTGTTTTGCCGAAGGCTGCCTGGTCTTGGAGAGCCTTGAGCGAGGCCTTGCCCCGCGGCGCTGGAGCGGGTGCTCCCGCTCCTCCCGGCAGACGCAGGAGGTGCCGGCCGGGGCTCGCGCTCCTTCCCGCTGGAGCTCTAATTGTGCCGTTCAGACTTTGCAGCACTCTATTCCCAGCTTAAATTGCTGCTATAAAATTCCTTGGAGGCATGCAGCTATGCTTGTGATTGCTTGTTACTGGTGCTCTCCATGGTCAGTTTAGTTTCGGTGGGTTGTGATTTCTGTACAACTGCAAAAGACACAAGCCTCCAGATTGCATTTAAAATCTCTGAGATTTTATCTCTTTGATAACTGGGAAATAAAAGTATCTTTTCACTCAAGACAGAGAAGAACCCAACATCTTACCACAAACTATGTTTCAAAATGTTTTATGTTTGTCATTGACTAGAAGACTTTTCAGTCCTATGAAAATAAAGATACACACAGGAAACAGGTTCTTGGGTGGTCAGCGTGACAACTTCTGGGAACAACTCTATGCAGGAATGAATTAGGTATGAAACATTCATGATACAGCAACACAAAGTTGTTGTAGCTCGACAGCAGTAGATGCGTCTAGTCACTACCAAGACCTTTTACCATTCGTTTGTTTACCTTCAGTTTTGTAAAGAGAGGATCCTTGTGGGCTCCTAGTTTCCTCCCTAGGCAAACCGGTATAGTACTGAGTGGCACCAATTCTTCACGAGATATTGCAACAGATCTTCAGATATTTTTCTATATCCAAAATATTACAGCACACTAAAACTACACAGTAAAACAACAGAGGTTAAAAACTGGAACACATTACTGTACCTGACATATTCTAATTGCCTGGTCCAACACTGTCTTGGTATCAGTGGCATAATCCGGACAAGGCAGCATGGCGTGACTGAAGTGGGCCTGCAGCAGCAGATGCGTTTTTGTGTGTGAACTATCAAATGAATGAGGATTGACTTCAATTGGAAGATGCTTCGCCAGGTCACTGTTCATCTGATCTTCGTTGTGCCTCACAGGCAGATCTGTGTACTCTTCAGCATTCTTAAAAAAAAAAAAAGTACAAAATGTATGTAAGTATTGTAATTAGCTTTGGCATAATTATTATTTCTTCCTGAGACATTAAGAGTATATGCATTTAATTTACTACAGTTTGACTTCATTACTAAAATAGCAGCATTTTTACTAATGCTTATAAAGCTTACTCATTTATCAAAATCATATGTTTGTGGGAAAAATTAGCTAGTAAAATATTTAAAAATATTCAAACAATTACAGGGTTTAACCTTTCTGAATGGCTGATGTGAATATTAGAGAATAAGAAAACTTAAGTGCTGAAACAAATACATTCGCTGGCTGGATACAGTATTTGAGATGATCTTCTACAGACACCCTGCTTAACTGGCTCACACACACACACACACGCACATAAAAAAAAACCATAATGAAGTTAGCTATAAAGAAGTCAGTAATTCACATTTTACTTTTTTGGAGTTTCTGCTTTTCTTTTTGCATTACCAACACAACGGGTTTGAAATACCTCTAGCAAGGTTCTTTCAAAATGTGCTTTCAATATTTTGAGCAGCTTAAGCAACAGATGATCAGCGACCACTGCAAACTGCAAGATTTTAGGTAGGCACTGAATACTGTCCTCTGTGCTCGAGTGGGAGTAATTGTGCCCAAATGATGGGTTTCTTAGAGCTTTCTTGCTGTTACAGAAAGGAGTTGCCCACCGACTGGAAATCTAAAATGTGGACAGGACCAGCAACACACTTGGAAGCTGCTGAGGGGAACCAGGATGACTCTTCAAGCAGCTAGAGAAGAAATTTCTGAGTCTTACTGCAGAAATTAACTGTTTCTGGAAGAGGCATGAAGAAAGCACCCTAAGAAGTATAATTAGGATTGCACAGAATCGACTCATTCCATGACTTACAACTAGGGATTTTTTTCCTCCACAAAATCACCTTTTCCTTGTTTGGAACGAGAACGTCTTTTTTCTTTCTTTCTTTTTTTTTTCTTTTCTCTAATGTTTAAAACTTGTGAGGATAGGATGAGTTTTACAATATCTGATATCTTTTCCATCTGTAATTTAAGAGAGTATATTTCTTTTATCATGAAATAAAGAAGCATTTTGGTATCGCTCCAAAGCATGGGTTTGGGAAAGAGATCATCAAATTAAAGATAAAATACTCAGAGTTTTATATTCCCCTTGAACTATAGATCTGGTACTACGGGTTTTAGACTTCACTCTCCAAACAGACTTCCTGCAAACCCATTTTAATTAAATATTCACAATTTTGGAACTATTTTAGAGTACCTAATACAGCCACCTAACTGAACTGCAAAGTACTACATCCACCAATTAACATCCTAACACTTATAAAGCTTTTTTGACAAATCCTGGAAAAAGTTATATAGTTGTTTTTTGCTCCCCTGAAAACTAACAGCACAAACAGGGCCTTCAATGGCACAGTGGAACTGCACCCAAATTGTGATGTAAATGTAAAAGGGAAGATCGATCCTAGGCAATTTAAGATTTGGAAAGAAAATCACTATGTCATTAATTTATTTCATATCCTTACAGCAGATTAAAAGTGAAGACTGGCTCAAGACAACTGCTGCTTAATCCTGATGTCTCTGCTAGATCTCTTGTGAAAACTGTGGTCATTTATTCTCTGAACCTAAGGTCACAATCTTGTTAAGCCCTATAGAAGGCTGCATGTTTGCTTCACTCTTTTTATTTAACTGGCATCTCCTTCAAAGATATTTTAAAGAATATTTACCAAGGAGATTTTTTACTTAGTTTTGCTTTGCAGTATAAAATAGCAGAAAGGAGAAGGATCAGCAAAGCGCTCCCAGACCAATTGGTACTCCTGAAAATGTGTTTTCACTAATTCTTTTCCAGCACATGTTTTATTTACCTCCAAAACACTCCTCTTATTTTAAACAACTTGCCTACTTAATTTCCTGTTTGTGATCATTGACTGTAAGTAAGTGAGGTTCATTTTCTTATCTGCATCATGTAGGTAATTAAAGGAAATTGAGAATGGGTAGTGAAGCTTTTATACAACTGAGAATGAAGCTGAATGGAGGGCAGCAAGGTCAGCAGAGTCCATTATATTTTTATGTGAGAGGCCAGTACGTCTGCCCTGTCCTTGTTTGCTTAGTGTAAGCTGGACAGACTACTAACTGCAAATCTGTTTCTCTGATTTGCCCAGCTGTCCTTGAATAAAGACATCTTCCACTGCGAAATGTTAAATGACAGTGATTGACAACTCCGTGATGAACTCTGCTTGTAACCCCCTGCTACTGTTTTCAGATTGCACATGAAAAGACAGAATAAAGAAACATCCTTTGTAATCACCTCAAATGGGCCCTGCTGTTCACTCAATATTTTTTCATTTTAGTTTTCTTTTTCATTATAAATCTCAATCTGCTCTGCAAAGGCTAGAGATTCAACTATCCCATGCAATATATAATATATATATATGATTTTACTGCATTGTATCTGAATACTCTTCTTCCATGGGGGAGAAAACATATTAAATTTTGTATCAAATATTCATCTTCATTCTAATGTCAAGAAAAAATATAAACTTTATAGTTAAATCAAAGAGCAGTGCTGTGCATTTCTGCATTTTTCTTTTGTTAAGTCAAATCAGGATTACTGCAGCCCACGTACTAATATGTTTATAAGCACTTACTGAGTTAAACATAACTTGTTACTGGATACCAGGAGATAAGTAGGAATTTTACTTATTGGTTCTGCAATCAGGTATTTGGCAGTCCTGTCACATCTCTCTCATCTCTATGGGACTGTGATGGACTTTCCCAATAATGTCTTCTTTTGGGCATTAGAGACTACTGCATCATTTCCAGGGTGTAAGAATTCTCTTAAACCTACATTTCATCCCCTACGCAATGCAGGGTCACATAAAAGCCTGTAACTTGCTTAGCCAGAGAGAAATGTTGCACAGAGACTTACATAAACAGGATAGTTACATTTTACAAGGCCAAAGGGCTGTTCTGATAATTGAATTCTGTTTCCTGCATAACACCAGCCACAGGATCCACTTAGAGCTTGTCCTGGATCATGCAGCATTGTGTTTCAAATATGAGGTTTGTCATTGTCTTTTATTTGCATTGTTTTGAAAATAAATAAATCATCCCATAAAAACATATTTTTTGCTGGTTGTTTTTATTCTTTTGGCTCCAGCTTCCTGATATTCAATATTTTTATACCTTGAGGGATACTGAACAGTATATTCTCAAACTTCTGTTCCCCATGTTTGCACAGGCTATTGCTCTACTTTAGCTTTTGCATACAGCTCCCTCTAGTTCTGAATTGCTCAGGGTCTCGTATTCAGCTGGTTACCTGACATGGTTACCTAAAAATTCTGAGTATTGTGTTGCATTCAAACAATTTGAACATTTATTTGCACCCAACCTACCAAAAGATGCAGATCACTATGTGCTGGAGATATGGTCAGCCTTATTTCAATGTTCATATAATAATAATTAATAATAATAACAACAATAATAACAAATGTGTTGCAGTCTCCAGCCTGAGATCGGAGCCGACAGGCAGCTGCCAGCAAAGCAAACCCTGATCCTGAGAAGTAACTAAGGGGTGCGTGAGGAGTCACCCTGCACTGACATGTGAATGAGGTCTCCACCACGGCAAGTACTAAACTCCACTGTGCCCCTAGGTTAAAAAAAAATAAATTGATTCTACCCCCCAAAAATTCCAAGTTTGGTTGAAATTAGTGATTTATAGTTGAAAGATGAACCTATGACTCCTGCCACATGCAATTCTCCTGCAATATTTTGATTCTGCAATAGCCTCCTCTTGTCACCTGCACAGAAGGGGATGCTTGTGGGGCATAGACAGAAATGGGACCCAGGTGAGCAACTAAAGTCAATTTGAATATTTTAAGTTAAGTTCAGCCATGGGAACAGTAAAACTTACAAAGTTAATGAGTTCTAGGCTTTAAATAGCAGCTGATTAATTTGTAACAATGAGGGTCTAGACCAAACCAAAAATAGTTTCTCACATTCCAGAGTTGAACCAATGCTCTTTTCTTCAGTGATGCTGTACTTAAAACTATCTTAGATTTGACTGACTACATGTATTGTGCACATCTCTGTTTGATGCTATCAAACCAAACACACCAAATTTTCAACTTTAAAATAAAAAGGCAACATGGCAACATTATTTTTCTATCTTTCAAGTTATTGACAGAGAGCGGGGACAAAGCACTGGAGAAGTATTCATAGAAAATGTTACACCTAAACTAACACTAGCTAAGCTAAGGTACTCAAAAAACAATTCTTGCAGTAAGCTAGTACAAAAAATAGCTACCAGAAAAAAAAACAAGGACTGCTTTTAATTAATATAGTAATGACATCCTCTTTGCCTGAACTTGGGTTTAATTTACATACATTTCTGGTAGTCTGAGTTCATGTTAATGCACTGCAAATATCATATATTTGTGGACAAACACAAACACTGAAAGGCTGTAACAAATGCAACTGATATTACTGATATTTTGATTTGTTGGTTAGGGTTTTTTTTCACCGCTGTTCGGCAATTAACACTTTGATACATTACACAGTGAATTTTATTTGTCTGCTATCAGAAGTTCAAAGGTAAGCTTTTCCAAGTGGAAACCTTATTTTTCAATCTATAAGTGATTGTATATGCAAGTTAAAGGTAGCTCAATGATAATATTACCATATAATTAGGTTTTGGCTGTGGTCCCACTATACAAAGCACTAGAGTGTTTTAGTGCAACATCCTGACTTGTCACTAGTAATTCCACATAGAGCTAAATGCAATGAAGCAGCAGGATGGCAAACTCAACACTAAAGCAGTCTGTAACTGCCAGGGTTAGAGTAAAGCCATAGCATGGTGAAAGAGGAGAAAGACCTGGCACCAGAGCATGGAGAGTTCTTGAGCAGCTAGATAACTGGATAGCAGTGCCTTATATATAGATTCACAGATACAAAAGTATTTTTTAGCATTAACTTGGCCATCTGTACTTAAACATATTTGAAACAATTTCTGGTTTATATATACTTAGGTAATATATACTTAGGTAACATAAATATACATATATATATATATATGTATCTCCATTCACATACCGAAAATATCTTAATTCTCTATTAAATATATTAAAGATACAAAACAGCTTAAGCAAAATTTCTTAGTTATCCCTGTTTTCCTTCGCCCTTGCTCTTCCCAAGGCCCAGATCACAGTCACAGGCAAACATTCAAAAGCTAAGGACATGAGAATGTATTACGGAAATTATTTAAATGAACTAATACATTCATATTGTATTTTATCCTCACATTTTCAAGTGTGAGTTTGATTTACAAGGAAAGACACTGAATTTAGACAGATGTATCCTGGCAGGCAGCTGGAACATGGAATCATGCACGGATTTACATTCAGAAAATAAATAAGTGCGAGGAAACACCTTAAAAAAACCAAAAAACCCCACATGCTTAACGGCTGTTTTTCAGCGCACCTTAAGATTAAATTAGATTGAAAAACGGGATTAGAGAAGTACTTGCTAGAATTACTGCTCTGAAAATTATATCAGTGTTAGTGATTCCATTATAAACTCCTATTTTCAGGAGTTTATTGCTAGCCCATAAATGTATATCCTTTGGTCTCAGTTTTATGGGACATAATTCATGCTTCCAAAGTTTAAAATCTTTCTTTATTCTCCGATATAAAAGGTCTACGGTGATATTCCAGTTAAAGACAATAATAAACATATGTTACTAGTTATAAGTGTTTTAAGAATAAACATATCTTCCAGATTTGCTTTATAGACAAAAAGGAAAAAGCGCCGTTTCTCCCAGCTTGTTGAAGCCTCTGCCCCATGCGGTGGGGGAGAAGGGGCTCCCGCTCCGGCACGGGGGCTGCCCAGGTCTGCGGCCTCTCCCGGGTTAAGGCTCCGCAGTGGGGGGCACTGGAGATTTCCATCTGAGCAGAAATTGAGGAGAAAGTTGTAGCCCCCATCAACACATGGGGATGCAAAAAACAGACCTGTCTATTTAAAAAAAAAAAAAAAACTGTAACTAGGCTTCAGGATTTAAAACGGGCACATTTCAATAATGGGATCTACAACCTCAGTTTACAAACAAATAATAAATTTTTGAATATGCATTAGTGATTGGACAAATCACATACAATTGTTTTCCCAGGCTTCTCATTTAAAGCAAATTATACTAAACAAAGACAAGCATTTGATTGTTTTGAAGTAGCTGCATCTGATAAATGCTACAAATTTCACAACTACAGACACCATAAAAAGCACAAGCGGGGGCAATGAAACAGTTGAGTGATCACTTCAAAACACCCCGAAGGGTTTGGATTTCACAAGTTCACCTCTTACTTAAAACATCCAAACTACAAACTGCTGATGACATTCCCGATGACCAGGGGTCAGGAGTCTCCAAGACCTTTGCCACCGTGCACAGAGCAAGGGGAGGTCAGCGCCTCGAGCTGCCGGGAGCACGGAGGCACCGCGCGCATTAGAGAGCCTCCAAAGTGCAAAGTTAAATTACAGAGCTGAGCGTCAGCGTGGAGCTGCTACAAGAAAGAACGCAAGAATGCTGGCACACGCAAAAGGGGGATGAGTGTATGAAATAACACTAATCCGATGTTAGGAAAGGAGGTTTATAGCATTTCTATAGTTGCTTGAATGTAGATTTGTCTTTTTTTTTTTCTTTCCTAAAGTTTCCAAAGCATAGCAGGGAAGCTGAGTTGCAGAGTGCTGTAAGAAACAGTAACGGAAAACAAAATTGTTGTAACTGGTTTATCATAAGATGAGAAATATGCTTGTAAAAGAATGAAGCATTTTATTTCAGAATCATTTCCTTTTTAAAATGCTCACTTTGCTAGAACATATTAAAATAAGGAATGAATTCAACATCTTCTGTAAGCTTCAAGTCTTACAATCCATATTTCATAAAGTTTTTGATTGCAATCATAATTCAGTGCTACTTTTTTGGCTAATCCTAATAAAAAACATCCTTAAAATGCATTTGCTATTTCCCCAAATGCGTAGGTACTTTCATAGGATTAAGCCTGTACATCTTTCTTAAAGATGGCTCGGGTTCACTCTTATTTTTTTAAGTTAAATTATTGCTTATCAGTAAGTTTGTACTACTTACACAACTTAAGAAAAAATAAACGCAAAAGAAGAGCAAAGTAGAGCAAATGTAGTAGCAAACATCTGAAACTGATATGGCATATGCATTATTCAGCTAGAATAAGTTGACCATAGCAAATAAATATAAATTGGACAGTATAAATTCCATTTATAAAGTGAATCATAGTGATGTGATAGAATTACTACATTTTATCACTGAAAATGGTATACTGGAGATTTTCAGCTCTACAAGATGCCTAATTTTTCCTATTACTTTTCATGAGAAAGTGCAGATTTCATGAGAACCTGCACATATAATCAGCCTCCCCCCCATTTTTTTTTCCCTAATGCCTGGATGGGATGGTGACCCACAACTTTCTTCCCCTGCAATCTCAGGTCATATTATGGAAAGATTTAAAAAACACTGCTTTTGGCTGTATGGAAATCTCAGCGTTAATACTGAAAAGTGCACAAAATCAATAACGTGCTAATACGCAGCTCGGAAAATCTGTCTGAGCATACGTTCAAAAATCTGATTGTTAAGAGAAATCTCCTTCAGTTCCATTTGGACTTTTGGCCACCCTTTGAAGTGGAGTTTGGCTGAATGGTTTGGCTCAGCCTTGGACTGAGATGATGATAACAATAAAAATTGCAAAAGCAGATTTTGGCTTGCAACTGTCCCCAGGAAAGCGATCAGTTGTTTTCCATCTTCAGCTTTGATCCTCCATTGGGATCTTCCAATGTGAAGGCCAGAGCCATGGAAGAAGTTAAAGGATTTCTGCATTAAATTAATGCAACTTTTGACGAACTAAGAACTAAGCCCTGCTAATTCTCAACGTAAAACAGGGCCCATACATATTGTATATGATAATAGCAAGCTGTAAAAGTTCGGCGTGTTGAAAACCAGATTTCAGATCTGCTGACCTATGGCAGCTCCTCCAGTAGGGAGCCACTAACGGACACTGGTGCTTTTTTGTACTGGATTAAATTCCAGATCTAGACTACCATGTGATCAGAGACAAGCAGGAATAAAAAGTTCACAGGCGTGAATACCTGTCATCATGTGGTGAAATGAGTAGCAGCCTCTGCTCAAGAGAGGCTCGGGCCCACAGTAATAGAAGAACAATATGAACTGGCAGAAATACACGGGAAACTTGGAAGGAGGCTCCTTGCACAACGTCTCTTCTGCAGGTCGCTGCTACTGCTCTCACTCAGTAGCAAAACTTAAATGAAAATAGTTTAATATAATAACTAGAAAGCCTCAAAATACAAGGAGAAGTGACAGTTTTTGTAAGTAAATTTAATAAAAGCAGGTCCCTGCTGGTAAGAACTGGTACATCTCCACCTACTTCAGCAGAACTATGTGGATTAACATTGTTTGAAAACTTGACCCAAAGTTTTGAAGAATTTCAGTTAAAGAATCATAGAATGCCTAAGGCTGGAAGGGACCTCTAGAGGTCATCTAGTCCAACCCCCCTGCACACGCAGGGTCACCTAGAGCACGTGGCACAGGACTGCGTCCAAGCGGGTTTTGAAGATCTCCAGAGAAGGAGACTCCACAACCTCTCTGGGCAGCCTGTTCCAGGGCTCTGTCACCCTCACTGTAAAAAATTTTTCCTTAAGGTCCTGTGGAACTTTTGATGCTTCAGTTTCTGGACGTTTCCTCTAGTCCTGTCAGTGGCCACCACTGAAAAGAGGCCAGCACCATCCTCCTCACTGCCTCCCTTGAGGTACTTATAGACACTGATCAGATCCCCTCTCAGCCTTCTCTTCTTCAGGCTGAACAGGCCCAGCTCCCTCAGCCTCTCCTCATAGGGCAGATGTTCCAGGCCTCTGATCATCCTTGTAGCCCTGCGCTGGACTCTCTCCAGCAGCTCCACATCCCTCTTGTACTGTGGGGCCCAGAACTGGACACAATACTCCAGATGCGGCCTCACCAGGGCTGAGTAGAGGGGCAGGATCACCTCCCTCGACCTGCTGGAGATGCTCTTCTTAATGCACCCCAGGATCCCATTGGCCTTCTTGGGCATGAGGACACACTGCTGCCTCATGGTCAACTTGTCAGTCCCCATGACACCCAGGTCCTTCTCTGCAGAGCTGCTCTCCAGAAGGTCAGTCCCCAGCCTGTACTGGTGTCTGGGGTTATTCCTCCCCAGGTGCAGGACCTTGCACTTGGCCTTGTTGAATTGCATGAGGTTTTTCACCGCCCAGTTGTCCAGTCTGTCCAGGTCCCTCTGGATGGCAGCGCAGCCCTCTGGGGTATCGGCTACTCCTCCCAGTTTGGTATCATCAGCAAACTTGCTGAGGGAGCACTCTGTGCCTTCATCCAGGTCATTGATGAATAAATTGAACAGGACTGGACTGAGGACTGACCCCTGGGGGTCCACCTCACTGTGCACTCATCTATCCCACACTCCCAGAGCTTGCCCAGGAGGATGTTGTGAGGGACAGTGTCAAAAGCCTTGGTGGAGTCGAGATAGACGACATCCACCGCTCTCCCCTCATCTATGCAGCCGGTCATTTCATCATAGAAGGCTATCAGGTTAGTCAAGCAAGATTTCCCCTTGGTGAATCCATGCTGACTACCCTTAAGCACCTTCTTGTCCTCCATGTGCCTGGAGACAGCGGCCAGTATGAGCTGTTCCATCACTTTTCCAGGGATGGAGGTGAGGCTGACTGGCCTGTAGTTGCCTGGGTCCTTCTTGCCTTTTTTGAAGACTGGCATGACATTGGCCTTCTTCCAGTCCTCTGGCACCTCAGCGTATTGCTGAGATAAAAGAGGTGGATGATTACAAGGGTAGGGTAGACGAGTAACCACCAAGGAAACAGGAAAATCAGTAAAAGGAAAAGTACAGCTTACTAAGTTTGTATAGATAATATGTCAACAGTTCGGTGTGCTTGATTTGAAGAAGGTCTATCAACACCTTGGCTACGAACAACCAGAATTCTAATCAAGTGTATGACGTATCAAAAATGCTCTTGTACCACACTGGAGCCTAACAGAACATCCCTTTACCTGAATGGACATACTGTGTATTACCATAGTGTATCTAACCACTTTGTATGGCCAGGGATAATTTTCCTTGGTGATGTTCATTGTAGGAGAATTTGTGCGAATGAGTCTCACACAGACTCATACCATGTCCTTTCTACCTGTCAATATGTAATGCATACAAAATAAATATTAAGAGCTGTATTTACCAGAAAACATAAGGAAGGATAACTGACTATTAAATGACTTGCGTGTGTTTTGGCTCTGCTGTAAAGTTTCAAGAACTTCCATTAAAAGACAAAGAAAACAGAGATTTTCAGTACCAGATGTCCGGGAAGATCCCATTTGGATTTGAGCTACTTAAATTTGCAATCATGTATTTATACATCTAACAGAGCTTCTGTTTCCCCTAGAATCTGAAAATTAACTAGCTTTGTAGCATCTTCCTTGATCTGCCACCCGTGCCCTGAGGATTAGAGACTCCACCTGAGCTTGTTTTACAAGCATAACAGAAAAAATTAATCTCTGCTGGCAGCGATCCCACTGGGATACTGATGAATAATGATATCCCTCTCTTGCTGCCCTCTCAGTCCACTAGAAAAGCCACTCTAACCCAGCAACGTGGAAACCGCTGAAACCATTCCAGCTGTGGATTAGCAGGCAGTCAAGCATCCATCTGTTCTGTGTGAGTTAAGAGAAAGCAAACACGCATTCTTGTAGCTAAAGAAGTATTCACAATTAGCACCTTATATGACCACATATAGTAAATATTAAGACAATCATATACAAAAGAAAAAAAAATCTATTATTCACACCTCATGTTGTTTACTTTTGCTTGCTGCCTTAAGCAAATGATAAGACAGCCTGAACTCATCTCATTAACCCACAGTGTGTTGTGCATTCAAGGATTTAAGATATTTAAGATTAAATTTCTTAATATTGTGTGCAGTTGTATCTAAAAATATTTTGTAAATATACACGCATATACTAAACAGATATAAGCAAATACAGCGGCATGCCCTCATCTTGGCATTTAAGCATTTAAGAGACCAGTTGTGAGAGGGAATTCAGCTATTTTCTCAGCCTCTGAAGTGTGGTGGGTAGACTTGAGATACTTTATCTTTCGGAAATCTAGTAGTTGAATAGTCTTGGCTGCTTTCCTAAGCTTTTCTATTGGAAGAAAGAATGGAAAGAGAGTGGGAAGGTGGGATGCTAGCAACCCCAGGCAGATTGCTGGACACCGATTGGACTATTCCACGACAAAAAGGGCAAAACCCTGCTATAATTTAATGAAGGCTCCATTTGAGTAGCATCCTAGGTAAAATTAATAAATGTGGATAATTTCATTGTTTTCCATATGGAGTGATTCCAATATATAAGCTGAGGTCTGGGCCACATTCTTTAACTTCTGTGTAATTTAAAGAGATTAATGTCGGAACAGATTTAGGGAGTCCACATCTATTAATCTGAAATGGTCACTCCATTTGAAAAAAGATCACATTCTGTACTCTGACAATGTTGATAGGATAGTAGCAGCACATCAGGCTGAGAAACAGTAACGCATTGATTCTACATATGTATGTATGTATACACACACACACATATATGTATATATATACATATATTCCAGCACAGAAGCATTGACCTTCTGGTCAGAAGAGTTGCAGAGCTGAAGAAAATCTGCGACTGTTCTTTCAAAGTAACTTTACTATATTGTACCAGATTTGCTAAGATATATTTTCTATTAAATTTTTCAAATGCTAAGAAAAGTTTTTGCCATTCATAGCAAATGCTCCTGTACAATTTATTCTAAATTATAGTAGTATGACCTTGTAAAATAACTGTAAACTGAAGCAGATTGTCAGTGCTAGGATTTCCATGAAAAAAATACTGATTTCTTAAAAGTTCACCTGTAATAATGCATATCAACATTTAAAATAAAACTTAACCATCTGAAGCTAGGCAGGTTCTCTCTCTCTCAAAAAAAAATGGAAGGCACGAGAGAAAAAAATCTCAATGTAAATAGGGAAAATGTGAGCATCAGATACTTCAATAAGAATCAGTAATCTTCTTAGGTCCTTTTTTAAAAAAATTGCTGTGCTAAAGGCACAATGTACACTGGGTACCAGTATTGTATGACATAATTGTATCAGCCAAACCAATCCTTACCCTGAAATTTCAGTTCTGATCTGAGAACATGCCTTCAAATGGGACATTCCCTATTAACAGTGTTACAGTTCAGAGCAAAAACTTCTCTGCTGCCAGAGAAAACCCTTTCTCTGCTTCTGAACAGTAGCCAGCAGGTGGTACGCAGAAAGGCGGCCGTGCTGAGAAAATAAAAGATGGTGTGTGGCTGGACGGCCTGCAGCTTTAAGGAGCCAGCTACAAGGCGAGCGCGCTGTCCCCGAACCTGCTGCAGCAGCTACACACCAAGGACAGGCATCGATCTGCCACAGATGGCAGCGAGTGTCCGTGTCTGTGCCTACAAGGGCAGCCTCGTCCTCCCACCTCCGCGAGCCGGGGCAGGCAGAGCAGCTTCCCGCCTCCTCCAAAGGGCTCGCACGGGTAAGGGGAGCTGCTGGAGCTGCCCCTGCCGCTTCCCATAATGGGATTTATTTCTGCACATTTCTGTCAGGAAGAGTCGCTGAAGCAGCTGATTGTAATGTGCAGATAGCTCGAGGCTACTGCCTTCCACCGCCACGGGGATCTGCCCCTTTACAAGTTTTTACCCCGAATGTTGGACCGCAATAAAAACAAAAACAACAACAAAAGAAATTATAGATACTATAGGAATGGAAATTTCAAGATAACTGTTCTTGTCTTATGGCCTTTCTCCTGGAAAATATACATTGGCAACCTTTAACCGCAACTTTAAAATAGGTTTTATTTTTACCTGTCTGAGCATTGATTCCTTTCACAAAAGTCGAATAAGTGGATCAGAGGAAATGTTTATTCAGAGATTAGAAAGTCAGGGTGTTTTGGAGTTTCAGGGCTTTGTATTTTCTGTTTCCAAACTTATTTCTTTTTTCATGTTGTCCTAAATATTAAAGAATTAAAATCATGTTCAGGTAGCTATCCATAGTAGGTACTGGTGGGGCTTTTTTGGGAAGACACATCACACACTTTCAAACTAACAAAAAAGAAAAAGGAAAGAATTGCGTTATCGTGTTAGAGAAAATGACTATATTCAAGTACTACAGGAGGACTTGCATTCAGGACTGCTCCATCTACTGGGACTAGAGAGAAATTGAGCCAAATTTCATGCATGTTATGTTTCAGTGATATTTGGAACATACTGGATATGCCTGATGAAATTTAGACACTATAATAAAAGCATTGTAGCATTTTGTTTTATTTTCATGAACTTGAATACAATTTTCAATTTTTCAATGCATTTTTTTCCTGTAAATTCCCATGTGTAGGATTACATTTAGGCACTAAGCAATCCAAGGTGCAGATTTACTGTGGAAAAAAAAGATTTAATGGTAAGGGACAAGGTAACATTTTTCTCCTATTATCAAGTGGCCCTGAGGTGGTACCTAAGGCCAATCCCTACTTACTCCGTGGCCTCAGCAGTCATGTTCGAACTGCCGAGAAGGCACCTGCATACATGTGAAAACAACCCTGGAAGCCTTGGAAAGCTCAGAATGCAGCATCATTGTCTTATTCATTTGATATGATATAGTGAAGGACTTCTGGTCGTGACAACGAAATGCCATTTTACAAGATACCTTAAAAGAAGCAAAAGTTGCTTTTTTTTTTTATTAGCCAGTAGCATAGCAATAAACCTCTTTCCAAATCTTCTCCTTCAGCAGCGCCACATTTTCTGCTGAGATCCAAAATACTTATTCTGATACAAATCACTAAAAGAAAACCAAGTCAAACATCAGATACAAATATAGGGAAGAGGTATGTGGACACCTAAGTTTTTTCACCTAGGCCTTTGTCTCCTCTGCTCCCAACTTGCAGAATAAAAGCAGATGGTCTTCAGATACCTCATCAGGGGATTTTTAGCCTTAATTAGTCAATAATTATTCATTAACACTTTCTCATCAATAATTCTTAATACAGGAAACATCATAACTGAACAATGATTAAACTTATTTGGATTACTATTTTCTGAAACATAAGAAAAGCTAAAGCAAAGTCCTATGGAAAATCTCCACATATTTTCTCTCAGAAAAATGTATTTGCATACCAGAACAATAATCTAATTTCACCTGCTAACTGCAAACCGAAGACAGATTAAACATCTCGAGCGCGGATTTACTGAGAGCGGAAGGCAAACCACGAGGGAACTGCACCTTACCTATTAGTACCACTTATTACTGCATATATTTAACAGGATGAGATTGTGGAGATGTTCTGATGTGTTATGTTCCTGTTCATGAAATCGTTACATCATCCCATAAACCATATTGGAAAAATCCCTCTGACCTCTGCAAAATGCTAGCAGATGACCAAATGGAAAGATAAAGCAAAGACAGAGAAAAGAGTGGGTACTGGGGGATTATGATTGAACTGCCCCGACCACTGAGGCAAATCTTGCTGTCAAGCGACTTTCTGAAATTCAAAATCCCTTAATCAAACTCAGATTTGAAACTTTTATTATGACCATAATTTTCTGAATTCTAAAATACAACACTGCCTTTTTTTTTTCCCCTCACATTTTTTAAACAACCTTTTGTTCTTTCTCAAGGTACATGTCAATTATTTGGTAAAAAACTGGTACAAACCTATTTCAAACCCAAAATGTTGGGATTTTCATTGTTACATTGTTAATTGTATGTTTCTGCCTTTCTTACATATATCAGACCAACTGGTCATTGTCTAAAGACTTGGACAATTACGAACAACAAGAACAACAACGAACTATATGTCATATCCACAAAATCCTCTGTCTGCATTTGAGAAGTGTTTTGGATAGTTATTCCTAAATAAAATAGTCCAAAAGTCAAATCTTTAAAACTGAGTAATCACCAGAATAATCACAATTATAATCATGTTGTGCAATGGTAACAGACCTTTTCTACTACAGGCTACAGCTTTCAGTTCCAGCATCATTAAGAGATTCTTCAAATTACTTTTTAAATATCCTTTTCCCTCAGGATTTTCACTTATACCTAATTAGACTACTTACCCCATGCCATGTAATTCCCTATTGCCAAAACTGCTAAATGCTGCAATAAGTAGGAGGAGGGCACCAGTGGAGCAAGGCAGATGTAATGTCATTGGTTAACAATAGAGGTGTGAAGCGACTGCCGTAATTACAAAACTCATTAATTCACAGTGTTTAGGAGAAAAAAAATCCTTGGCAATGACTGTTGAAATGCCTATTCTTTTCAACACTGCATCAGATTGAGAAAAACTTTCAATTTGCACATTTAACCAGATGGAATAGTAATTTCACTAGTAATGATGAAAACCAATATCTGCATAAAAAACAAGGAAAACCTGTCAGTTATAGCGGCATCTACCCTTCATACACCCATTTCATACTGACACACTTGGAAATCTTGGCCCCTAGCTAATTTCAGTCTTACTGGTTTTAAGACTGTAAATGGACAACTCGCAAAAGTATGCATTTCAGCAAAAAATACAGGGAAGAATTAAAAGAAAATAAAACATTTTAAAGTTTGCAATCTCTGCTTACCACTAGGATCCTAGGTTTTGCCTACAACAGAAATATTTTCCATTTATCTCTCCATTTCAATACTATAAGCTCTTTAATAGAGACTGACAATTCCAGCTTCTGCTAAGATCGTATCTCTACCCTTTGCTCCTCACTAGCTCTACTTGGTGGCATGAAAAGTCTCTCTATCTCTGCTAACCTTGCTCTCAGCACACCCTACCCAAATCTGTCTTAGAAGAATTTCTCTAGTTTCTAGGTGGAAGAGATTTTCTCTAGAGAGAAAAGGAGATTTTAAAGAGACAAGAGCTGGAGAAGGCTCTCACCTTGAATGTTCAAATTTATATTATTATTTTTAGTTTCAGTTATTTTACATGCAGAATATATTGAATTGTGGTTGAATACTGATTTGAATTCAATCCATTGAATTTTATTTCACAGAATTTGCACTTGGAAGGTGCTTCTTCCTTCCAAATATTTGTGTGCACAAGGGGAACAACCAGAAGATTTTGTAAGTATATAAATATTCTAGAATGGAGTAAAACCTGAATCTGTTATGCTGACCTGCAACACTTCTATGTTGAATCGTACACACTATGTCTGGATTTGTATGCTGAAATCTCCTGCCTTGCACATGCTCCTCTTCTAAAAGTCACTAGACTAACTGTATGAGCTGGGACTACTGCAGCTGATAAACCCAAGTATCACAAAGCAGCTAGAAGTGGAAAAAGAGAAGACATATCAGGAAATGGGTCCTCCTCTTGCATCTCCTCCACCTGTTAAAGCTGCTGTATCTTCTAGATAGTCTCAGTGCAAAGTGATGATACTGGGACAGTTTTAAGACACTGATATATGAAATACTTTATTCTGGCTTTTTAGTGTTATACAGAGTTAGAAAAAATTCGTATCAGATTTTTATAGAAAAAGAAGATTATAAATGTAAAAAGAAGTCACATAGACAGGCATAGAGAATAACTTCGAAGTACTGAAACACGAAAAATGATCCAATTACCTTATTCAGAACAACAAAAACTGAAATTACAGGTCAGGGAAGAAAGGCTTTTTAAATTTCAGGGTGGTCCTTCATATGTTTGTACATACCTTTAATAGTTATAAGATATAGAGGTTTAAATTATGAAAATATGATCACTTACTGTCAGAATTAAGAGCAATTCTTCAATGCTGTTTTCAGGTTTCAACTGGTCTTTGAACATCCCAATTGTTGGATGCTTCAAATAGTAATAGGAAGCAATGCGGCCATATGTCAAAGGTTCAATGCTGCGATTATCCTGTTAGAACAGGAATCAAATATACACAGTTCCGACAATAACTGCAAAATATTTTAAGACTAGTTTCTAAGAGAGAATAGCAAAAATGATAAAGCATCAATATTTTGGTCAAGCTCCAAATCTGATGAGAAAAAGCTCGGTTTTCAACATAAGTCTTATAAATGCTTTCACGGCCAAAGTTTAGTATCTGAAATCAGGAGCCCGTATCCCAGTGTTCCCTCTACTTGTGAGGCACAGGTTGCACTTACCTCCCCAATTTCAATACAGTAGGAGCATTCCAGATCAAAGAGGGATCTCTCCACAAGGCCCGAGAGGTACTTATTCATAGTGTCGTGGCTCACATCATCCAAGTTGTAGTAACTACAGAAATTGAAAACAGATACATTACATGAATACTTGTGACACTGAAAATTTTTATACATACGCACACGCACACGCAAATATCCACATTAAGGGATTAAATGGAGAACTGTTCCCTTATATAGTCTAAAAAGAAATCCATGATTCTTCAGTGGGTTGTGGGAATAGCCAAAATAACACTAGCATGTACATATGGAAAGATGAGGGTTTATCTATTAATAGTAAAACTGATTCAAACAGAACTGGACATACACTTTGTGAGCTGGAATATTTTCCTGCTTACATAAGTATGAAAGTGAATAAGCAATACTAACACAAATACCAGGACTGTTAGCTTCAAGAGAAAGGAAGAAACCCCACCAAGGATGGCAAGTGTCCTTACATTCTGGTATGCCGAAAATAAAACCTAGGCATACAGTGACATCTCCTGAAAGAGTAAAACTACACCGTCCAAATGCTAATATTTGTTATTATATGTCACAGTCATTTTATTCTGAAAGCTAAATTTGCTAAAAAAAGAGGCAGCATTTGTCAATGTGTGTTTTTATTTAGGTAAATTACTACACTATTATCTAGTAACAACTTAGTGCCGTTTACTGCACTACAGAAAAATGTTTATAAAGAGGCCCAAAATTAAGGAAAGGCATGTATAAAGAGTGCTAAAATATTTGGTTATACTTGTATATAGAAAGAGCCAATGACTGAAACTTCCTTAACCGTAGAATTCAAACTGAATTATGAAGTATTTATTCACACAAACTAACTGAATTTCAGGAGTAGATTTCTTCAGGGGTGGAATTTTTTGCCTAAAAAAACTTTAGATAAAAATTTAAGAACTTCAGTACTAAATTCATCAAAGCTACCAATTCAGGAAGTAATAATTAAGTACAACATGTAGTAAAGAAAAAATAAGCAGGCCTAGAAATTTTTAATTTTTAAAAACTCCAAACTCAAGTGGTACAACGAAGTCATTGAATTTGAAAGCACAGCTCAAACAAAAACGATCAATGATTTATCAAAGTATTAAAAAGCACATTAAAAAAAAAAAAAAGGATACTCCTGCTCAGTAAAATCCTGCCACACAAACCAGGAAAACTGATATTGTTGCCGCAATTAAAGACACGTCTTTATTCACACTCTATCTGCTTTCCTGAAGTTTCCCGCTGTTACAGCAACGCATTCTGTATCCCCCCTGGAAATAATACCACATGTCCTCACAGAGATTAGCTCCTGTCAGCAGTTTAATCACTTACTTTGTGCAGGTGAACAACCGGCTGCACAACCCTGCGCTGAGACTCATCTCAGCTCATTTTACAGAGCTGCATCTACCCCCGATTTAGGTCAGCTGAACTCCCAAAGAGGAGAAACAGGCACTGGCAGAATACTGTTCACCAGGCCTGTTTTAGATATCTGTCTTAGGATGGGCTGAAATGTGATCTCTGATGGAAAAATAAAAAGAAGTTTATACAATTTGTTCAGTTTTTGATGTTATATTAAAAAAATCCCATTCTCTGTGATTTATTTCTGCTTTCACTACTATACTGCTGTAGCTAGCACATTTCAAAAGACAGAATTGTGTTTAAAATACAAAAGCAGCACCATTCAGTGACCCTTTATTAACAGAAACTGATTTTCAATATTTTTTTTCTTAAACAGTTTTAGCATTGCTTCATCAAATGTTTTTTAATAGCAATAGAATAACCGAAAAAACCAACATGCTAAATATTTGTACAGTTATTTCCAGATTTTTATTCCCTTGTTATTAATCCCGAATTATGGGTTCAATTCTCCCATGCTTTGAATTTTCACTTATAATTCAGTAACGTTGCAGTAGAACACTAAAACCGAGCTAAAGTGATTAAATTTTTTTTTTTGAAATAGTCAGCTACATTATACTACAACAAAGTATATGGTGGTGTTTGGTCCTGTGATATTTTATAAGGGTTCATATTAAAACTATCTCAAATAATTGAAATAGCTGTTTTCCAAACAAAAGCAACAAACAATTTGTATTGACTAAAAAGTTTTATCAAGCACATGGCCACACATTTTCAGCCTTATCCAAAGAAAACACATCTGCAGCAGAAATAACACTGTTTTAAACAGCTTAATTTTCATGTATGGATAGTCAGCTTTTAAATATACTGAATTATTACAGTAATGACAAAAAATGGTCAACATTTCCATCTGTACCTTTTATTTGGCTGATATTTTAGCACCCAAAACATTTAGATTCTGTTTATTAGTAGTAATTATTTTGTAACAATTTGCTTGCCTTCTGAAAATAATTCCAGCAAATTAACTACATAAATTGCTTGAGGATGCAAACAGAAAATCTATTTTATACATTTAAACCACTAATGATTCATTACTGTTTTTCTCTAAATTGAATATAACACTATTGAAATCATTCTAATTAAGGCACTTCATTGACACAGTATTCAGCCTTGTACCATACCATTTCTGCACTACTATTTGCAGTACAACAAAACTGATGCTGAATATTGACAAAAGAAGTGAAAAGATATGGGCTACATTTTGAAATTTATTTCTGAGATTGTAATTTTGAGGCAGTAAGTCCAATTTTCTCATAGGCTTATCTAATTTACAGTAGTTCACATGGGACATGTCATCATAAAGGCATTATGATGCCTGTTAAAAATCATATGTATTTTAAATTTGCTAATTTTTGGTAAAATATTATCAGCTGTGTAAATAGCTAGTAGCTCAGTGCAAATAAAACAGTATGAACAAAAATCTCAAATTGGAATTTGGAGACGAGGGATAGCAGTGTGTCATAAGTAGTATCTCTGATGGGATAAATATAATTTTGAGCACAGTCACTGGAGCTTCTTGGTCACTTAGCACATTTTTCCCTTATAAAAAGCAAAGTCATTCATCTAGAAAGACTATGTTAAAATCATTAGTGAGAGCAGAGGCATTGTGAGATGAGACAACATTTGAACGTACAAACATAAATGCAAGTCGAATTTTGCAAGTTGACTCGCTCTGAGTATAAAAATGGCAGTGTATGTGAGTTCTCCTGTGAAGCTGTATTACCTAACTACTTAATTACAGATAAAGAATAAAAACAATGCAGTTTCATGCTCACTGCATTGAATCATCTAGTCATTATTTCCCCTTTGCTATAAACAGACAGCCTACCTTTTTATCAGCACACCATTTCATTTATTTCACAGTGAAGCCCAGTTTCACAATAATTGACTTGTCAGAAGCTCTAATTTATGAGGCCGGGCTCCGTAAGCCTTCGCCTATATTGGACTCAACCTGCACACAAGCAGGGTTGAATATTTACAATGCTGTTAACAGGTGCTGAGTTGTTTAATGATTCTAATAGCCAGAAGCGTACTGCGAAAGCCAGCGGGATCACAATTACGGGCTGTTTGAACACAACAATTACTCGTCCCCTGAGAGGTGTGAAAGTCAAAGGCAGTTTTATCCTAACAGCATCTAGCACATGGGCTAGACAGTCTAACTTCCATTAGTAGTCCACTGGGAAAAAGCAATAACAAATCCCTAGGTATCGTAAAATTTTACAAAGTACATAAAATTTAAACAATCGAAAAACTGAAGGAACTTTTTATTGTCTTTAAAATAAGATATTTTAAATCCCCGATCCAGCAGAGCTTAGCAAGGACAACAAACCATGAAACATGAACTTATTTCTCTAATCTAAGGAAGTGTGGAATTTCATCAGCTGAGAAAGATAGAGAGACGTGCAGGAACATAAAATGTAGATGAAGTTACACAAAACATTTAGGATTTAATGTGAATGGTGGCAATCATTTCCTGTTTAGCTTATGTAAACCTGACCTGAGATCTCTCTGGGAAATTTTTCATTGGCCTTGAAATGGTCTCGCTATAACTGTCAATGCTGTGAAGTCATTTGTTACCGCACCATGTTTTTTATGTTCAGATTATACGGTAGTAATAGTGACACACATAATGAAAATCGGTGGCAGAGTCAGCTAAAATATTAAAAGAAAAAAAACCTTGCTAGATAGCTGGGAGGAATTTTGAAACAAATGGTCAAAAAGAAAAATCTACAGCAGCATTATTCAGCATAATTTGATAACAAGAAACCGTCCTTTCCTAGGAACTTACAATTCCGAAAGTAGAATTTTGTGGTGCACAGGTACGGGAGAAGCACACCAGGTCAGTCTGGAAGGGGTTTTACCGCAACCGTAAATGGTCCTGCGTGCTCAAGCTTGCGGCCGCGTGTCCCGATGCCACGCGGTGGGTGGCACGGCACAGCCAGGGCCTCAGGAGCCAGCGGGACACGGAGCAGCTCCCAGCCCCCTCCGCTCGGTGCGGCGCTGCTGGACACACTTGGTAAGCCGTTAGAGCAGGCACAAATGCTACAGGCTAATCTGTAGCTGTATTTTTACATTTAAGCCATTATTTTCTTGATTTTATATATTTGCTAATGCCACATATGAGAAACCACTTGATAGGTAACATAATTAGCTTTAGTCGTTTTTTAGCATTTCACTATATTTATGAAAGAAAACCAAAAGAAGTGAATCCAGTTTCTCTGGTATCAGGAAGATATTTGCCATCCCATCAGTATTCCTAATTCAAATATTTACAGGAGACTATTCCTCATAAAATGTGTTTCCATGAAAAATCAGAGGTAACAGGCAACATGTAAATTTGTTGTCTATTGACTGGCTCATCATTTTTCCTATAATAAACCCCAAGAGATGACCCGCACAGGTAAACACACACCCAACGGTCTGCGACTTCCTAGCCTGAGAGAACTTCCTTCAGGTGAATAACTTGATAAAAGCATTTCATGAAGGACATTTTTGTGCTTTTTGTATCACCGCGATCCTAACGAACCAAACAAAAAAAGAAACAAAAAAGCCCCAAGCCCTTGTAATGAAATCCTTGAAATTAAATAATGCATATAGCTGTGAAGGGAAATACAGATATTCACACAGATCTAAATGCAACCCTAAATGATCTAAGTAAATCTATCCTGTGATTATCTGTTTACCACCTCAGAGTATGGTTATCAATAATTATTGCAGTGTAATATACCCTTTCTAATCTGTTTTTATTACTTACTGTCAATTTTTTCCCCATCTCTTCGTCTTAGTTAATCATCATTAGCTAATTAAATTTTCCTCAGTAATCCTCTTTCTGATATGATTCCAAACTAACACTAAAACTCTGAATAACTGTGATTTTTGCCACTGAAATATATACATATTACTCTGTTGCTACTGGACAACACTGTTACATCAACGCAGCTAATAACTGTAATTATTTTTCATAGATTCACAGAAGAGCTGAGATAGGAAGGGAACTCTGGACACATCTAGTCCGACCCCTGGCTCAGGGAAGAGTCATCTAGCCCACTTGGGTTTCTGATTGCCTCCACGGATGGAGGCTTCACAGCCCCTCTGGGCAGCCTGTTCCAGTGCTCGACCACCCTTGCAATAAATGATTTGTTATATTCAGGAGGTATTTCCTGCATTGATGTCCACTGCCTCTCATCTTATCATTGGACACCGAGAAGAAACAGCCTTGCTCCTTCTTCTTTACACCCTCCCACTGGATAATCACACACACTGATCAGATTCCCCCAAATCTTGTCTTCCCAGGTTGAATAGTCCCATCTTTTTGTGTCTCCTCTTACAAGGGATGCTCCTGTCCAATCATTGTATTTGTGGCCCTCAGATTAGACATGCTCAGCCAATCACACTGAGAAAAGGAATTTAAAGTAAAATACAAGTGTATGATTAGTGGTAATTAGAGTATCAGAGATAATTCCATTTAATTATAATTTATGATACACTATTTTTTCACTCCAGCAAGCTTCATGCAACTGACAAGTGGAAAAGTTTAAGAATGATTCTCAGGATTAATTTAACAAAACAAAATTTGTCATGTATTCAAAAACAATTTACATAGAAAAGTAATTTTGTGTGACCATGTATACACATTTAAATACATAAAACTGCACATATTTGAACATGTGATGTGATGTGTACTCTCAGATTATCCAAAATTTAGCATTCCAAGTGAAAGCTGATTCTGCTTAGTTTTACATATGTTGTAAATTGTTATTTCTCTTTTACTGCCTATGTATCTGGAAAACATCATAACCTGATTTACAGAAAATGATTCCCATAGTCATTTCTCTTTTGCAGAAAGTCCTGGGTTAAAATGTTTTATATGGACGAAAGTCAAGGAAACAGTCAAGGAATTTTCTTTCAAGGAAAGCAGATCTGCCCAAGGCTTCGGTCTGCTACACGTGTGATAGACAACACTCAAAATAGCCCCTTTCAAAGAACAGGGCACTTGGTTGATCTGTCTTTAAATATGGTATGGACTAAGCAGGTAAAATACTAGATAAAGGTATATTTGGCAAAGGGAACATGTTGTAGTATTTGACTGTTGTACCACAGAATCTTTGCTTAAAGTACAAATTCGAAACCTCTACAACATTTAGAAACAATTTCTTCGGAGGGAGGGAACGAAGAAGGCAGATATTCTGGATATTGACACTGATACACTGTAATAAACAATTTTACATGCAACTCCCCTCTCTTTTGTACCCTACAGCTTGAACCCCATGCACATGGTTATTCAGTTTGAATAAAACTCTAAATACTCTGAACTACTCCGAATAAAACTAGTACTCAGCTACTTTAACCTCCAAATTATCAGCTCAATCATCTTTCTTACCTATACAGTCAAAATCCATTTCACAGATACCAGGATACAGAGAACCAACAGTTTCGAAATTAAGATGGTTTTATGAAAACAAGTACTGGATTTTCAACAAGACCTTTTAAAGAGGCATTATTAAAGTCTAACAAATTATCATCTCAGATATGTCAGAAAAGCTTTCTTAATGACTGTATGTTTAGAAGAAACCTCGATACTTAGAGCAAAAAAAGGTAGATTAATATTACTTGGTGATAAATGATATGATGGAGAACATCAGCTAACACTAATTTCCACTGAGCTTCTATTCTTGTGTAAAAAAAAAATGTATTACTGAGGGCCCTAAATAATTCTTGCTTGGTAATATCAAACATTTCGGATGCTCATCCATGGCATAGCATATTCCATTGCTATACTGCTGCTATTTACACAAAGTGCTCTTAATTGTCACTGACTTCTCCTCTTAAATTTTTCAGCTTTCCTTTGATGTATCTTAAAGACTGCCCATGTCAGCGCTCCTTAGCTTATAAGAAATCTGAAAACACCATAGACAGGAGGCCCACAAACTCTACAGATTAACTAGTTTAGCAACCTTGGATGAAACTTAATAGAATTTATTATGCAGAAGAATGGAAAGTAAGCACATCCATTGCATTTGCACGTGGTAACTATAAATGACCTTTCTGACACAATGTCCTTCATTTTCCTCTCTGCATGCCCGAGTATAGCATGAACACTGAGTACCTGCGCGTGGATGAGACACTGGAGAAAGCAGCACAAGCTGTGAGTTGTTCCAACCTGCACGCAGAACGTTCCACTGAAAGACTCCAGTTTCAATTCCTCTCCTGCCGCTACGGACATGACTAGTCAAAATCTGTTGACTTTCTCTCCCACAACAAAGACCCTGCATCCCATTAGGAAATAACATCGTATTCCTAAATTTCTTCAGAGAATTCTCCCAATATAGCAGAATGGCTTAACAGATGATATTGTGATAACTTCAAATTTAGCTTTCCATGACATGGCATATTAAAGAAATTGTTGAGGAAACTGATAAATTTACTATCAGTAAATATGCCAACTTTCTACTCTGCTGGGAACCTTCTTTTATGGTGGGTTGCCTATTAAATCAGGTAACTACATTTCTATATTCCACACTTTTATGATCAGTGTTGTATATTTAAAATACATCTACCATAGATACTGTGATCAAGGCTTGGTAAAGACAAATCAACATTATTTAAATTCAGAAACAATGCATTTTAAAATAATATTACTTATACTAAAAAAGAATAGTGTCTGCAATGGCACACTTTTTAACAATAGTTTTTGTACTGATCATGCACCAAATTCCAAAGTCACATATGAACAAATTTTTGCATTTCAAGAGGTGAGAAGAGTAAATACAAACAAACTTAACTTACCCACATCTAGCCAAGATAGACAAAACCAGAATTTATCTGTTTGTCATGCTCTGGCAGGAACACCTTCTACACAAATTAATTTATTTCATCAGTTATATATATATTAAAAAAATCTGACTTCCCTGCTTTAATTTAAAATTCTAACACTGTGTATTTTTGTTTCCTCAAGAAAATCAGATGTAAAGTCTGTTTTGCAGGAGACTCAGCAAGCAGGACTAGATATATAGATGCAGAATTCACAACTAAAGATGACTACAAGAAAATTCAAGAAAATTGGCCTTTATCACCTGCAGGCTCCAACAGCAGTTATCCATAAAGAACTCAGCTCTCAGAAAATACAGCCAAATACTATGGACATTAATGTGATTTCAGAAATCACATGACACTCTAGAATTTATCAAAAAGCTATTTATGAAATGTTGTGAAACAGTGCTAGAAAATCCTAATTCTTTATCCGCTACATTATTTTGGTTGGTGAATGATCACGTGATCCACACCCCACCATTCACCAGAGCAAAGCTGTGGCAAAGGCAGCCCGTGTTGCTGGAAGAGCTCACAGAGTTCTGCGTACCAGCTGGAGCTAGGCAGGATGCTAACAATCACTGAAAATATTGCACACATGGTTCCACCAGGATCCCCTAATGAAAGTAAACTTTATCACAGGGGAACAGCTGATAGCTATTCTCTCATTTATTAGGAAAATTCAGCTCTTAATAGATTTCCTATAGAAAACCAGGCATAATGTATCAATGTGGTAGCTAAAAAAAAAAGAATAACACATTATAAATATAGTACCTAAAGGAATGCGATAATCTAGAGTTTTATTTTAGGGATGCTGATGTAGTCTTCTCAACAATGCTATTTTATAGTTGTTACTATATTGTAAAGTAAGTTATCTGCCAAGAAATGCATTTATATTTAGAGAAAAGTTATAAGTAAAATGTGCCTACAAGTATTCTTCCCATGTGTGGGCCAGTAAGGCTCCTGCACTGGAGACTGCTGAGGCTCCAACAGCAGGAGGATCACCCTTGGATCAACTCTACCCTCAAGTTACCTTTGGATTAAAATGCATTTGTATTTTATACTCACGTTGGGTTCATTATAAGTCGTCGGAAAAAGTAAGTCCAGGTGATATAATCCATTGCATCCTGCTTAGAAGTAATAGTTCCAGCAGCAATTTCAGCATTCAAGTGGTCAGCCAGAACTTCTAACAAGCTGAAGAACAGGAAGAGAGAGGACTTAGCTAACTTGACAATCACAGAGTTGTGCATTAAAGGGTTTATTACTTTTAATGTGAAAATTTTATGGTTTTTTCCTCCGGTGATGGAGGAGAGGGAAGTAAAAGGGGATGTTCCTGTAAGGTCAGTCATATTCTTTACATGCTAGTGGAATGAAGTTTCAATTATTTCTTGATTGGACCAAGAATGCACAAGTTTATGTCATTCCTGTAATGTATTCAGATGGAGCTACTCAGTGGTAACTTCTGAATACTGTATGTTGACCATATGATCATGCTGGTTTAATTCACTAGTGAATCATATGGAAAGACAAACAGGAAATGAAACAGTGGCAATAGCTTAGCTAAGATTTGACAAATAATTTAAGGCTATTAAAATTACATCAAAACTGTTTCCCCCAGATTTTGCCTTGTCTTTATCCAAAGATGAAGAAAGCTAGTTTTATGTAGAAGAGTCTAAATTCAGAAACACAGAAAAACAACAAAAAAAAAAGCATGTAAAATGACTTTTAAAAAGCCACATATTGTTTAGTGTCACTAAATGAACTAAAGACTTCCACTTGGGCAACTAATGAGCTCATGCTTGGCTCAATCAGGTCATGGCAAACATCCGTAAAGATCAAATCAACTTTCTATTGCATTAAAATCCTTCCTCTTTTCCTTTTTTTCTTTTTTCTTTTTTTTTTTTTTTTTGGTTTCTTCCCCTTGCTAAATGTAAGCAATAATTTGGTGAGAGCAACTGTTTTATTACTCTGTCCCACTAATTGTAGACTTCTGAAGGTAAGATCTATAGCTGTTCTACCCCAATCATCCAACAGAAACTGGGCAGGTTACTCTGTTCAACAGTCATTTCACCATAGAGAGTCCTTGCTCTTCTAAAGTGCTATATTTATTTCTGACCCACTATCAGGGAATGCACAAGGGCTGTCATAAGTTGTGTACTCAGTTCTACAGCTAACAGATGGACCATGAATTTAGATTTTTTTTTTCTTTTTTAATCTGAAATATAATGTTAAAATTGGAAATGCTACTGAAAGTTGATAAAACACGGGTAGGATAAGAAGGGAGAGCACAGTATGCTAAAAACACTCCAAAAAACCCACAGAGTTTCTCTTTGAAGCTATGAAGGCTCTTAATTAAAACACCTTTGATAATCATAAAGGAGATCATGTAGACTCTAAGTTAGTCATATCACAAAATACAGACTTATGAGTCTAACTTAATGAGACTGCCATTAATACGTGAATCTTCACATATCGATTTATCAAATATGCTGCTAGTAATATCCATTTTTTTAAATTGCTGATTTAAGGAAATATATACACATAAAATGAGCTACAAGAAGTGGAGACTGTTTATAGTATCTGAAAGAGAAAAAGGTGTGATCACAATTTTGGCACTGAAGATACGATTTCTTTATTCAGAAACCCAGCACCAACAGCAAGACTTCCTATTATGCCAGCGCCATACAGTCTGGACATAACATCAACAATTTAATCATCCTGCTCTTTTGACTTGATAGCTATCATTCTGAAGAAGCTCAATTTCCAGCCTCTTTTTTTTTTTTTTTTTTTAAGTGCAATTATATGTTAAAAGAAGTGTGGTTTCCTAAGGAAATGAAGTGTATTTCTGTACATTTTTGTTTGCAAAAACTGCATATGTCTGTCATGGTACTGCAGAAATCAGGCTTCAAATGCACCAGCTCACTTGAACTAGATTTCACAGGTGGGTAGCACTCTCAAATTCCTAGAAATGTCATGACCATAGAGAGGTCAAATTAGTGCTCATGTTGAGGGATGAAGTTTCCTTGGGAGAACAATATTGTGAATTCTTCAACAGTGAGAAAAGCTTTCAATACACTTTCTCAATAAGCTCATGCCTTACTAGATTTCTAGGAATTTCTCCATGCAACACACGACTACAGGAGACTGATATAACTAGTTCTGTTCCTCGTGGAACAACTAAGTATTCCATAAATATTAAAAATAAGGCAGAACTTACATTATGCAAACATTAGTTTAGCTAAGTTCAAGGGGGCTCCAAAAAGGTAGCATTTTTACTTTCCTGACAAAATAAATGGTTGTGAGGATCATTAATAGTTGTCCTATGTACTGGCCTTGAAGAAACAGCTTGTCCTCTCTCATTCAAACGTCTGAGACAAAACTGAGAGACGGGGAAGCAGCATTACCTAAGGATGGACTAAAGAGCTGAACAGTGTTTCAAGACTCCTGGAAGAAAGGATTTTTCTGCATAAAGATGGATAATATGTTTGGAAAATGACCATCACTATTTTGAAAATGGATTTTGAAAATGAATTTGACAATATTCAGACGCTTAGGAGATAAATTGAATGGGAATTTGATTAAATCTTTCTCTATCCTCCAGTTGTCGTACTGTTGATAGTGTCATTAGGTTTACCTGGATTCCACTGGGAAAGGTTCATAAAGGAATTTTTTGTAGAAGTCTTTCTTAATATCATGAACTAGAATCACAGCTTTGCCTTGGTCATCAAACTGTGGTCTGCCAGCACGTCCCATCATCTGAAGTACATCTGCCAGAGAGAATAAATGCATTTATTTCTGTGTAATAGATCTTTTTTTAAAAATATTTTTGTAATCTCATAAACCCTATTGGTTTTGACATATCTACCTTTTTTTTCTGCATCTTTGGTAAATTTTCAATGAACTTCTTTTTGGCAGAGTCTATATTCTCGGTTGCTTTAAGCCACTACAGTAGTACCCCAGCTTATATGTAATATAAATTCCCTCTTCTTTCCTTTTATTTCACATCCTTCCATTGTTTGATCACATAATTAAACAACATACGAATAACAAACAGAACTCATGAAATCAACAGTGGCAATTCTGTATTATTTTCTAATTTTCATGTTCTTGACTTTTTGTACTATTAAAGTTTCTTAAATAGGCCTTTTACCTATATATGATTTATTAGGTTTTTAGAGGAAAAGGGTATTGTGGTTGGGGAAAGGTCAAGACAGACATTATAGAGTGGGATACAGCAATGGACAGTGGTACCAGAAATAGCCTGAAACTTTTGCTCACTTGTGGACATACAAGCTCTATAGACAACATTTTTTTTTTTAACTGGTTTCTTAATTTTGTTAATTTAGAAATGACATTTAAATGTAAAATGAAAATAATTTGAAAATTATACTTTTGAATAGATATGTGCACTGAGGATTGATGAAACAACTTCTACATGAAACAACTAGAACGCTGTTCTAGTATGGTGAATTAAATAGTGTATGATACTATACAGGAAATGAATTTACCAAAAAGGGTTGAGGAAATGATTTTTGCCACTATCCACCAAGTAGTTATCCAAAATCAATATTTTTGTTATGGACTATATACTGCTTGCCTGCCTCCAATCACTGGACTAAACTCTTGAAAGTGTCACAAATGATCCAGCTGGCTGAGTAAATGGCTGGTAACTGAAAGAAGGGCTCTTCCGAAAACCTCAGACTTCACTCTGAGAAGGGTTTTCCCTTATTTTCAAATCACTGAACAGACTGGAGTAATTCATTCTGCTGCCTCCTTAGAACCAAAGCCTTGATTCAAAAAGGTAATTTCTGCAGGAAGAAACCAAGTTATACCAAGATGGAACAGTGAAGTCATACTTGGGGGCAACATTAAAGACAGTGTTTTGAAAATTTGGAAGCATTTCAGAGAGAAACTCATTAAAATTTCATTTTACTGTCGCTGAAAAACTGCATTACCTTTCCACAGAACTTCCAGATACATAAATATTCTGCACCAAGTTAAAAATAAAATTGCTGTAAGCAAACCACACCACATGTTTCTTCATAAGCTAAGGAATCTGCATTTCCTATTGCAGCACAGACAACACTATCCAAATGCTTCCATTGCGGAGGGTGGTATTTTCCTCTCAAAGCACAAGAATAATATGCAAGAATCAAACAACCCGCACAGCACAAGCCATTTCAAGACTACACATAAACTGAATTCAAAACGGCAAAGAAGACTGAAAGTATCAGAATTCCCTAACGCATTTCTGACTTACTAGCACAACCATTTCTAAAGCAGGCTCCAACGCTTATCCAGTTTCTGGTGTTTTCTGAAACTATCCCCGATTATTTCCCCTGAAATAATCTGTACTTCTGACTGTTCCTCTTTGATGGTGCCATAGATTCAACACCAAATGCAAAACCAACTCAAAGCAAATTCAGACTTGGTTTCTTTCCCTATTACGTCTGCTGGTTCCACAAGGAAGTCTGTAGCCGCTGCTCTTCCAGCGGCGAACGGCGAGATACTGAGAGTGCTCGCGCAGCGTCTCGAAACGCCGGAGCGCGCGGCTGAGCTCCCAGGTCATCTTGAAACAAGACAGTCGGTCTGGCAATTGATCCCAAGCTTCCTGTAGAGTAATAACCGCTAAATTAAGCCCCACAACGGGTTACTTGGGTAAATAACCCCTGTAACATTTTCAGTTTGAGCTTTTTTTTTTTGCTAAAAGGATGCCGCTTGGTTAAAAGGATGCAAGATCCGTATCCACGCTACAGATAGATAACATTTAGATAGCCCTGATCTGCACATAGATCTCTGGAGTAACAGAGGATCACTTAATAATAAACTGTCTCTTGTGAAAAGAGAAAGGGAAAACGGAGCAGGAAACCTGGAATAAATTTAGCTTGTCCTCATTCTTCAAGCTCAGTACCATCCAGACAAATATTCTCCCTATCTGAACTTTGAAAGAAGTCTTTCTATGGTTCACTTTCTTAAGCTTGCTGAAAACACTGCAGAACAGCTTATGAAAAATAGAGTTGACTGGAGGCAGGAAACAATAAAAATCTGTATCAAACCAGAAATTCAAAAACTTAATTGAGTGGCTGATTTTTCAAGTATCAGTTACATTTTGACTTCACGGAAGATACTACACTAATTAATGTTGTTTTTGTTTACTGTCAAGTGAAAATGTAAGAATTGTATGTTCTCATACACATGTGATTCAACTGCTGAATTCCAAAGCAAGGGGATGTTTACTGTTAAATATCTGCATCAAAATAGGAATAGAATTTTAGGATAGACTCTCTCTCTATATATACATATATATATACAGAAAGATTTCAAAAATGAAAATACACCTTGTGTGAAAACTTGCTTTTATGTAACTTACTAAGTAGCTAAATATGACTTTTATAGCCCCTTTAATTGTTTAATGTACATTTTGGATAATACTCACTATAGGACTTTAGAAAGAAAACAGATTTTCAAAACTGAAACATTATTTTACAGACTAAATCTGTATTTTCTATAGGATATACTCTGGTTTCTCTTCAGATCATATATATATTCAAAGACACAGCATTATGTTCTTTAACAAATTATATTAAACAAAGAAAATCCTCGGAGCCTCTACGTTGGGTATTTTCCAGGATCACTTTCTAAGTAATTCAGATCATTTGCATAAGCTTCAAATGCATTTTGGCACCTGTGGATTTTCATAATTTATGTGAATACCTGTAATTGGATAATCCACATAACGTCTTGTTTTTCCATCATAATATTCTGTTCCTTTAACAATTACTAAATGAGCTGGAAAATTGACACCCCAAGCTAATGTACTCGTGGCAATAAGAACCTAAAACAGAAAGAAAGATATGTATATGTAACAAAAAGACAACTTTTAAAATTCAATGTAAATCTCATTGTGGTAGGATTCAATACACAAATGTACCTGGATTTTGCAATTCACAAACAATTCTTCCACAGTTTTTCTGTCCCTCTCGTGCAACCCCGCATGGTGCATGCCTATTCCAAAAGCAAGTGTCAGCTTCAGATTTGAATCTCTAACTGTCACTATAATGTCATTCATCTGCAACAGAGAACAGTGACATGCTTTAGAATGGTTTCACAGAACTTTTTAATCTTTTAGCGCTGTTATTATCCTATTTTTTATAGCAAGCATAATTTGTTTAATACTGTCTACACAGACAGAGGCAAACACAGTCTCCATTCGCTCAACAGTCTATTTATAGCCTAAGAAGTCAAGCAATATATTAAGGATGGGAGGAAAAAATACCAAATGTACATGATTTTATTGACAGTATTAGTAGCACAGATAAGGAACTCAAAATGATGAAAATATTTTGACAGATCAGACAAATGCTACGCATTTTCCTCTGTGTTTATTTAAAGAAACTTCTAGTATCAAAAGGGTTAGGACTGGTATAAAAACATAGCAAATCCCTTCAATCAGTAACAAAATAACAGTGATGAAAAAAAATGGCTCACTAATGTCTATGAAAAAGATACAATTCCTCAGTTTGATAATTTTGCAATTATGTTCCAGCAGAAAAGTTTCCTATTCACAGGCTGAAATACACTTTAATTTGGTTAATTTTTCAATGAATTAATTTTGGTTAATTTTTTTTTTTTAATTTATAGACTCAACTCTTAATAGTGAAATCCAGCATACAGTAGACGTCTTTCTTAATGTAAAGCTTTTTGAACTTTAGGCAAGAAGGGTTTTATTATTATTATTATTTTAAGTAAACCTCATTACTGATTACTAACTGCTTATGACTGTGTAGTAAATTCTGTAGTAAATTCATTTATTTCTGCAGACTTTCTCCATGAATACACCTTCACTAATAACGAACCAGAGCTTTATAACTTCTGTCCCTTGCCTAGTGACTTTTCTCCTTCAATATTTGTTATATTATTCTTTTTATAAGGCTATTTATTATTTTATGCAATTTTAATATAATTATAGCCCAGAAACGTCAAATCTCATCTGTTAATACTGGTTTCCTGGTGCCACCAGCAGTGGCATGATGATACTGCATATTTATGGCATCATTGCTCAGAACAGACATAGAAGGTTTAAGTACGATTACAGAAAGAGGTGCAACGTGGAACAAATCACTCAGAGTCACTGCAGAATATGGGTTGAGCATTCAGTTGCATCTCTGTTTTACTTTCTAAAAATACTGTGATATTATACCTGGATCATTGAAGTGATACTCCACCTAGGACTGTCAGGTGTTGCACTTCCTATATTCAGAATTTAACTTTCTCAAGTTTTATAATTTTCAAACTTAACGTCAATGTAATTATTCACATGACTAAAACCAAGGAGTACATGTCATTTACAAATATAAAAAACAATTCTGAAAAGGTATTTTTTTAAAAAAAGGCTTGAGAAAATAATACTCTAAATTCAGGATTATAAAAGAAATCCAATATATATTTTGTAAATCAATCCATTTTGGCAAGTACAGCAATTAAAAAAATTCTTTTTTTTTAAGGAGTACCAACTAATAAAAACAGAATTGATAGAAGAAAAAAAATTTACAAAGATAAATTTATAAAGATACTGATAATGTTTTATCTTGGTCCAAACGATTTGAACTACTAGCAGCTCCTAAACTTCATATCCTCTAATAATGGTGCGATACTCTCAGGAACATCCAGGCAGCTGAATATCATATCTTATGAGATATGTCTGGTTAGTTATTTAAATAGAGCTGGCAAGTGTAAGAGAAAAGGAGGCTTACAGAAGAAAAGAGTGAAAAGGGACTGTAAAACACTGAAGGGAAATGAAATGGAAAGCAAAAAAAACAATGAATTGAGAAACAGAGATGGGATAGGAAAGGAAAACAAGGAGTACGTAAGTAAAACAGAGAAAAGAACAGCATGAAAGGAGGATATGTTAAAAGATAAGGTTTAGCTATCTAGATACAATCAGCAAAGCTTTGATTTCTCTAATCAGCATGTAGGCACGCGACTGTAGTGTAGACATCATGAATTATGACTCATCTTAAAGATTTCTTCTTCTAAGACGAAAAAAATCAAGATAAAATGAAAGCTTGTATACTGTTTCTCCACATCTGTAATCATCAACATCCATTACTAACTCAAACCTACTAAAGGTTTTTTGCTACAGATTTATAAAGTGTTACTAGCACTATACAGTCTCCTTATGCTTGCATAGACACTTTGAGAATCCATATTTGTATGTATACATTTGACAAACAGAGAATTAAGACGAAAAAGTGGCAAACAGCACCAGCAAATTCCACGAAAAGATGTAGAGAATTCATTAATTTCCAATGCACTTTATTTCTGCCCTCATAAAATGGCAAAAGATGTCATCTTACTGAAATAAGTTTTCTCATTCCCACCAGGAATTATCACCTAATCATTGTCATGTCTTTAACAGAAGAAAACAGGAGCGTTCACATGACACTTTTTATTTAATTATTCACATGAACAGAATTTAATAGGAGGAAAATAATGAATCTAAACTCCCGAATCTTCCATAAAAGTCCAGTGATCAGACTAGCTCTGCCTCTAAGTCTCTGCACGGGTAGTCTACAGCAAAGTGGCTGCTCCCTCTGTGCAAGCACTTTTACAGTGTTATTTTCACTACAGAACCTGGCTATTCCTTTTGGACATGCAGTTTCCAGCATAAAATATCCCAAATCCACACTGCTGGGATTTTAGTCCAAGATGTTCTTCTTGCTTTCTTGCTCTTACAATCAGCAGTGGTTATTTTTTTCTTCCTCTGACTTGTATTACAGCGGTGGCCTGTGGTGCTGTTAGTCATACCTGCAAAGCAGTGTAATTTAGCACAGGAAAACTAGCGGACCCTTAGCAGGAGACCTGGCACGTGTGCTACTAGCCTGTCATTTTAGCAGCAGGGAATCCTAGTCATTTTTAGCTGACCCCTTACTTTCACATAAATCAAGGTAATAAACACAACTATTTTACCCACAGGCACAGGCCAAGGCTTAAAGTCTCATGACATTTTATTTAAAAATATAACTCTTTCTTACGCCAGCTTAGCGTAAGAATATTATCACCTTTTATTCAGAAATACTGGCATAATTAATGGTTTTATTAATCAGAAACAGATGCACCGTGATTATAAAACAAATCTAATGTTTCTACACCGTTACAATTGCATTACTGTTAATCTTTTTGAACATTAACTATAAAAGATTAAAGAAAACACATTGTATCTTAAGTATTTTAAAAATAATACATTTATAAGAAATGTAAATTGTATTGGCTTGAAGTCATTAAAAAAATGCAACACTGTTTCAGGAACTTATTCTCAAATAATGCAAGGAGGGATTTTCCCTGGATGCCAGGAAAAGACGGAGAGGACTGCTCTCATGCTGAGTAACCAGCGCTGCCTTCCGCAGTTTTCTCAAGGAACAAACAAAAATACCTCCCGTACATGCCTCTAGCATGAGCTTAAGTAGGTATCTAGCTTTTAATAAAAAACCCTCGAAAACCAAATCGAGACTTTCATATTACTGCAAAATATTTATTATAAAAAAGAAAGTTCATTCCTACCTTTATACTCTAACCTTTGAACAAGCTAGATTTTTCTCAAACTAGTAAGTAGTCATTTTCTTTGTTCCTGCACATATGTAAACTGTTGAACCATTTACTTTAAGCTAATAGAACTTTTTTTTATATTTTAAATTTATTATACTTAAAAAGCTTTTGTAGAAAGATAGGATTCCATTTAAGTAGATACATTACCCTGTGCCTGAAATACATTCCAGTCAGAGTATAATTCAGCAAGTTGATGACAATGCTGGCTCCAAAAGAAAGGAGGAGACCAGATTGGACAAGAATGAGCTAACAGATTGTGCAGCCCAATTCTGTCCCTTTGAGTGTGATATATTGTTTCAAGATGCTAAAAACCCATATTTTCTCAAAGCATATCTGTTGCGCTGGTTTTCCCATTTTCACAGAATCCTCATTATTAGTACTCTGTACTCTTTTCAAAGCACGTCAGACTCAGACCATATGCCACTGAATAACGCTTATCAATTGTAAAAAATGCCCAATAGAAGAAAGATGTGCCAAACAAAAGAATCGTGAAAGTTATGAAGTCTTTTACAGAAATAATTACATATTTCACATCTGCTACAGATGTTAAGTGAAATAAAAACATCTTCTTGTTATAAGTAAATGTTAATTTTTTATGACACACTTTTGTGTCATAAAAACAACATCTTGTAGGAAGAAGTTGAACTTTTACAATGAGCACAACACTTAGAAATCACTCTTTGGTACCCTCCTGATCTCTAAAGACAGGGAAAAAAAAAACCTAAGGAAAAAACTTTTCCTTAGAATTATTTTTAAGGACTGACTTGTGCTCATACCCCAGAAACTCTCCTACACAAAGCAAAACGCTACCTCCAGGTACCTCAGGTAAGATTATTCAAGAAATATTTAAAAATATCTTTTACACAATTGAGATATATTACTAAAAGCCATTCACTTAACATGAATGTAATGTCATTTACAATAGAGCAAAATACCTATCCATGACACAGACCATTCTTCTATTTCTGTTTTATAGCACAGCATTACTGTGGAACAATAGAAAGGAGATAAGAGGTTCATTAAAAAAAAAGAGAGAGAGAAGGAAAACCCTTCTTTTAGCTTTTCAGAAAATATGTATTTTTTTCAGAAACAAAAAACAACTTTATAGTAACATTTAATTCACTTCCATGCATATGTTTATGCATATTTGCACTGCACACACTATACACACATGTATGTATCCATTTATACGCACATCTAAAATCTCAAGATCAGTGTGGCATGATTCACTTTTTCCAGGTCGGCAAGGGCCCTTCTATTCAATTCATTTTCACCAAATTCAGTGGGAGCTAGATATTACCTGGTATAGTTGGTAGTGAACATTAGAAAAGGTATTCTTGTGCTAGAGGATTTCAGTTATTTCTACAAGTCTCAAAGAACAGTCTTAATAAGATGCAGATGGTAAAATGATGCACACAGCGGACAGCAGAAATCATTGTGGTTAAAGTCAAAATTGTGTACATGGGTACTTTTCTTCTCTGCCCTTATACTGTAAATGTAAGGAAAAAAATTCTCCCCCTCCCCTCAAAACCACAAACCACCCACTCTACTTGTCTGCTTGTGAGAATTATGTTAGAACTTCAAGAAACAAACAATAAATACTCCTTTGTATTTTTGTTTTAGATTAAAACAAAAAAGCTGTAAAAACATTAGAGGGAAATAAACTTAAATAAATTGGAAACTTGTTTCTAATAAATTCTGTTGTACAAAGATTCCAAAATCTACCATCACCACAGACATAAATGTAATTTCTGAAAGAGCCTGTTCCTCTTTATTCAGCTCCTAATTTCATGTTGAGTATTGTATCTGATTTGACCCAAGCCTAACGTCACGAGCTGGTGATAGGGCCTGTTTTTGAAAGGATAACCTTTGTCCTTCTGAACAAGTAACAGGTCATAAGGCTGGACATTTCAGTGCTGTCTGACTCCAAAGTAAAGATTTGGCTAGGAAATGCATATTTAAAGATCTTATCATTATACAAGAAAAGCAGGGTAAACATAAGGTTTTCTTTCCTCATCGTCACCTGACGGTGCACTCGCATCAATAAACAATAATAAAAAATGAAGAATCCCTCCATTCACAGTGGTAGCCTTCCCTTGGCGAGACACTGCCTATGCAGTTTGCTCTCATGATGCACCTGTGCCTCTTCAGTACAACTAGGAGGATCATTAGAGAGTGATGTCTCCTCCCCAGCCTGCAAGGAAAGGAGCTTCGACTGCTTCTTGGCTCCTTTGTAGGAAGGAACTACAAATTCTAACGGGAACAGACACCTATGCATGGACAACATACCTTAAAAATAAATAAATAAAAGGAAAATCAGAAAAACAACCCACATACAAGGATCTAAAGTAGGTAACTATTCTCCAGTCTTCAAGAGATTGCCCACTCAGACTCTACTTTGGGCAAACTGTGAGCAATGTTGCTTTCATACTGGGGAACCAGCTGCTGTACCAGAACTTCTGCTGCGTTATGCACAGCAACAGGCAAAGATAGGGATGAGCTTTGTTATCTACAAATCATGGTAAATAGGATATTTCAACATCACCGGAGGCTTTCTAGCTCAGACTGAACTAGACATGAGGTATCCAAGTGGATATTTCTGCATGAAAAGCACACACACAACCTGAAACTCATTTGGACAGAATTTATTAAACAAATCCAGCTATTGTTGTGCAATACGAGGTCCAGGAGAACTGGGAAACTAATCAGTGCTAGAAATGACAAGCTTCATCAAAGTACTGTGCAGTCCTTGGAAGACTAACTGGTGTCTCAACTTTCTGCATACCTTTCAACTTTCTGAACACTGGGAACATGGGTATTGAGCAGGAAACAGTATGTCAGATACGAAATTCAAGAAAAGCATCCAGGAAGAATCACGTCCTGTAACATTTGACATGGCTACATTCTCTGAACAGGTGGGGTATTCCATTGGGAAAGATCCGCTAGACTGCGAGGGTGCCCGTGCACAGACCTTCGCTCAGCCAGCTCTGCTATTGCCATCGAAGAGCTGCAGAACATAGGACTTTTGGGCCCAATGCACTGACTGCAAAGCTGGTTACATGGCAAAATGAGCCCTCTTGATGTATTACTAATGTACTCTTGTGACTATTGTAGAAATTGATGTGACAAATGATAGATAAGTTGGAGAAATGAAAACATGATGGTGGGCATCTCAATGGAACCGGCAACTTAGAGTCCTCAAAACCAAGCTGCTGTTGATACCTGTTTTCAGTACACAGACATAAAATGAAACTATAGTTCCGTCGCACCTGTTAGACCACTGGTTTCTCCGAGGAAAAGAATGACTTGTACGATTCCTGTATGATCCAGGTATGGCGTTTTCCATAGTGGTGGCATGAAAGAAAGGCCCTGCACTTCATTCACATATACAAATATGTATTCCTGAAGCTTCATACATGCTATGTCTGTCACTGCTTGTTTTTTTGAAGCATATCTGAATAAAATATTGCCTGAACCTAGTACCTGGAGCTGGTTGGCAACAGGCCCTTATCTGCCTGTTATCTGAGAGGATTAAGATGACAAGAGGTCTGGAACTTTGCGAACAGAGGGCCTTGCATATGCTGAAAACAGGAGTCTGGTTTGGGGCTATAACTACACACAGAACCTTGATAAACTACACGATGAGGGAAGCTGATAAAGAGGTATTGAAGACTAGTACTGGTTGCTTTCTCCCCCAGTTTCAATTCCCCTTGAAGTTTGAATCTGTTCATCACAAAATAAGCTGCCACGCAGGGTGAGAGAAAGGAATCCTGTTTTAATGACAGGAAAAATCTTTATCTACCTCAATATCTATTTTACACATCTTATTATAGATTGCACTGTTTATAGCATTATAAGTTGCTTTGTAAAGTCTATCCACTGGGTAGACCATACATACATAGGCTAACATTTGGCTGCTGTGTGACAAAACCAATTACACCGGGGAACCAGTGAGTTCTCAAAGGAGACATCCTTTGAGATGCATCAGGCGAAATTTGTATCAGACAAATAAGACTGAATGAAGAAAAATGCCAAAGTTTGCTCTAAAGCTTGTAAACTTCCTGTGCACCCTTTATAAAATAAAACAAAATGAGGTCTTTTTTTTCTAGAGGTACCTTCCAACCCAACCATTCTGTGAAAAAAAAACATTTATATTCTAACGTACTGCAAATTAACAGTTCTAAGTATTTTGAAAACCAAGACTGCTCTGGTGGCAGAAACTAAACATGAATAACTGAAAGGCTTCAGAAGTGGTTTAAAGGCAACTAGCTGGTCCATTTATATTTTGAGAAACATTTCAGACAAGTGTTTGGAAAGTTTTTAATAGCTGTTATATAGTATGTATGGACCAGTTTTAGCTTTAAAACTTTCTTTTTTGAAAAAAAAAAGCTGAAGCATTATGTAGATAATTTTGCCTATTTCGTCTAAACTAAGTTTGTCTTTAACATAACCTGAGGTAGCTATAATACTTACATTAAAAAATATATTATGGATAAAAATAACATCAAGTAGTACGTAAGTACTATCACTACTACAGCTTTGTTTCCCTCTGTGTGTTTTAGGCTGATTCCTTTTCCCTCAACGACAAAGGAAGCTCAGACTAATTTTGCTCTTTTACAAAATAAACCAACAAGCTGGTCCAATAATCACGTAAAGAAGTGACCACTTGAAACCGAAGGTACTTCAGGTGTTCTGTGAATGGTGGTAAGCTAGAACGACTTAGCACTCAATCCCCAGTCTTTTATATTTAGGTAATCAGAGCTGAATAATTTAGTTGGTAACCTTTGTTATGTTCCAAACCCTGTGATTGTTAATCCAAATCCAAATAATCAAAAATATTAAACTAACAAATGCAAAGTCTCTTTGTCCTTACTGGCCACTCTTTCAAAAACTTCAGAGGATGTTCCAAGGTCTTGAAGGGGGCACCACCAAGCTCTGACAATATAAGAGGCAAGAAGTTGCAAATTCAAAGACAGAGCAATGCCAGTCATTGAGGACCAGCCCGGAGGTGAGATTGCTACAGTAAACCATCACATCGCACTGATGCACTCTACTAGGCAGTAATAACACTGTTGTGAAATGTTTCTGTTATGCTCAAGAAAACCAATTAAATGGAGATTGTACAGTTAGAAAAGCAGCATCAGATCGAGACATGTTTTAGTACTAGCTTGTTAGGAGACAGCCAGGACATCCATTTTCTATTCTAAAATCCATCCAAAAGATGAAGGATACAGATGTTATGCTTTATCTCATAGAAAAATCATACTATTTCTTGCAAAGAGTGAATGAAATCAAATAATCTTTTCATCTAGAAAGTTATATTTTTCTTGGCATATAATTCTTGATGTACAATTGTATAAATATTCATAGAATTGTTGCATAAATAAACTGGATGCTGTATTTACAGGCCATGTGTTCTGCTGTATTTTGGCCCTATATTATAAGAGAAATTCCTATAAGAAGGTCTGGAAGCATTAGAGAAAACTAACTTTCAACATCTAGGAGATGTGAATAATAATAATAATAATAATAATTTGTTTTAAAGCAATGACATACTATCATAAGCATCGTTAGTTCAGGAGGAAATAAGCAACTCCGTATTCAGAGCAGGTGCAGAACTCAGTGCAGTAAATAAAACCTAGTGTACATTTTCAACAATACAGATAAAAAATAATATCGAATAGTGGCTTATTAACTGAATATCATTTCTGTTCTGCAATAAATGAAGGAAGGATTCTTTCCCCAAACTGTACGAGAAAATATAATTAAAGATAATATCACAGGATAATATCACAAAATATCTTAATAAACCTAAATTCCCACATTTCTTTATATCTGAGTGTTTGACTTTATGATCTTAATATTCTTGTGGGACAGCTTCTGCCAGTATCTTTATTATATTTTCATAATGTCTAGTTATTTCATTAATGCACAAAATTGAGCCATTTCTAACCTACTAGTCTGCAGTATATAGTCATACGTATGTACGGTCCATATGTTTATAAAAACAGATGGAAAGACATATATGGAATATATGGATGTTTATATGTATATAAACAAATACATATGTATACCCACAAACACACACACATCAAGATATCTAATAAGGACAGCTTTGCTCCTGAAAGACTGAAAGAGACGTGGTTAAAACTCCAGCTCCAGCCAACAATCACATCTATATGCCCCAGATTTCCATCTGCAAACTCTGGACAACAGCATTCCTCTTTCTTTTATTCTTTGGATTATCTTTGTAGCAAAGCCTTGCACCATGTGACGTATGTTGTCTGAGACAGTGGAACTAGCACTAGGAATACATATGCAAGAAAAACAAAGATAAAGAGCACGCTTCCTAAAGATCAGATCTTGCAAAGATGCTTGTACAATCCTCATGCTAACGCTATCTTTCATCCATGAAAACTAGTGTACACATAGCTACTGCAACATCTAGTCTCACATCACTTTTCTGTTGCAGATATATATTTTCTTTCAATAAAATATTGATAAAATTAAAAGCAAAACACAGAGAGCAGGCAAAATTGTTCTACCTCTCTTTCGTCCATCTTCAGCCATTGTTTGGGATCATCCTCAGTGGCTAGGAACGCAATCAAATCTAAGGCAGTAAGCCGTGTTTGACGTCGGGATGACACGAAAATCAGGACAGGCTTGGCTGGAGAATGGCTCCGGATAGCTGTTGAGAAAAACAGACCTTGAGAATTAGGCCCCTTGATGACACATCAGCATTGCCCCCAAACCAGTAGCAGTAGTACATGTGCCTGGTCTCTGTTTGGCTCACTAGGTACAACTGAGCTGTGCATAAGCCACCTCAAAATCAAAAATCATGTAACTGTGCTTAGGTGAGTCTGAGTCAATTAGCCCTCCTACTGTGGCACTGGTCATGAAGAGTTTAAGAGAAGCATTTAGAAAAAAAAAATACCACAAAACCCTGACAAGCTTCTAGACCACAAAGCTTGTGCATTTTCCCATCTCAGCCCAATAAGTTACATCCTCCTCCGGTATTACAGCATGTCACCAGGGGCCAAAGACGCGTGTTCGCGCCTGACCCAGGGCACAGACTGCATAAATGTTAAGTCTGTCTGCAAAAGACGGCTCATCCGCTTCACGATACTAAAAAAAAAAAAAAAGTGCAAGGACTAGGTCTTTTTAAGCTAGAATGTGAACTTTCAGCAGTTGCTGCGCAAGGTGAAGGAGCTCTGCTTCTGCTGAGTGCCAATTAGTCTGAAATACTCAGGACATTCTACATTTAATACATTTTAGCCTGCTTAAAAAAGCTTTTTTTTGCTAAGCCTGCACTCCAAGTTTCAGATTGCAACAAAATTCTTCTGGTCTCAGGAGAAAGAGTTGCAATGGAAATGCTAAAATAACCATGACTATAACATATCAAACAAGTGGGGAAAAAAGCCCTCAATAAATCATTTGTCTACAGATTTTCTAATATCAAGTATAGAGTTGTATGTAGAGTCTCATATATTCTCCCTAAATCTGATATGAATCCATTTTATGTGTGTTTTTTCTCATGTAATCCTCATTCTACCAAACAATTTTATGCATTCACTGTTAATTTATGGAAACCATTTCATAGTCTCCACACCACATACTGTCTCCTGAACCATGAATACCACTCTGCTTGTGTGCCTGCAAATATCCACTCATTACGCTTGTGAAAATATTGAAATAGGCAGGAAAATTCATGTGCATTTATACTTTACAACTATTGATGCCAATATATCTATATATTTTAACAGCCCAGCATCTCATGGATTTTTGTCGCCTCAGGAACAGGTGTGGCAGAACAGCCCAAGACAGATTTATTGTTCATTAGTGTTTTGGTACAATGCTCTTGTGGAGGTGTAAATAATGTGAGCTGTCAAGATTGGTCTCTAGTCCACAATCAATACTTCTCTTCTGTCATAAGGCTAATTAAAGCAGCTAAAAAGTCACCTCACAAATGTCACCTCACAATCAAAAGCAGATCACATTACCAAATTTATTTTGGAGGTTATTTTTAATTGATATAATAAATATTCCTTATGTAACCAAAACAAAACATGTTCCAATAAAATATGAGTTTTTCTTAAACCTGTCCTGCTTGCCAGCTTTAAGATTAAAAAATTGAAAACAGAAGCATATCTGGATACACAGCAAATTTTGAATTTTACGGTTATTGCTCTGAAATGAGAATTATGTGAGGTTAGTCTGACTTGCAACTTCTGTGTGCAATTTTTTACTGCTTACATACAGTGGACCATATGAAAATACCTCAGCAGATTAATAATATGAATGGCTTTATTACGCTTTTACAAAGAGGTTGTGGAGTCTCCTTCTTTGGAGATATTCAAAACCCACTAAGAGAAAACACATTTTAATTCCCTTTCATTAGCACTAATTTCATTCTTCTGTTCTAGGCACATTACATTCCATGCTATATGCTGCATTTGCAGCATACTTTATGTTACAGACAAATGGCTTTGGCTCATTAGCAGAAGCAGATTCCTCCCATACATGCCAAGAGAACATACAGTAACACATGTTGCAAATGTGTGGCAAATTAACTGTGTCAAGTGCTCAGAACCATAGCAAAAGACATTGCTTACCCTGAAAAGCAGGTTTGTTCATGCTGGCCATGCGAGGACAGTAGTGCTGCCCAGGGAAGCCCTGAATGTGCACTTCCAGGGGCACCGGGCGGACTGATGGCCGGAAGTTGAACAAACCCATCTACAAGCAAGCACATTTGTTTTCAGGTTTAATCTTGAATTGTCTTTCCATTTTCCTGCCGCACAACCATGTACCAGTCTTCAGAAATGTTTTTCCTACCTGATTTATATTTAGCCAGTCGGCAAGGTCTCTGGCATTTGCTAATGCAGTGGATAAACCAACCACTCTTACTGGCTTCTCTGTGTGAGATGAGATGAAGTTAGTTCGAGACACAATAACTTCCAGTACCGGGCCTCTTTCATCCCCTAATAAAAGAAAGGTCCATTTAGAAAAGAAGAAAAAAGAAAAGTTTTGCATGTCAAAAAGTACATTCGGGCCATAAGTATGAGCACATATTTGTGATTAAAACCAAACCATGCGCACCTAGTAGATGGATTTCATCTATGATAAGGATGGAGACTTTCTGGACATAGCTCCTGTTCTGCCAGCTTCTGCTGACACCATCCCACTTTTCTGGGGTAGTAACAATCAGGTCAGCTTGGGCGATCGCTCTCATATCGGGAGTCACGTCTCCTGTCAGCTCTACAACCCTGTAACAGAGTAGGACATTTTTCAGACAAAGTAAAACTTGGTTTTATGAATATTTAGAACATCGTGGGCCAGGAGTATTCAAACACTAAATCTTAAATGAGAGAAAAAACAAAATTAAACAGTTGGTTTCTTTTTGGTCACATGCTTCTAGCAAGATTTTCATAATGACTTTAAGTAAATAAACCTGACTGTTTTCTCAGCAAACACTGTTTAAATGCCAAACACCATTCCTTAGCAATACTACAGAAAAAGATGAGTGTGAATACAAGACCCCAACTCTCCATGGCTCCTTATCCAAAATGTATGATATAACCTGAGCCATAGCCTCCTGCCATAGCCAGCTAGCAGCTTTCTGAAACAAGGTTGCTGTGTGTTGTTCTGTATAGATCCCTGGTTTGAATAACGAGGTTAGATTGCAGTGTACCTAAACTTACTGGCGAAGCTCCACTAAGACTGGAGCAGAAATTATCCTGGGGACATTTCTGGGCAAGATTAACAGAGTTTTCTTTCCCCTAGTTGTTTGCCTTATCGTGCTGTCGATTTCTACACGCAGTATTTAAGACAATCCATGTTTTTAGGCTGAAGTTATAGAATTGTTGATATTTCTAGAACACATTTTGTACCTAGTACATCTAACGGAAATTCCACAAAGTAATGCTTATTTTCAATTAATCAACATTCAAGTCGCAAGTAATAGAGTCAATTTTGCAAAGGAAATACTTCCTGAAAATATCACAAAATAATTATTAATTTAAAAATAATATATTGTACATTTTTAATTTATAAACATGTAATTATATAATATTTTTATAGTAATTTAATCAATCCTCATAATCCATTAATAAAACTCTCTCCCCCTTGATATTGCCGACTAATCAGGCAGTGCTATGATAATAGCAGGAATCTCTTGTAGTTTGGTGCACACAGAATACCCCTTTCCACTGAAATCTATTGCACTGTTTTTAGCTTTAACCTACAAAAAACTCTAAGAAAGAAACCAAAATGCCCTAAATAATGCATTCTATGAGTGTAATTTTTGGCTAAAATGAAATATAATTTGGCAAGTATCAACTGGATTGCTATACATTTTATAAGTGATGACTGAACTCCAACATCTTATAGATCAGCAAGGAAGTCACGTGTCTAGGAAATAAAAATATACCTTTAATTTACAGATGAAGGCTAACACACGAATAGTAGTATACAGTTCATCCAACTTATATGAGATAGTCTCTAACTGAGATTTCAACAGAAACCTTATTTTGTATTGCAATTTCAATGTCAAAGGATACTTCAGGGAGAAATCTGATCATACATTTTATGCTACCAAGATATGAGAATAAAAATAGTTGGGTATCAAAGCATATGCCATTTTTCCTTTTGATTTTTTCTACCAATATGATGAATATGGAGAGAATTCTTTCTTTTTTTTTAATCTGTTATAAATTTGAAGGTTAATATATTACTTTGAAATAGTCAGAAGTACTGAAATAATCAGAAGTATGCTATAGATTTTATTCAGACTTGATGGACTGTTCTTTTGCTTTTTATTTCTCTGATTAGGAAAGAAGAAACATACTTTTTACCGAGTTTTTCTTCAATCCTAACTTTCCAGTCCTCAATTCTCTCACGAACGAGCGCTTTTAAAGGTGCAATGTACACAGCCTGTAAAAAAACAAACAAAAAACCCCATAAAAACAGAAGTTGAAATTATTACATTTATTAAAATGCACCAACGAACATACAGATTTATTTTAGGCCTCTAAGAATTAAACAAGCTCATTATCTGTAAAAGATTAAGGCATGAGTTCACTAAATAACCTACAACAGGATTCTAATTAAAACAGACTTAACATTTTAAAATTTTGCTGTGTTCTCTGAGCCATTAACAGGCAAATGAATTAAGAAACAAAAAGAATAATTTATTGAAATGGAAGTACTTATCAAACCATTTCAAAGCAAAAAACAAATCCTTAAATAAATATGGCCTTTTTTTAAAAAAACAAAGGCTATAAAACCTGGAAACTCACATTCCAGAACAGAAATAATGAGAGACTCTAGGAACTCCTACCTGATTTCTAGTTATGTAATTTAATTATTAAAACACTACAAATTAAATTTAAAAGCTGATTAGCTTCAGTAAAATGTCACAATATTTTCCTCAAAGCAGCCAACTTTGTGGGGTGATAAACACCCTTGACATGCAAAAACTGTATATATTTCCACATTTATGATTAAATATTCTGAAGCTTGATGTGCATTGAAGAGGAAGAAACTACTACCTGAAGAATTCATATACAGTTAAAATTGTTCAGCCAGGTTCTTTGTATTACTGAAACTTAAAAGAATACATGCCTTTAACAATAGCCTAATTCTAAGTCTGAAAGATGAGCTAAAAACGTATCTGTCTTGTTCATCTCAATGTAGATTAACGTATTAAATGAAGATACTAATATTTCAAAGATGGGTAAAGGATTTACATGCACATGATTTCTGTTAATTTCCAAGGTTACTCTGCTTAAATCTCACAGTCAGATACAAATATCGTTTCCAAAGATTTTAGAGCTGCCTGGTTGACAAGATGGCTAAGCCCAGATACAGACATATTTTCACTTGAATACAAAGGTGGTGAACTGCAGTTTTTAAGACAACTTGTTCTAAGAAAACATAAAATACTGGCAGCAATAGAGCCTTGGCTCATAATGATTAATTGCAACTTGTCTGTTATAAAGGGAGAGATTGAGCTAGTTGTCTTTGTATGGCGGCCACTAATAGCTGTGCAATAGGACTACTGTTAGTAGAGGAAAATTAAGCAAACCGAGCAAAAAAGTTCTTAGAAAACATTAAATTCACATAACTATGGGAAAGGAAAACCAGTATGCCTAGATGGCATGCTGTTAGATTTAATTCCAGTTCTACACTAATCAACATATAAAGTTGATATAAAAGCATAATGTACATCCTGCAGTACCATTTTGTACCATGCATGTGTAAATGTGAGAAAGTAAAATTCAATTTGCTATAACACTTCTACACTAAAAAGATACCTATACTGAATGCTACTAGCAAATTTATTTTACAAACCTTTGATGTGGGATACTTGTTAAAAACTCTAAAAATGGCTAATTCAGCCGCAACAGTCTTGCCAGAACCTGTAGGTGCTCCAAGAAGTACGTTACAGTCTGTGTGATAAAGCGTATGAAATATCTGGGTTTGGATAGGGTTGAAATGTGTGAACTTGTACAGGACTTCATATTCTCGATGTCCCAAGGCTGTGATAGGCAAGGGCTGAAGATCGAGCAGCTCTAAAAACATAAAATCATCATGAATTCATGACAGGGGATGCCATCACCCAACATACTTTATTATGAAGCTAAAGATACTAACGAATGCTTTAGCAAGTGGAAAATTGCTTTACTTATGTCCCATATGACATGTAGTCCTCATTTCAGCCATTGTCAATTGTGATGAGTAAGAAGGAAGAGCTAAAGTATTTCCTATAACTATTTTGACAACCTTGAAACCAATCACTTGCATAAATTAACTTTTTTTCTTAAACCTGTTTCTTTTTTTAACCAGTTGCAGTTGCTAAACTCACTGTACTAGATTATAGACAGATTCTCATGTTAACAGAATGTGGACTCACAGGATAACATAGTCTGCATACCTCAGACATGAGAAAAAAAATCTATTTAAGACGGATCCTTTGGGCTTTCTAGGTCAATGAAATAATACAAATCAGAGGGCACAACTAACTTTGACTTCTACTTCTTTAAAAATGTAGTTAAAGATACAATCTCAATGAACAAACAGCCCTTCAATATACAATTCTTGATATATCTTGAGGGCATCTGCTATCCAAACAATTAGAGATTGTGGAAGATGATATATATAACCAGATTGGATTTGGAATCCTACCAAATTAAGGAGACTGCAGTGATTCTGCTATGCAGATGCTTTCTTTGAAGTTTTGTCTTTTTTTTTTTCCTTTTTGTGGATAGAGGTCTCATTGTCTTTCAGGGTGCTTCACATTAAGGTACGATATGGGAGTCATAAAATCTACCGAGGCAACGATGCCTAATATTCTTCACATGCTTTTCACTGATACCTTATGGCGGTTTTAGCATTCCCACTAAAACTGTTGATTCCTTAGGCTCAGTTGAGGAGAAAGAAGGTTTTTCGCCTAGCAGTGCCTCTATGTACTTCATTGTTGAGTGGGAACCAGATGGGAATTGAAATCAATTACCATAAATCCTAGAGGCTCCATAACTGGTGATGTGTAAATATCTTTCTGTTTCTTCTGAATAGTAGTCAGTGATCAGTCAATTAGATAAAAAGGTTACACATGCTTTTCCAGACAGTGTAGGTACAGTATAACAATAGCTAAACACTTCACAAACACATGTGAATTTATGCATGCCAAAGGACAACACCGTACGAGAACTGCCTATTTCTGAATGCACTCACTTTGCAGACTGCTAGATGAGCCAAATGTGATTACAGAGGAAAGGTTTTACAATGACATCAGGCACAATGAATGTATAAAGCAATTTGTATAACCAGAAAAAAAAAAAAAACACAAACATATGCTTCTGTGCCAAGTGCTCAAAAAAAATAGGAAAGGAATGGAGACCACGACTTGATCAGCAGTCCTGAGTTGCAATTAGGTGTTCAGTGTGGTAACAGTGCTTTGCCATGATGAATTCATTTTAATATTTTAAAAAAGTAAAATGTTTTATACTTTTATATTTTTAACTCCTTATGCTTTGTCTTTGCAGAATACCATTTAGAATTCAAGGATCCAGTCTACCTTAATTTTGGACTAGTGTAGAAGAAATGTAATGTTTATAGGTACTCAGGCAACACAAAGCATACAGATTCGGTTAACTTTATATGACAGCTTCAATTTTGCTATGGGTTATGCTGAACCTGAGGTAACCAAAAAGCTGGTATTACACTGCAACAAAATAAGCTGCTTTTTAAGCAGGAGTTCAAGGTAGTAAACCATTCAGAGAGTTTTAGAGTTAGTGAAGTAATGGTGTCAGTAATACAAATATGTGACAGAAAGTGAATATTTTATAATCAAGTAGGAGTTAGAGATTTATTGCATTATCATGAAGAAAATCTGTATGTACAAGACGCACTGAAATGAAATGACGAGATCTGAAATTACCTGTGTGTGGGGGATGTCTCTCTGGAAGGATCAAATGCTGAAAATTGATGATACAGACAGCCTCTGCTCCCAGCCATCGATCGGACACAGCGCGGATGTAGTATTGAGAAGGCAGAGGTTCAAAAATTGGAATGGTGAACACGAGCAGTTGAGGTTCTTTAGTAATGACCTAGTATAAAAATCATGCAGAGAATAATTACAGGACAGACAAACCAATAACTAAAATCATACAGTTTGCCTTACTTTCTCGTGCATTACAAATACAAAGCAGTCACGTGCGCAAGAAACCATTCACTTGTCTGCATAAAACACCTCTGCAGGGAGAAGGGACCTGGATTCCATGGACTTCAAAAGGTAAGCATAAAGCTCCTCTTCATCCTTTTTTTTTGATAGACAAAAACATAACAAGCTTTCTTTCACTCTTCTTTTCCATCTGAAAATAACTGTCCCACCAAAGGAGGAGGAAAGAATGCAACATCTGAGATTAGAAACATTTTTGTGGAAGCCCAAGCTCATTATAAACACCTGAAAATGAAAGGGGTGCCACTGATTTGAAAATCTCATTAGGTCAAAATGTTTAACATTACAAATCCCCCCCTCATTATTTTTGCCTTTCTGTGGTATTCTGAATAAAATCTGTTACCTGTTTTTTCTGAATGATGAAGTACTCTGAATGATAAATGTGATCATTAGTAGGATCTTCTACCCATATCCACCAGGGCTCTCCAACAGTGCCATGTACCTTTAAGAGAAGAAAATATAACTATGTTGGAGATTTTTAAGATTTGCCAGGTATATTGGGAAATATTTCTCCGTGCTGTAGTCTTTTAAAGGAATGTAAGAAAAAAAAAAAAAGAAATCAGAGATTAGAGCCACATAACATTTGTAATGAGAGAAGCCTAATAAAAGATTATGTTAATGCATATGTAATATACATGGGCATGATATAAATATAACTGACAGACTGAACTCTCAGGGTTTCTTCTAGGCTTCTGAAAAACAATTCCTTCTTTTTCCTCGCACTCTGTCTCCAGGTTCTGTGCAGTGGAGGATTGCTGCTGCTGTCCAGTGCTCATTTTTCAGACAAATACAGTTGCACTTTCTTAGGAGAAAAAGGGATTCTGAATCCTGATGCTCCTCTCTCCTCCTCTCTTTCTCTCCCTTCTCCCAGAAGATACAGCTGGTGGATTCAAAATGTTACAATGTGATTTATTCACTGGTCCAGGTTGAAGTGAGGACACAGGGTGGAGGCTGCCTCTAGATGTGTCCTCTACCACCTGGCAGCACTGTGCTCCAGCTTAGACTTTAGTTTGCTTTCTTCTTGTGTACCTGTGATCTTGTTAATGAACTATTTTGCAATGGTAGCCACAAAGCATAGCTACACGAGATGCTCAAACCTGAAAAATCTTGGTTTGTCAGAGTAAATGGCCCCTGTGCCAGCATACTTCAAATTACGAAAGAAAAAAGACAAAAGCGCATGGCAAAGCAGTATGGAAGTCATATTATTAAATGAGGTTGGATTTCTGAGGTTTTTACAGATTGAAAGAAGGTACAAAAAAGTATGAAAGTGAAAAAAATGTTGGAATTATTCCTAAACTTGGTTAACATGAAGAAAACACAAAAGTGCACTGTTACTTATAAAGGCTATTTTAACACTATGGGAATCTAGTATCAGTTTACATAGTCCACTGTTTTCAGCACAAGTCAATATTTTGCATGTGCTGTAAAAACACTCTCTGCACTACCTTTCTGGGGCAAAGAAAGGCATTGTAGAATTAAGGTATTTTTATTTCTCTTTTATTTAACATGATTGCACAGTAGATAAGTAGATGGACAGAAACAACTCTCTGCCATTCACTTGCAATACATTTGTACTTCATTAACAAGTTCAGTGAGAACTGAGGACATGACAGGCAGTGAGACTGCAGAAAGACACAGTTCACTGCAGGTGATGTTTTGGAAAATCCTAGCGGGACCATTACCTCATCTGAGCATAGGAGACTTGAAGAGTGAGAAAAAGAATTAAAGCAGTAGAGGAAGTTCAAAACTCAGAATTTTTATTATGAACTGCCATGATATGTTTGTTTTGGAGCGTTCAGTGACAAAGCTGCATGGGGAAAGAAGGGCAGCGAGGGAACAAGAAACTCAGCCCCGCTCGACAGTGACGATTCTCAAGAGCCTTGGGGAGCTCTTAAGGACTGACACCTACCTGTATTTGGGGTAGCCAGTGCCCTAAAGCCGTACATCTGACAAGGGACTTGATGGAGGGCTAATTAATACTAGTTGCAAGTTCCGCATTTATCCTGCAATTATCCTGGATTCCTGTGCACTGCAGTAAGATTTACTTGCCCTGTCCGGGTAGTCCTGTTGTTCTAACCATATAATAAGAATTTTCAGTTGGGATCTGACTTGCACACTTTTTCTAAACTTAAGGGTTCCCAGTATTGAAAACTACAGCCCTTAAAGATCAACATGATGTTGTATCGCACCTTTTCCAAACATAGCTTATTGTCTTTTTCTAGCCAAGGCAAGTGCAAAATTGTGATGCGACTGTCCCAGCAGCAAGTATCTAGGTAGAGGAACAGCTCTAAACAATTGAGTCCTAAACAATTCCGGTTCATTTTTGTTTCACGCAAGAGAAATGTAGGCAAGTATTCAGCTAGGTATGGTATTTTGATTACTTTGATTTTTAATATTCCTAATAATATTCTTAATAATATTCTTCTACTAGAATCTTATATTGGTTCTGATTTTGAGTAATCTAATTTCTGAATGGGAACTTTTGCCAGACAGCTTTTCTGCCAATTACAGCTATACCTGTAGGTTTCTACAGTCTTCTGAGCGGCTTGGGAGAACACTGTGATGACAGGGGAGCATTTTCAGAGTTTTGGTGATTGAATTTAAAAGACAATTATTCATGTTTAATGACTATTCAATTTGTAAATCATTTGGGCTATTTACCGTAACAGAAGTTTTATTTTACTAAAGAAACAACAAGTTCAACAAAACTGGCAAAAATAAAAAGCCTAACAAAAGCATTCGAAAGTTTTCCAGGGTCTGATGAATACTAATATAGAAACTCACACCAGAGGAACTTCATATGTTGAACTGAAAAAACGCTAATAATGTTTTCAAAGCTGTTTCCAAAGTGGCCATTAAGGAATACTGTAACAATGAGTCACAGCAAAGCTTGCGAAAAAAACCTGTCTTCTGCCATATGTTTAGATGTTCATAATTCAAATATCAGAGTAGAATACTGGGCAGAGGACTAAGAATGAATTCAGAAATAGTATTATTAAGATATAATTTAATGAGAAATCTATTCATCTTTAATATAATATAGATTCAAAAAATGTGGACAGTGCATTAGTAAATGGAGAAAAGACTGAATGATAAAGGTTTGCTTAAATCCTTAAATACTGCATATAAATAAGGCAGCAGTTATACTGAATTAGGAATACAGTCCTTTTTTTGGTAATAAATCTATGTGGCAAATAAAACCTATCTTCTTGTATTTTCATCTTTAAACTCTCATTTATGATCCTGGTGAAGCTTCCAAAACAAAAGAAAAACCCTTTAGGAAAGGATTCTAAACATCTAAGTGTTTATGGGCTAAAAACCTAATTCACTTGTGAATAAGGCAAATGTAGCTCCTAAGGGATTTTTAACTTTATTTTTAATAAAAGAACAGAAACTTAATAGACATTTTTCAAAATCATAATTTCTCTCATCTCCTAAGAGAACAAAAAGACAAATACGCTTGTCTGTTGGGTACCTTTGCCTTGTTTCTGCAGAAAGTTTCAGGAGAAATTCCAGCAACAACACAATGCCCTCATGTGGACATTTGTATTTAATTTAGATTTGTCTTAAAGCTCTTTCTAATTAAACAGATTCTGAGTGTGAAGGTAGGGGCGTACCTAATTTCTCGAATAGTTCAACTCCTTTTGTTTAAGCTGCACCCTAAAACACAGATGCCTGTAACTCCTGCAATCTCTCAGGTTTTCTGTTCAAGTGCTAGCACAAAAAGGCACTGACCTTGTGATTACGTATTTGTAAAGTCATAAAGAGCAGCAGAACCTGGCACACACGAACTGTGTTTTAAAGGGACATGTTCTGAGTTTGTCACTCATTCACAGTGCAGCTGTCCATCTGCACCTCCCTCTTTTTGCTTCTCCTTTCTGGGAACATAACCCTGAAACCCGTGTGTCTGACTTCTGTTACCCAGTACCAGCACTTGCTTCAGCATGTTCTAAGCAGTGCAGTGCTGTTACGCTTATTTGGAATAAAAAGATGAGTTTGGCTGTTTTATTTTGCAACATTCTTAAAGATCATACTATTCCTATTATAAAAATTGTTTTTTAGCTAAAATAATCTTTTTTTTTTCTTTTTAAAAAATCTTATTCTAATGCCAAAGCTCTCCCGGTGATCACCATCTTTACTGCAGCTGGCAGCTGAACGCTTCCCTTCCTTCCTCCACCTCTTTCGTATTTTATTTAATGATTTAGTTATCGTTTTACCTGATCGTTCCACGTGAAGTCCGGAGCGATGTTGAGCCGCACGCGGAGCACGGTGCGGGTAATTGGCTGAATCGTGGCCTCCATTGCGATGGAGGGGATTTGGTGGACGCACTGTTTTACCTTTAACCCAATCTTCACATGATGCAGCATATGACCTGCCAAGAAAACACCAGGTGTAACAAATTTGCATTTACTGGGAAAAAAACACAACTCCGACTTTCAAATTGGGTTTCAGAGAGGAGTATTATCGCTTGCTTGTGTTGCTGTTAGCTGTGTAAATGTCTGACTCTCTTGACCCGGCATGTCTGAGTATTTTGTAATACTTAACTTGAATTAGCAATTTAGAGCTCAGAAAAATCAGTATTAACCCCCCTGTTGGCTATAACTAAGGGTTAAAATAACTAATAAGAATTCACACTGAAAACATATTATGTCAAGCTAGTTCCCTTTACTTTACTGACTTTTTGCCCAGGCTCTTACCAAGCCCTATAACTCTCTTTTTCCAAAGCAAGAATATTGACCTTTCAGTGAAGGACACATATTTGAACTTCTATAATTTCCATGCAGCAATTGAAAGTACACAGAACATTGTATTTTCATAAAACTAAAGGAAGTGAAGGCAGTTAATGGCTTAAAAATGCACACACCTAGTAAATATCTCACTGCAGCTCCCATCTCTCAGGATACAGCAGCGTGGAACACAGACAAAGGAATAACTAAAAGCTGCAGCACGTTTTGTTTTCTACCATAACCACCATCACTGCCACAAGAAAGTGGTTATATTAATAAAAAATTCTTCTAAAAAAAAATTACTTTTATTTTTCAGCTGAAATACTCGTTCCCCTCCCCTTCATTTTAAATACAATATGGAATACTGTAGAATGGAGGCATTTTCTTTTTTCTTGAAAAATATCAATTTCATAGTTTATTTAGGGAAATAAGGTTGATTCACTACATTCACACAGAAATTGCTTTTACAATAATTTGGAACGTATTTTAAATGTAATCAGAATGGTTTTATGCCCTCTCTATTAAACTTACAAACAGGCTGCTGCTGTTTACTGATGCCATTATGCATTTCTCTGTATTCACTTTCCTATTATACAAAATCGAAGAGGGAGAGAGAGCCCATTATTTGTGCTGTGTGTAAAGGGAAAGGGTGATGCAAATCTTTTACTGGTATTTTAACACTCAGCATTAAACTTAGGAGCCTCCTAACCTTAATTCTCTTTACATTCCCTCTTCAGTTTTTCTGAAGACTGTTCCTGACACAGGTGTTTATCTACAATATTAGGTACTGAACAGTGATCTTTAGAGGGAAATCCAGAAATTTTACCCCCTATTTAACCAGTTTAGTTTGCATTTGTAAAACAAGTGTGTCTTCAGCAAATTCATTTTTAAAAACCAAAACAATGGGTACAAGTTCATAGTACAGGCAGCAGGGTAGCACACTTGCACTGTTGCTCGCTTTTGCAATTACGAGAAAACCTTTGCAAGTCATGTGAATTATTCAATTATTTGATTCAATACATTTATGTAGGCAAATGGGCTTTTTTCATGCCAAAAAATCACTTTCTATAGATATGTGTATTTGTACACATATCTGCTAGTGTAAACTCCTCTCCCAACTTTTGTTCTTGTAAAGTTAATGTGAAATTCTCTCTCTTCTTTTTCTTTCCTTTTTTAATAGTTTTATTAAGAGAAACTACAAATGACATTTGGAATTATACGGCCCTCCTAAGAAAGGTTACACAAACCTTCACCAGCAAAATAGCTATAATGAACAAAGAAGCTGCAATTTTTCTTATGCCACAAAAACCTTCAGCTGTTCTCTGATAATCAGAACTGTTTTCCTCAGGCATCACAGAATTTCTTGACTTTTCAGAAACTTACAGTTACATTTCAATATGTCAGGACATCTTGTCTGATCATTCTTGTCTAATTCATGGCACAGTGGAAAACAGGCTCTGTGCAGACAACATGCACAGGGATAGCTGGCACCTACCAGATGTTTTTCTCTCTCCCTCGGATACGGAATGAGTTAGTTCACTAGCTCCTGTCTTTTAAATTCTATCTCCAAGTCAAATCAATGTTTACAAAGTATGAAGCTCTCACACTGAAACTAGCATTGAGGAGACAGATTGAGAACAAGCTAGCAACTGCAAGCTGCTCCTTCTTTCACTTCAACGTGGCCTTGATTTAAAACACAAATAAAAAAGATAATAATAATAATAATAAAAGAGAAAATGAGAGGCTGCGCTGCCAAGTGAACATTTCCTTCAAAGTCTGGGTGGCAGAAAAAGAGGATAGACAGCAAGAAGTATGTCAAGTAGCAGTACTTGCACAAATCAACTTACTGTGGTGTTTATAAGGCTAATGAACACCAAACATCATTACACATAGTCACCTAAATCAAGTGAAATCTCAACTACTTTTAAAATAAGCTAATACAAAAAAGACCCTTCACATAACATTTTAAATGTATATTACTATTTTTCCATTTTATAACTATTACTTTCATTAAACTGAAGGTAGGGAAAATCTGGTCATGCATCTTAATAAAAATTTCTTGCTTCGCCAAGGGCAGAGGCAAGGAGAAAGAAGAACAAAAAAGAAAAGAATAAAAGCACTACTACAAGTCACTGACAACTATTTAAGTGCTAATATAATGCTACACAGGCATACAACAAATTAACAACTTGTACTTTTTAAATTCATAATATATATCTCAGAATAAAACCAGCATTTAGATGTTTTACTTATATAATATATAAAAATATATATTATAAAATACAAAATCAGCTTTTGAAATTTTCTTATATTCCCTTGATTTAACTTATTAAAAATTCTGCAAAATTTAATATTGGTTCAACTTTTTTTCAACCTAATTTCAGGCAGGTTACAAAGCTCCCCAAATCAGATATGCATTCTCTTGTCAACTGAGAGAAATACCAAGTCAGATACCATAACTTTCTAACAAGCAGTGATTTTAAAGTCTTTTTTTCTCTAAAATTAGGATGCTTTTGAAAGCGGACTTTTCTTTCTTAGACCTGTGTAATAGGTGGAAGACCAAGATCTAAAGGATTCCCCCCCACCCGAATCATAAGAAATACTCCTTCTTAAGACAGGAAACATAAAGATATTGCACACACAGAATTGCTTTTCAACGTCAACCAGCTGGTGAAGAGTTTATACATGACAGTTTATACAGACATAGTAGAAATTGTCATTATTTCTACCACTAGGCTTGTGGATTTTCTCATTATCAATGTGTCAAATCCTTTAAAAAATTCCATTAAGGTTTTGCTGCAATGACACCAGTAACAATGAATTCTCCATGTTCAATGAAAATTAATGCAGTATTTCAGAAGCAGGCCATTTATTGATAGTATACCTGGACATAATAATCTGCTTTCATTCTTTTTCACGTTAATAGTATTTCAGAAAAAAAATAATAAATGGCCAGATTTTGCCAACTGGCAAAACTAAACAGATGCCTTTTACAGTAGTGTATTACACAGTGTGAGCAAAAAGCCAAACAGGATTTTTATCAGCGTATTTAGACGTATGGCTTTTGCATGAGTGTTCTGGATTGGCAGAACATGGGTCAGTCTCACCCTCAATGTGCAGTTGTGCATAACAAGTTGCGAAGGTTGAAAAAACCACTATATCAGCCAGGCCATAATACCATAATAAGGTGCTTACGTGACTTCCAGACCAGAGTGGGTCTGTTACTGAATGCTTCAGATTTAGTTCTAAGCCTGCTCAGAGTTTACTGCTTGTTGAAGCAGACTAACACTACTGATTTCTCACCTATTTCATCTTTTCTCATGTCCTTCATCTTGTCCACGGTGAGATTCTTCTCTTCCAACTTTGTGAGGACTGATGGTGGCAATACTGAGAACTGTCTCAAGGGGCTAACCCAGCCCCACAGCCGCTTGTCAATGACTTTGCTGAGATTCAGTAGTCGATATGTCATTGCAGGCCAACGTTTCCTAAGGGCAATCTCAAAAAGAGCTCGAACAATACGAGCCGCATTCTGAAGAGGGAGAGAGAAAACAAGCAGAAATGTTGCAACTCGCTCAAGTATTCTTTGTAAAATGAAAAGGATCCCATAGGCCGATCTTTGACAAACCGTAACAATAGATTTTTCTCTCCGAAATTATTCCAAACATTCTTGACAACTTTATCATTCCTTCGCTGTCTAATGGCAAAACTACCTCATGACTGCCTAAAGATATTATGAAAAGAAGCATGTGCAAGGGATTAAAGTTGTAGCGGCAGGTCTATCACGGGAGCTTGATCACAGTTTGCTCATACCAGGACCTTCTACGCTCACTGAGTCTCACGGACTCCTGAATCTACTTTACTTGCTCGAGCTACCATCTTCCTGCTTCTCCCCCCGTATATATACTCAAACTCAATTTATACTTGGAAATTCAATTTTTTTTTTAACCTTTGTCATGCTTCCATAGCAATCTCTCATTTCATAGTAAATTTTGTAGCACTCGCACAGAAGTTTAACAGTAGTGATTTTTACGATTCGCCAAGCCTACAGTACAACCAAATCGTATAAATCTGCTTTGGAGTTAGAAAATTAATTATTAACATAGGTTTTAAAGATGCCAGCCTTATCCCAAGCAACAAAGTTATAAAATTTCTTTCCTACACTTATGAAACACTGTTGAAAAGATATATATTTTTTTTCTTTTGGTCTACCAGTACCGAGCAGCATGCCTCGATTAGCAATTCTGTTCTTGATTCATTAAATAGAATACAATCATTCTCTACTGGCTCTGTAGTACCAACAGGAATAAAAAATAGTGGTTTTTTTTGGCTATGATAGGAAGCATATGCTGCTACAGAAGCACAGTTCTTCTACTTCGAAAGGATGAATGATTTTTTTTAATAGTCACTCCCCAATTCAAAAGTTTCACAATTTGTAGCTCTTGTTCTACATGCACAATTTACGAAGGCCTGAGAAGACGACTATGTTGCCTCACTAAAAATCCTATAATTGAGACAGACAAATAAACACAATTGTCTTGAAAACAAGGATTGAGACTCATACTGAAGATGGCCTTAACGTGCAAGTATCACATTTCTTTACCATGTGTGTAATAATTTCAGGCTATCTCATTTAAATCTATCTCTACGTGCTGTGAAATGTAAACACTTCTGAAGAGGCAAATATTACCACGAAAATATTGCTCAAGAGTATGTATGCTTTACAGCATTTAACTCCCATCTTTAGCAATAACTAAACACTGTTTTTTTCCTAAAATGTTGTGACTTAGACAAAAATGATTGAAAGACATGTCTTGTTAAAAAAAAATAAAGAGAAAAATATAGGATGGGCTAAAAGTTAAAGCTTTATAGCCTACTTTATACATTTACTATTAAACATGTGGGGATGTCAGCACCCACACTTCTAGCGAAATTTCAAGCAGCACCTTTTTCTTTCCAGGACAGGCTGTAGCCGGGTAAGCAAGCAGTTCTGTGTCAGACTTTCCCTTTTCAGATTATTTTGTGTAAACACAAATAGCTAAATGTGCTATAAAACTAGCAGCCATTCAGTCAAGTCAAGTTGTCAAGTTAAGCCAACAAATAAATATATAGGCTAGTATGTAAACGTACATGTTAAGTGTTAGCAATAAAATTGAAATAGCACATCTTTCTTGTGTAAACCAAAGTTTGTAAATAAAACATATTTTGTTTTGAAGAACAAAGTATAAAAATCCACAAAACAGAAATAGATTGCAACAGTTTTACAGAAAAGAAAGTTAAGAATAACATTTATATATAACTAATACTGAACGTAGACAAGAAATACTAAATATTTCAGGTAATGGATAATACTCACAAAAATCAAATCTGAATTTAACGAAAGATTCACTAGTCTTCTAAGGTAGGCCTTTGTAAATCTTTGCTACTTAAATAGTAAACAACACAAAAAGGCTCTGATTTTCAAATCACTGCATTAAAAACGTGCAAAAAAGTTTGCAGATCAAGGCCTACATACATAATTCATACAACATTTCGGAGGATGAAAATAGCAGGAGGCCAAGCAACAGATATATATCAAAATTAACTATTTTTACCTGTGCAACATATGCGGAATCTGAAATAAGAGAAAAACTGTCCATCTCCCCTCTGCTAATATATGTTTGAAGGAGGATATTTATTTTTCCGTAATTGTTTTCCACACCTCCTGGAGCAGGAAGTTCACAAAAATCATTCAGTAAGGTATCCAGCTCTTCTATTTCTTCTTCTCGTACCTAAAACACAATTATGTGTTATGAAGAGGCTGGAATAACTTGATAGAAACTTTTATACAGAAATCAAATTTCACTTATATCATAGTTACATTATTTTTAAATAGAGACTCTAGTTTTAAGACTGGAAAAAAAAGCAAAACCAAGTCTTCTGCAATGTAGCTAACAGACCATAATTGAAACTATCTTAATAGTGACACAATTACATTTTATTATTCATCACCACCTATTAAGGTTGCCATTGACATACAAAAATTTGATATGCCACAAAATTGAATCTTCTGACCCTACCATCCTTCATCTGATGAGATTTCATTTTTTATTTGACCAGAGTAAAACCTCTGTCCATCTGGATTAGGGCAATCTTGAATTAACATTAAATGCATTCATTATAGTTACATAGTTTGCATGTGGCATAATACCTTTTTAACTCAAAACTGTGAAGTACTATGATTCATGGTATTAAAGTTTTCACTGTTAATAAGATTAAGTCTTAATATGAGTTAAGAAATATTCATATCTACAGCTTGAATAATGCATAACATTTCACATTCTCACTGATGACCCTCACACGGCAAAAAACAGCATAAATCTACATATTCTTTGATTTACTGATAGTCTGTTAGTGTAAAACTTATTTAAAGAGGGTAAATGTTTGGTCCCTGCAGGGAACCATCTGAAAGTAATTTCCAGTTGGACCTGACTACCTGACATACGAAAGACCTAAGGCAGTTGGGTTAAAAGCCCCCACTCTCTGCCACTGGTCCTACAGGAAGGAAAAAATGATCAAGGACACAACCATCATGGATGAGTCCAATGTCAAGGGAACATTCTTCTCTTCTCTGCTTACAGCTGCATTTTAGGTATTTTTTCCCACACTTGCATAACAGAGCACAGGTCAAATCCTGACCTTGCGACTCACCTATCTCAAAATACAGACTTTGGAAAGGTCTTACAGAAAAGTTTCATATTAAGAAAAGCTGCAACTTATATCACACAGAGGGGTAAATCCTGTGCAAATTCAGTAACCAGCTTAGCACTCAAAGTTGCACAACAAATCGCTACAAAGTGGAAATGGTATGGCACTACTGAAGGCTGCAGGCTGGTAAGAAGAGCCACGTAATACAAATCTGAGAAAGCAAACTGGAAAAATTGCATTTTAGTCAAGAAGCAACATCAATAACTTTCAGATATAGAAACATATTACATCATATTCTCCTTATGCTCTCCTTTTAAGCATTTAATTATGCTAAAATTAGATGTAGCAAAATTCCAGCACCGTAATAAAAAATAATAAAAGCTTTTCATTCTGAGAATGTTGTACGCATCACTGTGAAATCTCATCCTTATTATCTTCTATTATAGAAGAGATTAAAAAAATATGATTTCTCCATCAGAAAAAGAGATGGTCATACTCAGTGTGTGCAAATGCGTAAATATGTAGATGGCAAAGGATTCACACTGCCAGCTCTCAGAGCCAGGTGAATAAGAGTCAGCTCTTATCTGAAAGTTGTATAATTCTGGCAATGAGTCTGAACTGATAAATCCTGCTGCATGTGGCTTGCACCTCTATGAGATGGAAGTGCGGGCAAACAAGCTTGCCACAATTTGCACTGCCCTGTATTGCGTCCTGCCCAAGAAGGAGGTACAAGAGGTGCTGGAGATGACCAAGTGTAACAGCAGTGTAATCTTCTAGCCTGCCCAAGGGAGTCTCTTAATATAAACTTCTAGAGTTCAGTTTCAAAAATATTGCCCCCATACCCGAAGTAGATCACAGAGTCAAAGCCAGTGAATCCTGCCTCACTTCTGATATAGCAATTTGCCCAGGAAGAAATCTAATCCTGATTTAGACTTCAAATAGAAAAACCCTCTCATCCCCGGGTGCACCATTCCCATGTACACTTTGGTTCACCTGTTAATAATTGAGGAGCTGAAAAGATCTTAAAAGCATTTAAAAGGAACTTTCAAAGTTCTGTAGCTAGTTATTAAATGTGCACTATAGTTTAAGATGAAATACACACATATTTTAATGAGATTATATATAGTTTTGGCAGCTATTCCTTCTTAGAAAACTTTTTTTTTTTTTTTAGTATTTAACAAGACTTAGGTCTATGAAATAGGCACTTACTATCTTACTATTTATGGAAGGAGTGCTATAGAGGTGTCTAGTTTTAAGACACACTCCCAGTATGAAATGACGCAACTTACCTTGATCTGTTCAAATTCTTCAGCTTTTGATACTATAGCAAGAATATCGCCTTCTGTTTTATGAGCATCAAACAATTCATTGAAAGTCTATTCAAAATAAAATGATTTGATTTAATATCGAAAGTAAAAATTACGAACAGCACAAAAGAAAAAAAGAGTAATCAAGATTTAAAAAAGCACACAAGGTTAAAAGATTAATTGAAGTTAAAATGATTAATCCCCTGACTATTTAGCATTTATTAAAGGAAAATATTTGCTACGAAAGAGAAGATTTAAAGATGAATGTACCTAAAATCAAGTTTCCAATAGTACACATACATCTCCCTCACACATTTACAACACAACCAGATTGTGGTGCCAAAAGTTGTAGAACTTTGCACCCAGCAAACTAGGATTTTCATGCAGAAAAGCTTTTGTTATTGGTCTAGATCTATACTTGAATATTCCATCATGTACCCACAGCTGCACATATTGGTGATATCAAAATGTTTCTTATAATTAACATAAAAGAAGGCAGAAACTACAGAAAGCTCAAACCCCATTTCACATCAAGTCAAACCTTTCAGTATTGCTTTAAACTTTCTTTCCCTTTCTGTCCATCTTCCGCTCTCCATTTCGGTAAACATGATTTGAAAATATATTGAACAAATTAGCTACATATTCTGTAATATCTTACAACTATTTTAGGTATAGGTTCAAAAAGAAGAAAAGCCCCAAAATAGAACAATATACTTTACCTCTATAGTATTATATTTAATATAGTAGTGGCTGGCAGTTCTGCCTAAATCTGTTGAGGAAAAGAAGCCAGTTCTTTCTTCAAAGCGAATCATGCGAGCTTTGTCCAGTTTTCTGCCGACTTCAATTACCAACTGTTCTCTGTGCTTTTCTAGTCCTGGATCCATCTAGAGAGCGAGCACATACATATGTATTTATTTGAATAAATGAACCTTTAAATAGAACATTTTGTTTAGATAATTCTGTTCTCAAAAGCCAGAAAAAAATGCAAAATTGAGTAAATTAAGTCTAAATATTCTTGAAACATCACTAATAATAGTTGCATTCCGATTGTATCCAAAAACAATCCAAAAATGTATCCAAAAATGTTGACACATTACGAAATAATCAAAGTAATATTGCTTTTAAAATGTTTCAGGACAAAACTGCAGAATACTACAAAATAAATTTATATTAAAATACTCGAAAGAAATTTTTAATGAAAACATGTTCTGAGTGAAGTTATCATCAAGTGTGATTCCATAAAAAAGTGCAATTTAATAATATTGCCTATTTATGATAGTGTTTTGGCTGAAGATATACCCTGTTTGGATATCTGACATGAGATCAGCTTTACCCGTATCCCAGACTGAATAAACTCCAAATTGGATATCTGAAATGTTTACTGACATAAACGCTGTAAAGCCCAAAAAAGGTTTACATATGTTGGCTGGAATATTCCAATTACTGAGTTATAAACTTAGTGTATAAACATTCATGTTTAAGCAGACTAGTGCTGTCCACAAGACCATTTCTATTCATACCAATGTTTTGAACATGTTTAGAATGAATATTTTGCCCAAGTGATAATGTAGATTACTTCTTTAATACATACAAGCCTGGACACCATGGCCATTTCAATGGGACTGCTGTACAATTGTCCAGGTGTTTCCACATGATTCACCTGGCACCTCCTATGGATTCAAAGCCGTGGTAGCCCTTCGGTGCATCGGCACCTGAGATATGGTTCTAACTATGCCAGTGAGTTGGCTCTAACTATGCAAACTCTAACACACAATTTGAAAAGGCTGTGAAACTCTTTCCACAGTCACCATTGCCATTTTCAAGCTTGTTCAGGATCCTAGAAAAAGTCACATCAGCTCTCTTGGTAAATTTCCACCTGAGAAATTCCAGGATGACAAGAAGGAACAAGCTTGCAGAACTGCTCTAGTTTGGACCCTTGTGCTGCAGCAGGTCATCTCCTGGCCACTGTCACTGCAGATGAACGTGGCCACTTCCGTCAGGCAGCCACCAGACTAGTTCCTATACATTCCCCACCTTTGCCAGTTGCTCTGATGCTGTTTCTCCTTAGTTATGGGTTGCTGTAGGCCCAAGCCAAAGGCTAAGATGACGAAGTCCTAGAGTGGTTTTCTCAACAGCAAGCCATGCACCGAGGTCACATTTCAGCAGAGAAGTGGTCAGAAAGAGGGAGGGAGGGGGGGAAGAAACCAACTTATCAGGATGCCAGATGTTTAATATTTCTTAAAACTAAAGAGGGCAAAAGAAATCCAAAACACTTCCCTAATCCTTTGGTAGCAGAAATTATGGCCAATCTTTTGCCTTAGTTAGAAAAAAAAAAGTTATATAGCTGTAACAGTAGATAGCATTTAAAACAAACAAACAAACAACAAAATCCCAGATGTTTTAACTTTAAAGGTAGACTACCAACTTGAAAATGCCACGGAACAATATTCTAGTGCAGAGAATCGATGGTTGGCACCATTCCTGTTGAACTTGCATAATTAGACATCCTATACAGGAGGATCCAGCCTAGAATGGCCCTATGCCGCACACCTTCGAACAAAACCTGCCCAGTCCACTGCAAGAAACTTGCATATCCACATGCAAGGTATGAATATGCATGGTAAGAATATTAATCACCAGAAAGCTCATTTTCTTCTTACAGACATTCGAATGAAATATTCAAAATTACAAGAAGAGAACAGAAAGGTCAAAAATTCTTTGTAAAGATTGCCAATGCGCTCAAATTTTACAAAACCTTTTATATTTTTTCATCTGCCCTCTTGTCTATTTTCCCACTGCCTTCCTTACAGGAAAACAAGAAAGTTCTCCCAGAACAACTGCAGTACATTACTATTCACATTGCTTTCTCAAGCTACCCAAGAGGAGTGTTGGGGGCAAGCTCCACTAATGTTTAGAGACATTAAAAACATATGGCTTTCGGGGATAAAAAAGCTTTCCTTAACTATGGGAAGACAAATAACAGAAACAACCAAAAAGGAGAAAAAAGGATTTAATCTCAAATCCACCCCCACTTTCCTTTCAAACCCCAAAAGGATGTGCAAATTTCTGTAATTCGCCTCACACTCTTCACTAATGTAACACCCAGATTTACTCCACTTCTTTCCCCTCTCCTCCTAGTTGCCTCTTGTCAATTCTGGCCATTTTCCTAACTCAGCAAAAGACATTATTGTCATTCCAGCAAACAACCTGCAACGCTGTTCACCAAACCCTTGGAGACGGAGCAGCCCGCTGTGCAAGGAAAGCCCAGGAACCAGCCAGGAGGACAAGACCCATCGCCGAGGAGCGCAGGAGGGCCACCAACTTGTTGGTGCACACTTGCTGCTGTGGCTTGCTGTGCAAGACCACACACCTTTTTCATGGATATATAGTCTTGGACTGTGACAGGCCTGACCTTTTGTGTCACTAAAGCAATGAATGGCTACAGCAAACTCCTGGTTTCCCAACCCTGTGCAAATGGAGAGGAGAGCAGGCTTGGGCTACCTCAGCCCCAGCTGGGACGAGTGTGACCCATGGTGCTTATGCAGACACACAGACGCCGCATGGGTACCAAAGTCTGACAGCCAAAACAAACAGAAATTGGCACGCTGCAAGTTTAGCAAGAAATAACAACACAGAGGTTATGAAAATGAAATACCTGTAACTGGAACTGAAGAAAAAAATATTGCACAAGTGAGCAAATCTACACTTATGCCTGCATCTGGTCCCTGTACTGCCGACGATGCATTAATAGTTTTAAAGTTTAAAACTAATTTCTCTTGAAGAGCAGGATATTGGCACTGACTTTGCTCCTACTTGAATGGAAAACACTTAAATTTGATATAATTTATCTCTGTCTTAAAACAAAATAGAAATGCCTATTATTAACAACCCAAATCAGGAGGAGTAGAAAGGAGGTTAGCGGCAGAAGAAGACAAGCACTGGCAGGCTCCCTCTTCTCAGCAGCTCAAGAAAAACACAAAAGCCAGAGGCAGGGAAGCAACTCTTGTTTCTTGGTTTTTTAAATTTATGATTAGAATATTCCTGATAGTGGTGTATTACTTTTTTCACTAGGTGTTACCATTAGGTTTGCATCATCTATCTAAAACTGTTAACAATACCAGTGAAAAATACCTGTCAGAAAAGTGAGATTTAAATCAAGGAATTCTACAGAAATGGGACAACATTCACATCATTAGAAAAGCAATTTTTGTTTTTCATTTATCAGACACTTTGTGGTTTTGACTACTTTTATATTAATATATAGCAAATAATAATTTGCTATTAAAAACAGATGTGGGATTACTGGAGAAGACCTAAACGTGTCTGCAGAAGCCTGCTTAAAGCACATCCCGCCATCATGCCCCTCCTCACCCTGCAAATCCTACCTACTTCTGCTACAACTTGCACTGTTGGCCACAAAAGCTTTTTGAAAAACTTTCCCATTTAACAATAAAAGTTACAAAGACTAAAATTACTGCTGTAATATTATGACAAATCATGAGGGCAAAAATCAGATCTAGCATATGCGAAATAAACAATATTTCCTATATGCTTCTGACACTTTCACCTGCGCGCTGCTCAATTACCTGTGTCCAAATCATACTAATATTCAGAAGCTTTTGAAAACATGTTTTCAAAGTTTTTTTAAAAAAATGTGTGCAATTGTATGCTGATTTATTTTGTTGCATAGAACATTTCTAAATAAAGAAATAAAAAGAATTATAATAAATGAATAAAACCTTCCATAATTACTGAATCCCAAGAGGAAAAAAAATAAACCTGACATTTTATAATTCATAAGATGTCATGGGATGAAACATTCTAAAACAAATGCTGAGAGAAGAAAACAAAAGGAAAGAAATTGTTCCAAGAATGACACTTGATTTTATCACTTATATCTGGCCTATAGTACTGAGAATAACCAAGCTACAATAACTGGCTGATAAGAATGAACGTCCTTTGGCGCACGGACTGAGGAGTCAAAATATATTTTTGTATGAACAGAAGGGACCTCTTGATTTAGTGTTAAAAATAAATATTCTGCTACATAAAATATCTTCCTTTTTCTAAACACTTTAAAAGAATTGCTGATGTCGGGAAAGTAGAAATAGCAAATATTTATCCTCACATCAGGGAAGGATTAGAGACCGTGAAGAGCAGGTTAGAGCTTTTTTTTTTAAATGCATTTTCTACCTGATAAGCTTTGTGACTGATGCCATATACTAATGGATTTGCTCTCATCCGTACATAAAGGTAAGTGTAACTTATCCACTTTACTGCTTCTTCCACATTAGTTACTGTTCCAAGAGCAATCTGGAAATAGAAAAAGAGACAAAATGAAATGCATATATTACAGCTGAACATAAATATTAAGTTGACGATATACTGAACTCAGAGCACTAGCACTAGATTAAGGAAAGCGTTAAGTATCAACTTAAATAATACTAACATAATTTTACGACAATGTCTCAAACTACGTATATAGCTACATTTATAGCTTACAAACGTTTAGCAACAGGGTATTTTCTGAGACATTAGGTTACAGATACACAGTTATCCCCATGATCCTTCTTCCTGCTTATGATGTTTACAAGTAAAAGAAAATGAAGTGACTTGTTCTTAAAAAAAATGCCCACAAAATTCTTCAGAGAATATGGTAGAGGAAACTTAATGAAGAGTGCACACCTTTAAAAGATTATTTTTATAGCAATGTAAGTGTACTTTAAGTACTAAACCAAAATACAGTGACAGTTCTCAGGCTTTTCTTTAGCAAGCCTTCATGCTTAGCCCTCTGTTTATATTTATGAATCTTATTATTATTTTCTATCTGACAAGTAAAATATACAGCTTTTATATCTGTGCTGCAACAAAACATAACAAAATTCATCATGTTTACACAAATGCACACACACATATATACTATATACTTATTTTTTCCCCTAGATACGTCTATTAGACCTTAGACATTCCCTCTTAGATATGTCAGAACAATTGTTTTTTTTGCTAATAGCTATTTTACCAGCTGATTAATTACCACCACACAACTTGAGCCCTACATTGTTAGCTATGTTCATAAGAAACAATTTACTGCTTATTCCAGCTATTTACCAGATTTTACCAAGACAATTTAAGATTTCCTGTATGCTGCACAAACACATTTTACTGTTGACGATTAAAACAAACAAAAAGCCCTCTTGCAGAAGATTTATGACTCTTTACTACATTTTAAAAGATATTTTTGTTTCATTGATATTTGCTTTTCATATAAAGCCACCACATGACTTGGAAAAATTAAAAAAAAATCTATACAATTATAAACGAATTCATATGCATGCTCAGACCCATGCATCTAGATTTTAGTAATATATTCTCTATGAATTAGCACAGCTATTCAAAAATAATAATGCAATTCAAGTCTGCCTTGAGCTAATACAATGTAAAACAGGCAAAACTTTGCTGGTTTGGCTTTTTTTTTTCTTTTTTTACTTCTTTTTCCTAATTTCACTAACTACCACAGGCCTAGTGCTAGAAATTTTTGAAGTTTTGTTCCTGAATATATTTATATATCATTAAAAATACTTTGTCAGATAAATTATAAAAGGGACAACATCTAAATTAGTCCACAGGTTTCTAATCAACTCGCCTTGCGGGTTCATTTCAGCATTGGATTTCTTTCCCTGATTCAAATATATTTCTGCACGCAACTTGAAAGAACTCTAAGAACTCTGTCTGATAGTATAAATGCCCACCTGAAAACAACCAATTTTACAATAAACACGTGATAAAATTCTCATTACAGAAGACAGTGAAGTCTGACAACTTGATTAAGAAAAAACCCCTACCATTTCATTTGTTCAAATAACTGATTTTAATGCTTACAAATTAAATATTTTCACATTTGAATGTAAAACTGAAAAGAAAGTATGTGATTATGAAACACAGTTGTGTTTTGCATATGCTCCTGAAATCTATTATTGCTCTTTCCTATCTCCTCCAACCTTAATGAGTATTGAGTGAATACAACGCAGACAAAAAGCAAATAAGCAGAAAACTCCCCACTTCTGAATATTTGCTGCCATCTAGTGTCCATATAAAATTCTTATCCAAAAATGCATACCTATATGAAAGCAATCTGAAGGACTAAAACGTTATTCATAAACAGATTCATAAATTCATTAAACAGACAAGGTTAATTAAAAACAAGGTTTATCAAAAAAAAGTAAACTGAAAAAATCTTACAAAAAACTCCATAACTTTTGTTTTTTGTCTTAGAAACAAGTTCACTTGAATTACCATTTCAATGTCTGAAATGATTATGAAATAATCTTTTTGAAAAAGATTTTTCAAAAGTTTGTGATGTACCTGTTCAATCATATGGAGCATTCCTAAGTGGAACGGGATCTCCTCCAATTCCATGACAAAGGACTACCTATTTATATTTACAACCACACATAACATTGGAGTTGTCAGAATTTAAATTATTATTCATTTTTTCACAGTTGATTGTGTCCTTTTCTATTATTTGAATACCCAATGTGAAGGCGAGGGAGGCCCGATGCAGCAGCTGCTGTACTGAAGGCCAGGCCAGCCCTGCAAGCACACAGGGATTGACACATAGACTCCCCATACCCCATTCCCTCATGCCCCCATTAGACACTCTAATCCTCCAAATCCTGGTGACCCTTTTTTTTTTTTGGAAAGGCTTGGGAGGAATTCTGTGTTTGTTCTGAGGATCATTCCCATTGCCACCTGATCGCACCACAGCAGATAGGCTTTTACTTGAGGAAGGCAAAGAAATAGATGAGGAGGTAAACACATCGCCACCAAATCTTCCAGGCTTCACAACAAAACCAAAAGGAAACGCAAGGAAAGGCGTCCCCCTGTGGAAGGTGTGCCTGGAGTCTGGAACTACAAACCCTCTCCTTCGTTCCCAGCTCCAGGAGCACCAACAAGCTGGGGTCCAGCTGTGGACGTCAGGGAGGGCTCCAGCAGGTGGAAGCAATTAGTGGAGGAATGGTGACCTGCCTTGTATGAGCTATTGATGATACATCCCAGATAAGTTGAAGTTTATGGTCTAATTAAACCACATCCCCTGAATCTTATCTTTCTTGCTGTATTTCCAGAAAATACATCTGTAGGTATTTTCTGTTTGCCATCTGCTTGACTGACCCTGGACTCCCTCCTCTTGACTAGCAACCTAACCAGGTATCCTGTTTTATTTATTTATTTTTTTCATTCTATGATGCTCAGTGACACAACTTCAACAAGAAAGGAAAGGTATCTCCATGCCTATGGTGAGTATCTAGTGTGAGCACAAACCTTCGCTGGTCTTTTTCAGAAGCAGAAAACAAACAAACAAAAAAAATGGCAAACAAAATCCTCAGCAGAGAATTCACAGTAGATGGACATGACTAGATACTTGTTTGAAGTCTTGGTTTTAGTGTTGAATCAATGATGTAAACTGTATTTTACTACTTCCTGTCTTTCCTAAGCACAACCATACAGGGCCATCCAAATACAAAAGGCACACTTCTCATTGCAAATGCCTAGGGGCAGAAGGTGGCAATGAGAAGGAAACACCCTGTAATACTCTCCCAAATTCTTAAACTATATACAGCTCAAGTTTTCTATTCCCTTTGCATTTGATAACATTCCATGGATCTTTGTTTCATCTCTGTGTAGGTGCTTTTTGAACCATGTTACCTTTTAGACACAACTACTTGCAGCAAGGAGTTCAGTGGTCTACCTACCCAGCAGGCATTCTTTGCTTTTCTGAACCTGTCATGGACTCCTCTCTGCCAATTATCTCCTGGTTCTTGTCCCAGAAAAGGCAAAACCTTGCCATGTCATTCATTATTTTGTATGTCTGTCATTTGTCTTTATTCCAGGCTGAAAGGTCCAAGGGTACTTGTGTGCTCCTCATACAAAAGCTAGCATGTTCTTTTGACCATCTCTGGCTGACTATTTTCTAGTTCTAGAAAAATCTAAATAGAAGCACCTCACAAATAAAATCAGTCTAAATAAAGGCACCTTGTATTCTTCAACAAATCTTCCCATATTGCCAACTACTGCCTTCATTTTATTTGTTAGTCTCGCAGCTATTGATCCATCTGTAATAAATTAAGAATTTAAAGTGATGATCAAGTGAACACTTGATTTCCTGAGTGGCTTGCAAACATTGTAGACTTTGTTCCTAAAACATGGTATTTTATTGTGTATTTGTACAGATTTCCTGGTAACAGAAAAAGACTTTGTTATGGGAAAGATGCCATGGTAATCAGCTTACTGCGTAAATTTCTGTACCGAGACCGTTAACGCCATAGTGAGTGGGCTCCACAGAGTGCCAAAGGGCAGCGTCTATGGCAGCGGACCTAAACTGAAAACAATCTACTGACCAGTATGATGGTGCATGTTTTAATGTGTATTTACTTTTCTAGTGCACTGCAGCCAATGAAATGGTCATCTCCAGTTAACCACAGCAATTTCTAAAATGCCTACGTTATTTCCAGAGGATTCCACTAGAACAGATCAAATCAGCATATACAGAAGCTTATATATACAGCTTAGATGCAGAAGCTTAGCTTAGACTTGAAATACAGAGACTGTATTTCAAGAAATGACCACATTACTCTCCAAAACAACCTTAACATAATATTTCCTTGTAATTGCTCCTGGTATTGATTTCCTGGTGCATTTCCCGATGATTGGAGGGTAAGTAACACCTGATGTATCAAAGGACAGAACAACAGTGGCTTCCTCGCTGTGCCACTTTGGCATTTCAGCTTTTTCTGATTCAGGTTTAATAGCGGTATTTCTATGAACAACCACCCACCAGAGGCATTAACAAAGTCCTGACCGCATCTTCCAGGGCTGTAGCTGTGCTGCAGCCACAGAACCGACACGAATTTAAAGCAGCGAGTTCACGGTTCTTTCCAGACAACACTGCCATTACGTAACAGTGGAGAGTCTGAAAATAATCTTTTTAAAGAAATACAGAACATAATCTTTACTGCTGTGGTTAGACCAATAACAAAATGATTACCCACACTGTTTTATTCTGCCACTTAACAGATTTTTTTTAATTTTAGGTTAAATATAGAAATATTTGTTGGCTACTTTGCACATTCAAAATTTAATTTTCTTTCTATGCAAGATTGTCACTTTTCTCGAGTTTCCCCCAAACCTCCAATCCTGTGGGAGAACTGCTGCAGCTGCAAGTAGTTTTTATGGTATTGTATATCATATATTTTCCATATATTCTTGATTGAATAAGTTTAGATGACTACCTACTGTGAAATGGAATTAGTCTTATATCCCATTGTTTTTATTCTTCTTAAGCTCTACTATTTTAACATCTCAGGAGGGGCAATTTCTTAATTTTACACTTTCAGTGTAACCAAATTGTTTCTTCGGTGTCTGTTAGCAATTGTTTTGAGTTCTGCTTGCATACTCAGTTATAGTTAAGAGGCTCTCAATTTCCACTGAGTCTTCCTCGAGTTCTGGAAAAAAATTTAGTCATGTTTACACATTTGAAAATTAACTACTTAACAGAAATGCATACTTATCTGGACAAACAACTCCTTTGCTAATTTAAATCTGTACCCACAACATTGTAGATTTTATAAATCTTAATAAATATGATTGCTTTCCTGTCGTCAGTCTTATCTGAAATTGCTGCAACTCACCAATTCTAATTTTCAGGCAGTTTTTAGCATTTAACAATCACTGTAGGGAAAACTTCCTGTAACATCACAGAGCCTTTCTTCCCTGACTGTCTTACTTTTGACACATTTTTCCCTGTGGTTCTTCAACATGAAGATTAAATAACCATTTGGAAAAAACTCAGCTCAGCTGGTGCTACAGAATGGTATTTGCCTTTCCAGGTCTTCTGTAATTATTCTGTTTGCTAGTTTTGAAGTTAACAGGGTTGATGATTTATTATTCAATGCACAGGAACAAAAAAAAAAAAAAAAGAAACTGCTACTTTAAAACACTGTTGTTAAAAATTTCAAAAATATAATAAATGAAGATAGTTCTGCATCTCTTAACATTTAACCGGCTCAATTTCACACTCATTTCATTTTCTGGTGCAACAAGTCTGATTGATAGCAGCAGTTTTTACTATACAGCACAGAATGGTGCAGAAATGTACAAGTGCACATATTATGCTGCAAATATTTTGTTAGATCACTGTCAGTGATTGCTATGAAATAAATATGTAGGAATAAGAGCTTGCAGTCAGTACAGTGAAAGAGGAGGAATGTGTGTAACTATTACTAAAAACGTCCTTTCTTTGATAAGAAAAATTAATGTCCTCTTTTAAAAAAGCTTACTTTCTTTAAGCATCTCCTGGTGCATCAGATCAAGTATTCTTTCCTTATATATAATCTTATCATACAAACAGCAGTATGCATTATGCAATCTTCATCTTAGAAGAAATTAGCCTTATCTCCACTATTCTCACCTGGCTTTCCCAGATCTTGAATTTCAGCCTGGTTTATTTATGACCTTTGCAGGTTATTTGTTCTTGCATCAATATTAGCCCAAAAGATCTTTTTTTTTTTTTTTCTTTCTTGCATTTCCTCCCAGTTCCCTGCCAAGTAGCTGAGACCTATTGCACCTCCTTTGAAATTTTCTTTTGTGAACCTGAACAAGAAAGCTTTCTTAGGGTTTATTTTCCTCACAAAAGCTAGCTTGTGTGCCGGAGCCCTGTGGCAGGGATAATTCAGCTGCTGGGATACTGGTGTAATTCAGTGACACGGATTCTAGTGAGCTTGGAGCATCACAGCTCAAGCTTGCATCTGCCCAGAAAAAACCCCAAAACAGCAGCACAGAGCTATGCCAATTGTTTTTCATTGCAAGTCAGTCCTTGAGCTCTTCTCTGACCCAGTTTACTACAGGTGCTTATTACTCCTTTGTAATTCCTCACTGACCTGGAGGGCCAGCTAGGAAATGGGAGGTCTACATTTCTAATATTAGAAGAAAAGAAGAAAAATAAATCCTTTGCTGAGATGGAAAATAGTTTCTTTTATGTTTAATTCATGTCTCATAAGAACCAAATGAAAGTTTTTTTCTATGAAATCTAACTAGATTATAGTATCCCTAAAAAACTTACTAGTGGACATTGAGCAGTGATGCTTCCAAGATCATTTTGAATAGCCCTACCAGAAAGTGCTATCAGTCCACTGAAAATCTTAGCAGTCATAAATAGCCATTACTGTGTTCCCTCTCCTCTCTCTCCCCTCCTTACTCAGTTTTATTTCTTTAGTCTATGCAAAGCAATGTTCAAAGTTCTACTTATAATTTTCAAAATTCTGCTCTGTTTAAATTTATCTTTTCTTCATTTCCTATGATTGAATTAAAAGAAAACATATTAATAACTACAGTAAAAGAGTCACTTTCTTTAACAGTTAAAGTTTTATAAAGTTATTCTTCTGTACCCTTATCATGGAGATAATTTCTGCAACTTTTACAAGCATCTCCAGGCAGTGTTTTTTTTATTAACTGAACTGTCTTTGAATTAAGATTTTAGTTTGTTCTTATACAATTTTATAAAGAGTCATCTTCATCACAGGTTGGGTCCTTATTAAATATTTGGATCAGACCTGTAGTAGTATAGGCATTATTTTAGATATTTCTTTCATGTCTACATATTTCATTCTACACTGAAAAAAGTCACATGCATTCAAACTCTCTTTGATTTTTTTTTAATTCCTAGAAGTTTAATCTGTTCATTTTTATATAAAATATACAGTATCTGCATGTGGAGTTTAAACAGGAGAACATTCTCATCAAACATTTAAGATTTCTGAACTTCAGTCAGAACTGAATGTTTTTTTAAGAGAAAGTGTGAGGAAAAAGTATTCTAAATAACACATTAACTTATAGTTCATGCCAGGTAAAGAATAGCTACTACATTATTTTTATAATGCTCCATTTCCCTTTAGGTGCAAGTCTTGCTCATTTTACCTAATTGTAAGCTTCTAAAGTAAAAAGCCTCATTCCCGATAGGCACTTACAGAGAGAATTGAAATACTTAAAAAAAAAAAAAAAAGAGAGAAGAAAGAGAGGAAAAAAATACCCTCTAGGGATGCCTCTTCCTTCCCACTCACTATTCAGGCAGTCTAGACTTGCAGATGCCTAATAACTTAAAAGCAGATCTATCCCTTCTGGTTTTTAGGGACCTAGCATTAAGTGAAAATGATCTTAGTCTTCATGACCAACTTTGCAATTTGAAGTATTGATGCTTGTATGTAATTTCCTACTGTCTAATTCCTCCAGAATTGAATATCGATCCAGTTCTACTTACAGAAGGGAACATTCCCAGGTATCTATCTCCAGGAATGAGAGATTGCTGACAAAGTGAAACGGTTGACAGTGCTTCACCCACCCACTGCAAGCCTGTTTCCTCTGCATTTTTCCTCATTTCTTTGTTGTGGAAAAAAAAGGATGGAGGAAAATTTTCTCATGTTTTGGGGACATTTAATTTCTCTTTCCTTCCTTCGCACAAGAATGTTGAAAGTTGGAAGGGATGTCTGGAGACCATCTATTCCAATCCCCTTCCCTGCTCAGTCCGGGTCACCTACAACACAGTGGCAGTACACAGACCATTCCAGAGTCTTGGCACAAACAGGAGGAGCAGCTGTAAGTGCACAGAAACATGGCTATTTTCATCCTCCCATTTTGTGTGTGTGAATGTTTTCTAAATATCTAAACCTAGCTAAACTCTGGTTCTGATGTGTCAGACAGAGAAAAGATCCCTTGAAAGATAACAAATGGTAAGCTCGGTCTTTTGTAAGAAAAATCAAGGCATGATTCCTTGCAACCTCACAGTATTTTTACTGTCTACCTTCTTTTATACACGGTTCCTTTCATTTCCACATCTGCATTATAGTTCACTCTTCTTACAAGTACACCCCTAAAAACTCCCAGTAATAATTGAAATTTCCATTTTAGATACTTTTAGTGTGAGAATATTGCATTTTTGTTTCAGATAATACTAGTCATTTTAAGTTTCCTAGTTTCTCTATATGAGCTAAAAGTTACCTCTGCGTTCAGGTTGTCTGCAAGACTTTCAAGAAACTGGCTTTCGATTGGATTCTGCTGAGTAAGCAGAGTCAGGTAATGGCTGAGTTTGTCATGAGTTGTTATAATGACGCCTTCTCCGAATTTGTCAAACTGAGGCCGTCCGGCTCGACCAAATATCTGCATGACATCTAAAATTCCAAGGTCAACAAAGGAGCCTCTTTTTGCAGCATATATTTGTGTTCCCTGTTTGAGGAAAAGTTAATAAAAATTAACATAAATACACATGAATATAATCCTGATGAGCTGAATACTGAAATTAGGCAAATACAGCATGATTTCAGAAGTGTACTTTAACTAATCCTTTCATAATCTTTCATATATTTAAATCTTTACTATACAAACTAGATTCCCAGCGGAGAGAATCAGTTTAATGAGATATAAATAACATTTCAAGGCAATCAGATGTTTCCCCTCCAGCCCCAACACCGAACAACAGAGATCTTGCTTTTTATGCTTCTCTAAAGGTTTGTTTTTAGACAGAAATCCACGTGCAGAGCAAAAGAAGCTCTTACCTTAATAACAACAGCATGGGCCGGAAGATTGACACCCCAGGCGAGTGTAGCTGTACAAACCAGGACTTTGATATGTCCATTAGAAAACAAGTTCTCAACCAAATTTCTGTCTTGCCGCAGCATTCCTGCATGGTGAATACTAAAGCCATCTGGAAACAGTTCACGTAACTGCTTATTTCTAGATCTTTGTACCTAGAATGGATGAGGATAAAAATTAAATGCACTTTACTATATTCACTTCACTACAATTACGGTACAAGAAGCAATATATTGCAAAAATAGGAAAAAAAGCCTGTTGGGTATTAATTATTATTATTAGAAGTCATACGAAAACAACCCTTTCTATTCATGTGGAAATCTATGCCACCCTACAATTTGCTATATATAAATCAAAATGCTTTCTATGCTCGCTTTCAAAAAAACAAAGTAATTGTTTAAAATAATACTATGACAAGAAACATGTATACTTAAACTAAAGGATCCTGTATGAACACTGGAATTGAAAACTTGCATGCCTCTTTCCCTTAAAAGATGCTCTTTCAAACCATGCAGGGACAGATTTAAGTAAAAGGCCATATACTAAACATTAGTGAGATGTCCTTTCTAGCTGATAAAAAGGTCATGCCATGTAATTGTTCCCCTACCCTCATTTTTTCTTTCCATATGCCTATGAGACTGGGATCTCAGTCTATAAAAACTCCAGGTCCTCCATCCTCCTTCTGCAAAAGGAATCCCTTATCGTGCTTCACCTGCACTGAATACTGACCCACGGCTGAGACAAACTAACACTACACCCTTCCAAATATTAAACTTTGAAGTTCCACTTGGAGTGCATATTCCAGAAGCAACGGGGAAAGAGAGGAAAAAATGAAACCAGAAAGCTAACCACACATGAACAGAAAACCCCAAACCAACAGAGCTACGTTAGCCCAAGGGGAGTAATTCTCTTGCTGTTCACAAACATGTCTGAAAAACCATAAAAAAAATACAGCTCCCTTGTTGCAACTAAGATGACAGGAGGATGACATGGTAGCTCTGGTGTAAACTGGAGTGAATGGCTTTTGAAAAAGTCTGTTGAACTTGCCATGCACAATCTCTTTTCATTCTCTTCACTGGCTACTGCTTCCTCAGGTCTTCAAGTTTCAATTTACCTTATTAGCCACAAGCTCCTCTTATTTCCCTCCCATCTCTTCCACATCCCTAACTGCTGCAGCTGCTGCCTCTCAAAATCAATCACCACCGAATATGACAGGAGGCAGCTTGCGGTAGCACTGACTCTGCCTTTCCCTAAAATAACCTTATTCCATTATCAGTGGAGACTGTCGACCAATCCATGGATCCCATGAGAGTGAAGTATTTTATGTGACTGTATTTTCAGATGCATATATTGTAGTCAGTTAGCTCTAGATCAAATTATGAGGAATGTTTTCTATTTTTCCTCACATTTACTAGTCCTTGACACAGCCACAGAAAGTTGACTTAAGGGATGTAAAGTGGGTGAAAAAAATAAAAATTTTGTTCACGGTCTTGGCATACTGCCAAACATAAACAATAAATCTCTGCAAACACAGACATACATAGTAAGTTGGGAATGTAATTAAAAGCAGAACATGGAAACAAAAATACTGCAGGAAAAAAATACATTTCTTAGCCTCACAATTATTCAACTTCTCCATATCTGATCTTCCTGCTCTAACGGTAATATTTACTGTTCATTAAAGGAAATCAAACTAAGCTTTTAACTAGTGATATATCCATACGAATTTCTGGCAAATCAGCAGAAAAGAATCACATTGCGGTGTATAATTAAGTGCTGCGGTGCTCAAAAATGAATAAATAAGAAACGGAGAAAGTGGCAGTGCAGTTCATGAAACATATTCTCTACAAATTAGAGAAGAGAAACAAATATTGCCTAAACACCACAAATGTACTCAGAGTTGCACTTCTAACACACAAGCTACTAACCCCACAGAAGAAAAATTGTGGAAAAATTCACTTGAGTTGCAAACCTGGGAATACTAGCAAATCAAAAATTTGGCCTTGATCTTGATTATTGTCAGAATTTAGTGTAAGCATTTAACACAGTAATCAACCTGCATCTGACATAAAGAAAATCTTTGTACATGGTAGAACAACAGCCTAAAATTTCACTCCTTTATTATAGCTTGTTGTATGGGTCTTGTGTCTCTTTTACAGGTATTAATCAGTTTTGGTACTTGCTGTCAAAGTCAGTTTTTACATAAAATATGAAACATGCACATAAGTCTACAACAATGTGCTATATAAAAATAATTGCTTTTCTGAAAGGAACAGTTATTCCATATATACATTAAAAATATAATCTGTAACTGAAGAAGCCAACTGTTCATCCCAAAAATATTTGCAGCTCAATTGCTTATGTTGTCCAATTAGATTGCAAGAGACAAGGATTAAAAAACAATCTATTATATAGGGAATGACACTACTTTTTGTTCACAGTTTTAGGAACTACAATTTCAGTAGTTCAGAGAAAAAAATAACTTGTGAACACAGGAAAAGGAGGAGGAGTCAATTTTGTAGCAGAAAACACATTAAGACATGTCAGTGCTAGTCTGATTATATTTCAAATGCTTATTATTCAAATACTCAAGATTAATCAAGCACATAAATACATAATTACACCTAAAAATATGCACTTTTGTGTTTAAAGAAAAGATTCACATGCTCCTAAAATATACTCAATATTTTTAAATATCATAATTGAAATATTTAATATTCAAATTTAATATTTTGTCTGACCATTTGTTGAATTTATAGCTCTCAGATAGCAGCATGACCAGTTCTGAGATGATACATTAAATACCAATTTCAAAATAAAAAAATACCAAAACCAGGTGATTTTTGACACAATAAAAACTATTGACGACTATTATCAAATCACTGACTATATTAGATTACCGACCATAATGTAAATACTGGCAATACTATAAACTGTACAAAAATAATTATTTTTCTGCCATAAAGTTGTGCCTTTTTAAAATTACAAGGATACTATGCAAGTTAGTCAAGAACAACTGAATTGCCAAGTTCTATAGATACACTTATACATATATATTGTAGGGATGGCAAACAGATGGTGTATATGCTTTAAAGGCAGAATATTTGGAGAAAAAAAAAGCTCTTGAGCTTTTGGCTCAATTAATTGTATAGTTGCTCTATTCAACCTGAATTTAAATAGCTCCCAAGACAACAAAATCAACAACTATTATATAGGAGAAGTGAAACCGTTAAAAGTTATACTATGTCCATTCTGTGTTACTACAGCGTAAAAGGTTTTTCTTAAAATCTATATGAAATGTTACTAAGTACCTCAGGTGTACGGAGAGGTTGTTGTTATGAGGTCTCCTGATTAGAATTGATTTTCTTTCCCCTCCCCTATTGCTCAAGAGGACTGTAAATTTATGACCTTTGCTTACATGTGTGTGTGCATTTAAAACAGTATGTACTAAATAAATTCTTCGTTTAGCTTGCTGGCACCTGTATTTCTTCTAAAGACGTCCTGAATTTCAAACAGTTCTTGATTAAGACACATAAAAATCATCACCTTTAAACGCAGAAATATGAGCTACTTAATTGCCAGGAGAAGTGAGCCTTCCCCCAAAACGGAGGGAAAAAGAAAAAAGGTTTTAATTAAGCTTTGGGGTATTTCAAGTGAAGACTTAAAAAATATAATGCTACAGTCTTGTGGCAGAGTGGCTGGACAGCTGTGTGCCCAGGTAGCCAGGAAGGCCAACGGCCTCCTGGCTTGTATCAGGAACAGCGTAGCCAGCAGGACCAGGGAAGTGGTCGTCCCCCTGTGCCCGGGGCTTGTGAGGCCGCACTTCGAACACTGTGTTCACTTTTGGGCTACAAAGTCACCGCAAGAAAGTCACTGAGGTGCCAGAGTGTGTCCAAAGAAGGAGAACGAAGCTGGTGAAGGGGCTGGAGCACAGACCTTACGAGGAGCAGCTGAGGGAGCTGAGGTTATTTACTCTGGAGAAGAGGAGGCTCAAGGGAGACCTTATTGCTCTCTACGACTACCTGAAAGGAGGTTGTAGTGAGGTGGGGGTCGATCTCTTCTCCGGAATAACTACTGAAAACAGAACAAGAGGAAATGGTCTCAAGTTGCACTGGTGGAGGTTTACGTTAGATATTAGGAAAAAATTCTACACAGAAAGAATAGTCAAGCACTGGAACAGGCTTCTCAAGGAAGTGGTGGAGTCAACTGTTCCAAGCAGCATTCAAGAAATGTGCAGATGAGGCACTTAGGGTCACGGTTTATCAGGCATGGTTGAACTTGATGATCTTGAAGGTCTTTTCCAAACATAATGATTCCATGTGTCTACGATTCTAGAATGCGTCCCTATCTTTCATTAAGGCAGGTAATCAAAAAAGTATCTGATATCAAAAAAGCATAATCATTCATGAAGAATATCAGCTATAAGGCTTTTTGTGATCACCAACATGACGAAGCAAAATAGAAAAGAAGGAATTTTTAATAGATTTGTAGCTCAGTTTGTCTCATTTTATCTAAAAAGGTGTTGGAAAAGTAATAAAGTTTGCATGTAAGAACAAATTGCCAATATTTTACTTATTAAGAGGTGAAACATCAATTATGATGTGTTCTTCAAAACTGAGTTGCTCTTCGTCTAGGACAGACTAAGCAGATCATCACAGCTTGGCAAGATTAAATTTCCTTTTTTCTTTCTTCAGATTACACATTTCCCCTTTCAACTTCTTCAGACAGAAGGTATTTGCAGCTTAATTTTTCCTAATGTAACATTCAACAAGCATGTATTTTCTTCCAACAACAGCAGAGGAGTAAGCTATTCTAGTATTTTTCTCACGATCACCTTGCTATATAGCACAACTTCATCCTTGTGACCACGAGACTCAATCATTGTAATTTCCTTTCTGTAGAGTTCACAATAGGGCAGCACTTGCAGTTTGCTCAGAGTAGACCATCATATTTGTTCACTGCTTTGAGCAATTCTGTGCAATCTATTCCTAGCCTTCTTTTTTCGCTCTGTCCTGACACCTTACGAAGCATCATCTCTTTATTTTGGAGTCTACTTATTTTCATCTTGATGAGTTTCTACACTCAGACAGCACAAATATCTCAGATACCTAAAGTAAACAAAAAAAGGTATCTTCTTTTGCACTCTCCAGCAAAGGACAGTTTCAAATACGCTATCATGGTGTTACGAATGCAATTCTTATTTCCAAAATAATTATTTTGCAACTGTTCTAGAAAAATCAGAAAGCGTAATTCTTAGGTTGACCCGAATGGTTCCAACAAGGCAAAAGCTCCCCCCTCATGCATATTACTCACTATTGCGCCTGCTTTTTCTGTCTCGTTTAAAGGATACTCTTTGTCAGTCAAAATTTTTGAGATTAAGGTAAATGCAAGAAAACCACAGAAAAGTGGAGTAAAGGAGTAAAGAGAAGCTGAGAGAAGTAAAACAAAATGGAAAGAGGGAAGCTGAACATTCAGTAGGCTTATTCCTGTTCTTTAGAGAAACAGCAAGAACAATAACAAACAAAAAAAAACCACAAAAGCAGTAAGTATGGGGAGAAATGGAAAGAGATGACTTCAGATTTGAATAACCTTGCTTAGTATTTCATTTAACAATTTTAACTCTTCAAAATTTATTGAGAGGTATATTAATTAACCTTAAATTAAATAACGTAAACAAACTATTCTTTTTTTCACAACTGCTGTTTCAAAGGGCAGTGAACAAAACTTGGTGACAATAAAACTACGGCAAGGTTTGCTCCGGTCAAAATACAGTATTTTCTCATTAGAACAACTATGTCGATAAGTACAGTAAATGCATGAAATCTAGAAAAAAAACCAACACTAACCCATCATGGAGAGCTGGAGTACCATCTAACAGTGCATGCTAGCAAATGAAGAGGATGAAAAATAGAGTGAAGTTTAAAGGCAGAAACAAGAAATGCACTTGAGCTAGAGTGATTTTACCTTAGGAATCTTCTTTTATGAAATTCAACTTATTGTTATTACCCTACCTGTACTTTCTGCATAACAACTAAATTAACAGATGTTGTTTCTAGGACAAGGTTGAATTGTCATGTTACACGTTTGAGGGCGAATTTCATGTTTTATTACAGAAGCAAAGAATGAACTTTTGAAAGATTTTTTTTTTCTGTGAAGGACTCAAAAATTGTACTGTATTTCTGTGATAAATATATAATAAACAACGGTTCCTTAGCTTCCATTACTTGTACCTCTTGAGAAACAGTGTGGAAAAACAGCAGAAAAGAAATATTATTTGTATTTACTAAACACATAAGAATGTATGTACTTTTTCAAGTAAGGTTACATTTCAGAACAGAAACTACCAGAACTAATGTTAAGAGAAGAAAGAAGAAGAAGAAAAAAGAAAGAATTCATCTTCCAGAAGAAAAATCCTATAGAAAACCAAAGGACAATTTGCCAAATAGAGTTCTCTGAGAACTAGTTTACTAGACTACGCAAGCACATTATCCATTATCAGGATCAAATACTGGTCCCCAAACTCCTCTATCAAAGCTATGGCCAGAAGGAAAGCTACTTAAGAAGACAGTTTATAGATTTCAAAGATTTAGAGATGCCTGTACTAATGAAGTCAAAACACAGCCATATCTTAAAAGAAACACATATATTCAATATAAAACCTGGTTTCAATTTCTTAGTGCTTTAGGACAGCTTTTACTGTACTATTTTAAGACAAAGCATTGCAGGAAGCAGAAAATGAGGACACAGTTCTCTTTTATCTTGATTGAAGAATATGAAATTGCAGGGTTGGTTTCAAATGTTAATTTTTTTTGTTGATTGACAGAATTGTATTAATAAAGAAGGAGTAAAACACAGGCGAAGGAATAGCTGGCCAGCAAAAACCTTCTCAATCATCACAAACAACTTGAAATAATGGTCTCCTTAGAAAATTCCCCATCAGTCTCTATTTGAAGGATATCCAACAGATATCCTAACACTTTGGATGGTGGTCGTATTTCTGATAATATATCCTTCCATTACTTCCTTTGCCCTTTCCTGGGAACAGTAATAGCTTCACTGACTGTTCGCACTGCAGCCGGTTCCTGACAAAGGTTGAGTTCTACTCTGGCGAACGGTCCTTGACAAAGTTGACTTGCACGACCTAACAGATAACTTCTGGACAGAGGCAGACTAGCCTACATGCTGGTTAATGAGTATGCACACTCATTCTCCACATCTTCACTTTTACAATGTATCTAGCTATTAACTTTGTGGAGTTATCCTGAAGTAATATCTCTGCCCAACTCTTATTCTTTCCCTTGGTTATAATTAGTGGATTCCTGGCATGACAGTATTTGAAGAAGGAAATTCTAGCAAACAAATGTGAATTAGTTTGAATTTCTCCTGGAAGAGTCAATAATCTAATTGTCCCCCTCTGGAGATTTAAGTTCATTGCATTACAGTTAGAATAGTTTAAACCTATGAGTTACTGATCTGATCAATTTACTGAAATCACCTCAGTAAGTTCTGTAAAGTGCTCTAAAAATATCTCTGAAGGAGAAAGAAAGGAGACCAGTGTGACTGCTTTGCTTAAACATGTTCCTCAGCAGTCTATTCCCTCCGTGTGAAGATAACGATTATTTTAGTGGAACCACCAGGAGCATGTAATTCAGGTATTATTTCTTCTGACAGTATTACTGTTTTTTTTTTTCTGAGCTTGCTCCCCTTCTTCCTGTGTGTGCATGTTTCTGTCCATGGAGGGTGTCTCCTGTCAATTTGTGGTTTAGTAATACTTGTTTAGAAGAGGAATGTGCCTGTCCTTGTAACTCAGGAGTAGTCTGCAGACTGCTGCTCAGCTGTTGCACTCAAAGATTCCCTCTACAATGACACACGCAGACATACAGACATACACACAGAGTTTGCTTCAGGGAAGTTTCTGAAAATATTTCAGGTTTTCTGATTACAAAACATATCTAGAGAGTCACTGCAAAGTGAAGCATGAAGGTCAATGCAAAACATTCAGCTTCAGAAAAATATTCAGTTTCCATGTGCTTAAACCACAATTAACAAAACCATTTGAAGAAGAGATAATTGTAGAGAAGTTTAGATAGGAGCAACCGCCAAACAACTAATCAAAGTTATGACTTTTCCTAACATTGTATTTTTGGTTCCATCAAAATAATAGCATCTTTTCTTCACAGCTGTGAAAGTCTGACTGCCAATCTAGAGATATATATGGATGATTTTTTATATTTTAGTGCCCTCTTTTTCTTTCTGTTGTTATTTAGACTACATCATTAATACTTGAGTCCCGGTTGTCAACTCTTTGGCTTTTTACATAGCAGACATTTACGTAACAGACAACAGGAACATTCTGTGGGAAAATAAACATACATCAACAACAACAACAACAACAACAAAAAGAGAGGTGCGGGGGAATAGATTCTTGCTGATTAAAGGAAAATCTATTCTATAAATATAGACCAAAATGATTTGGCTTCTTTGAAGACTGAGGCTCATTAATGAAAAGAACATGAAATATTGTTCAAATACTCACAAACTAGTGGCAAGTGTCAGGAATCTGAAATCCTGCAATTCAACAATTTCCTGATATACTTTTCACAACAAGATAGGTGATAAAGTGATTTTTTTCAAAATAATACGGGTTTAAAATGTATTTCGCAGTTGTACAAGCTGGATCATTATTTCTTATGTCTTTGTGCCCCACACAATAAATACTTTTGAAAAATTTCCATGATTTATCTTTTCTGTCTGTTTTTTAAAAAGGGAGGAGATATAAGACAGAATTTCTGGCATATTTTTCCATTGCCCAGGTCTTATAGGTCAACATATTTATCAGACAACACTGTGTTGTATCCAGTTGGTATCATAGAATCATATGATTGGAAGGGACCTAGTGCAACCCCCTGCACACGCAGGGTCACCTAGAGCATGTGGCACAGGACTGCGTCCAAGCGGGTTTGGAAGATCCTCAGAGAAGGAGACTCCACAACCTCTCTGGGCAGCCTGTTCCAGGGCTCTGTCACCCTCATTGTTAAGAAATTTTTCCTTAAGTTCCTGTGGAACTTTTGGTGTTTCAGTTTGTGGCCATTACCTCTAGTTCTGTCAGTGGCCACCAGTGAAAAGAGGCCAGTACCATCCTCCTCACTCCCTCCCTCGAGGTACTTATAGACACTGATCAGATCCCCTCTCAGCCTTCTCTTCTCCAGGCTGAACAGGCCCAGCTCCCTCAGCCTCTCCTCACAGGGCAGATGTTCCAGGCCCCTGATCATCCTTGTAGCCTAGGATATTTGAGAGGGATGACTACTGGTTAGAGAAGAGACTGATCTGCAGTGTAGACATGTTTTGCCTTACTCAGTGTACTATTTATACCGTACATTGTACGCATAACTAGGCTACAGCATACAGCATAGCAGCTCCATGCTTTTCACTGAAGTGATGCACAGAGAATGAGATAAAAATCTACGGGAGGAAGCTTAGACTAAATTTAATTAAAAGCATGGAGCAAAAGCAGGCATTTAATTTACTCCTTGATTTCTCAGTTCTACAATCTATAAAACAGAAGATAAAAAGAGGTTACATATATGACTGATGATAGAAGAAAAATTAATAAGTACTAAAATGCTATACATGTGGGATAGTCAGAGAAGCCAAAAATCAGGAATGCACACAGAAATACCATCTTTGCAATGAGTCACTACAGAGGCAGACATAGCTTCGAATTACCTTACTCAATGCATAGCCATTATAAAGGAAAAACAAAAAAAAAACAAAAATAAAGTAAAAACTAAAAACTATTTGCATAAATAATCTACTACCCAATTCAAGTCAGAATTCTAAAACCTGGCCAAATGCAACCTAGTATTTCACTCCAAGTCAAACCGAGGTACTTGTCTTACAGTTGCATGAATTATTGGTACTCAGATAAGAGTACAGGATTTCATATTAAAATGCAAAATAATTCTTCCATGTGAACACCAGTGGGAAATAGCACAAGGTTTACATAAAATGTTGGTTAAAATGACCCAGTTTAAGCTCCACCAAGGACTGAAAATACAATAAAAAATTAAAAATGCATTTAAATCACTAATAATGTCATTCATGTATTGTACAATGGTCAGCATTTCTCTGTGGTTTATAAAACCCACAATAATAAAATTTAACATTCATTTTTGCATTGCTTCAATAGAATGAATATCTGGTCTCCAAGTGAATAGAAACCTGCCTAAATTACCTCAGACTTATTAAAAGAGGGATCAAAATATTTCATTTCAACAATAAGAAGAAAATGCACATCAATTAAGACAGGATTTAATTGCATAACAGCACGCTTTTTGAAAGCATACAAAGTCATGCAAAGCCCTTTATTTTTTTTTCCCCTTTAGTTTAGAATTAAAGTGTTCTCTTGCTGCTAGTGCCCATTCCAGCAAGAAGCACAGGCAGATATCCACGCTCCTCCAGCGCTTTAGACAAGCAGTCCTGTCATCATGTTTGTTAACCACTTGGAGTACCCTGACGAAAAAGTCATCAATCTCGGTCTATTTTGCTGTCGGCAGAAGATGTTTTTGGTATGTTGTCAGAAAACTATCCAGTAGGGAAGATGCACAACCCGAAAAGAAATTGGCAGCCAGAGAGACAGTGTGATGACACGCGAGGGCAGCGTGGCAGCAGCAAGGGTGCATTTGTTCCGGCTGCAGTTTGAATGCTGACATCCTCCGGAGACCTAATTAATCCCGTGGTTGCTGTGCTTAACTGCAATGATGCCAATATTCCCGCTTCCACAGGAAGCTGGTATTGCACGGTTTGTATAAAAATGTTCATTAGATTTGAGAACACCTCCTTTGCTTTTCCATAACACTCAAAACTGCCACTCTGATGAGCCATGAAATTATCAGATATGTTTTTACTCTGAGACAATGAAAGCAGAAAGACTGCTGAATCCCTCCTCAAGAGATATATTGGCAAAAACATTAGTTCTGGAAGAAAAAAAAAATCCGTCTCTAATCATTAAGCATATTTCTGTTTACATAATTAAATCACAACAGCCCATCACAACTTCACAGCTATGCAAAGCAACAGATTGAAAATTTTTAGTATCTCTTAAAAGTTGTGTAGGTAATGGGAAATCTGTAGTATGAATTAACAGTCTATAGGATTTCCAAACAATTTTATATCATTATGGAGAGCACAAAGAACTAAAAGTTATCCTAAGTCATAAAAAAATTACTGTGCCCCTTTAGAGATATGAATCATAGGTATCAAATGTCTTTTTACTTTGTACTGTGGCTTGGGTTTTTTGCTTTACTAGCTCCTGCCCTACAGGACAGGAGAAAAACACACCAATACCAAGCAGTAATGATAGCAGTAAATGCAAGTCAATGAAATAAAAGTGATAGAAGTTCCTAATCAAGAAAGATCAGAATTACACACATGGTTCAGTAGGTAACATAGACTACGTATCCACAAGAATCTTTTTTTTTTCAGACATCTGTGTGTATGATGAAAACCTAGATGAGTAATGAAAGGAAACACATTACTTGATCAGTGTCAAGCAAAAAGTTAGTGCACACTGCTAATTTGTGCGAATAATGTAAAACGAGATTCAAACCCAAGATACCTCTTGAATTATTGCTATTCTAAGTAAGAATTTCCAAAGGGATTTCTTACTAATCCTTTGTAGTTCATTAAGCAACACCAAATGTCAAATCTTACAGGAAAAGTGCTTTTGGGAAATCTTCTAAAGAAACAAAAATTATGGAGGTTTCATCTGATTAATTATAATAAGTGATAATTAATAATTTAATCTGATAAAGTGCTAAAGCCTCACTTAAAACCAAAAAACCCCACCAAACCCTCTTAAGAAATTGCTAGTCCTGTGAGCAGTGGGACCAAAGCAGCTGGGTTTTCCATGGTTTTTACATTCATCCCATTACATTTCCATAACCTCATCTCCCTTGGAAATATCCTTCCTGCCCTATTTGCTCCAGAAATTTTCCACCATGCCCTCAGCACTGCACAGGGAAGACCCCTGTACTACTGTACTGTTTGTAGGTTCCGTGGTCGCACTGTTACCAGCACCTTTGACAACGGTGCTTTTGTTCAGTAGTTTTATTCCACATTATCAGCAGACTCCTCATACCTACTCCTAACCGACTCCAGCCTCGAGGCAGGACTGTGAAGCCTGTGGACTATTAAAAAATCATTTCAGAAGTAACACAATGTCTTTATACACCAAAAAGGGCACTGGACCTGCACCAGGTAAGTGTTAAAACATGATGCTGTATTCTACTGTGCTCTTAAGGGCTAGAAGACTTGCAAATTTAGAGATAGACTGCCAAACTCAGGCAACTCTTGGGCTCATTGCCAGGGGAAACCAGCGGATTTATGGAAAAAAGAGAAATGACTCAGTCATGGCCACAGAGCTGCCTTGTACAGCTAGGTGATGTTCAAATGCTGGGATTTTTCCCCACAGACCTCAACAAAGTTATAAGATCCCCCTTAGTCTTAAACACTATCCAGTGGAAAGAAATGGTTTTAATGGTTATTAACCCATTCTCTTAATGGTTATTAACCCATTCTCTTTTACTTCATTGAAAAGCAAAGAAAAGAATCCAACCTTTGCAGCCCCAATATCTATGACACTTACTAACACCATGCTTCAAACTTCATGAAATCTGTAAGATCTTGCTTTGCAAAGTCTAAAAAAAAAAAAATCACGTAAATGAATACAATTATACATGATTAAATTTGCCTTTGAAAGGCTGTTTTCTACACCTATAATTCTTTAAGCATGTATCTACTACGTATACCTGCTGCACTTGTTTAAGGCTGTTATTCTAACCAGAGGAAAATTTCTTCCCCTGTGAAAATTATGTTTGCATTATATTCACATGGCCCTTGAGGGGAAAAAGAAAATGTCGCTTCATTGTTTAATTCATCCATCTGCTTTGCTTGGGATTTGTAACCGAGATCATTTATGAAAATCCTCTACCATAAGTAAGCAGCACTCTGTTGTTAAAAGATATTGTAACTTATGCTGCGTTCCTTTAAAGCAGGCTAAATGTCTTATCCATGCAGCAAATAGAAGTTAAAGGAAATCTAAGAGAATGTCTCCCTTGTATCAGGCACTTGCAGAGATTAAATCAGCTGGTTCAGGAAGAAGGAGATTTTTACTTCCTCCCTTAACGCTCCTGTAATGGCACAAAACGGGCGACAGGCGAGTTGTGCTGCTGCTTCCACAGTGCCTCTCCGAGATGGGTTCATTTCCAGTTTTCATACTCTGTTTACTTCTCATGCATACATTAGTGCTAATGACTGCTCAAAAGTGTAAGATGCCGTACTGTGAACTTCATTTGCTTTATTCTTTTAATTATATTAGGTCTTTCTTCTGAACAACTAATAGCCATACCTGTTCCAATCATTACGCATTTCGCTAGCCAAGCATTTTCTCTCCTTAAAAACGTTTTCATTTCCTAGCTCTGCCTGTTATACCACAATCTCTTTCAAAACATATTAGTAACACCTTTTATGAGTAGAGGAAGATAAGTCCATGATCACATGACCGTGCTTCTTTAAAAATGGGCTCAGACATCTAGGCATATTTTTCTTCGCAAATTCCAGTCCTAACTCCTATTCAACAAAATTATTTTCTTCTCGTATTTTTGTATTTGGACATAACAGATGATAGTTTTTCGAATGACCACGCTCAAAATGAGAATTCCTACACCTTGCCCCAGAAACATATGCAGAATGCAAACACAGAGGCTATGGTTACCTAAAGCACAGGTGTTCCCTCTTCTACCTTCACTGACTTTTCATGGGTGAAAAACCTACTGAGACTATTTTCTCTGATAACAACAGCCTTTCTAGTCAATTCTGCAAAAATGATTGATGACTTTGTTTATTTTTGGCACAGCCAAGTGAAGCGAACTAGTGAGCAAACGAGCGAAGATTTCCTAGATTTTTATTTTACTTTCTTTGAGGAGGTAACTAGAAAGTTCTGTCATATTTGCTTAACCTACAGGCTGCTAAGAGCGAAGATAAAAGGGCCACCTCTAACAGTTTGATGTGCAGAAATGCCTCTGGAAAAACAGGCAAACTGACTGACTGTTTCAAACCGGCTGATCTGTCCGCAGCCTGCAATGGCAGGACTCGCTCCGAGACGAGGGCACCGGCACCCACGGGTGCGTGTGGCTCAGCGAGATGGGCCTGGGCCCTTGAGAGCCAAGGGGTGCCCGGCAGCCCGACCTGCACATGAAAATTCATCAAATCAACCTATAGTTTTAAATGCCGGAACACCTCAGAAAAAAATGATCCTAAAACTGAGAGCAGGGAGTTTGCTTTCTCTCCATTTGTGACAGCGGTGCATTAATGACGAGACATTACTTATCATGAATACATCATGATACATTTCATATTTATTACCTCAAATGGAATTATGCTCCTTACTATAAAATACTGCATTCCCATAGCCCTTTCTTTGCCATAGGCAGAACTATGTAATACTTTCAGGGTCTGTCATCACCACACTCAGGAGAGGTCATTGGGCTACTTAGAAATATGGCAAGAAATAGTTTCCTCTAATGTGACAAGGTTGATAAGCCCACGCTGTAATTGAAATTCTCCCCAACTGCTGTTGTCAGACAAAGAATGGGGCTAAAATCATAGTTAATCTCCAATTTCTTCTAAAAAACAAAAAGGATGGCAGGTGCTAGGTGAATTGCTTATTCTCTAATAATTGCAAGAATTTGAACAGATAAAGTTAATTTCTAGTTTGAGGGAAAAATCCAAGAATTTTCTATATGATGGAGTAAGCTGTCTGTGATAACCCCACAGTCTCTGCCAGAAAGGAAGAAAGCTTTCCATCAATAACAGAAGCAGGGATAAACTTTGTG